>NW_020537324.1:11457861-11756946 GCF_003426905.1 Ctenocephalides felis
AGAGATGTAGAAGATGCGTCAAGCAAGCAACAATTCTGTACGAACCTGATAATGTTAGATAACGTTCGAGATCAATTCATAAAACTTACCGACGATATTAATAAATTAAACGCGTTGGAAAATCCCAGTTTCGTACGGATTATGCTGCACTTCTATCCGTGGAACAATTATACGCGGAGATAAAATACATTGAAAAAACTATTTCCGATGTAAATAATACTTCCTCTTTTACAAAAAGTAAGATTCCCCATCTAAATTCATTTCAAAATCCCGTCTACCAACAATTGAAATACCCAAATTTGCGGGTGATTTCAAAAAATGACCGCTATTTTACGAAACATTTAAAACCCTTATACATGAGAATCCGAGATTGATATATATCCAAATTTCATTATTTAATGGGCCGCCTTAGAAGGCCCAGTAATGAAAAATTTTCATACCATCTTACCTACCGCCATAATTATTTAATTTTATGGGAAGCATTGATAAACAAATACGAAAATAAACGTTATCTGGGCATTCACTATTTCAAACAGTTAATGTCTTTAAAACAGTAAATTCATCACAGTTGCATAACTTTATCGAGAAATTTGACACTGCTGCACAAGCATTAAATCAATTAAATATTCCAGACCTGTATGATTTTTTACTAACATCGATCGCTCTATCCAAAATTAGATACCAATTTACAGGAAAAATTTGAAAATTATTTTCAGGGCGAATATCCTTCCTATAAAGAATTATTACAATTCATAAACAAAGTGCAAAAAGGTCAAGTTATATTTATGATTTGCGCGAGAAGGTTTCGAAAACTCACATTTCTCATTCGTTGATAACAAGCAATGTCAAATCGCTTCAATGTTACTTATGCAACGAAAGTCATAATATTTTGAAATGCTCGAAATTTCTAGAATTAAGTATCAATGACAGATGGTCAGAATTAGGAGATTGAATCTTTGTTCGAATTACCTGGGTCATAAACGTAACAGCATTCATACACATTTAATTCTAAGAAAATTCTTATAAAATGATTCGCCAAGACATCTTGTGTTCTACTTGCTATTCTAAAGTTGTACAAGGAACGTCCTCCCTCTTTTCGAGTCCAACTCAACATGTCAATCTCTATGACAAATCCAATAGCGAGTCTTTCATATTCAATTTGTATCGAGTAAAGAGACTTCCTTGGAAACCTTGCAAATTCAATTTCATTATATATAAATATCTGTATGATTATATATAGAAGTGTAGGCATATTTTGTTCCGAAATAGCCTATTGAATTCTTGGGGAAGTTTACATAGAGATATCGCAACAATTTTGTATAATATATTTTATCGATCTTGGGTCGACATGATGGTAATAAATTCTAGATTTATTGATAATTTATTTTATTACCGCTATTATTATTTTTCTTAACAAATTTTTTTGTGAAATGCTGAATTTGTATGAACAATTATGTATAGGGTAGACCGGGGTCAAAAAATCCTCGGGCAAAAATATCAACCACTGATATCTCAAAATAGGTAAAGGAAAATTTAACAAAAGTATATGAAAGTAGAGGGAAAAAGATTTGAAAATAGAGGGATCGGCAATATTTGACAATCCATACCAAGTGTATTTTTTTTGTTTTAAGTGTTTTTTGTTATGCGAACTGTAGTTTGATTAACGAGATCTCAATATAACTCTTAAGTATACGTTATTTAAGTCCTCGGGCAAAACGGTCCACCACTGATATCTCAAAAACAGATAAAGGAAAATTTAACAAAAATATTTGAAAGTAGAGGGAAAAAGATTCGAAAATAGAGGGATCGGCAATATTTGAAAATCCATACCGAGTGTATTTTTTTGTTTTTAGTGTTTTTTGTTGTGCGCACTGTTGTTTGATTAACGAGATATCAATACAATTCTTAAGTATACGTTATTTAAGTCCTCGGAGAAAAGGGTCCACCACCGATATCTCAAAAACAGGTAAAGGAAAAGTTAACAAAAAAATTTGAAAGTAGAGGGAAAAAGATTTGAAAATAGAGGGATCGGCAATTTTTTGTTGTGCGCACTGTTGTTTGATTAACGAGATGTCAATATAATTCTTAAGTATACGTTATTTGAATATTTTGTTAATTTTAAAGTATATCTCACTGTTTTTTCATATAACCTTTATAAAAGTCTACAGGTGGGTGGGTGAAAATAACCAACTGAATCTTTGCTCTGGCAAAGGTGTGTACAATATTAAATAGTAAATTAAAATTAAATTAGGTTAAAAAAAGCAATTTTACAAGAGCTTAATCAAATAAATAGTTATTCAAACTTTGCTGATGAATATTTCTGACCAAATACCAATTATAGGTTATCTCTGATTTATCAAAATATCAGATCAAACAGTGTTATCCTTGTAAAAAATATATCTATGAAAATTATATTTTGCATTGATAGAATAATGGCATTATTTCATAAAATTCCTTTGAAATTAAAATAAGAGTCTGTTACATATGTCCTATGTTTACCCCGCTTATGAGGTAAAAAGGGCCAGGTGACAAATTTTTAACATCAAAAAACAAACATATTTCTACAATTAACTGGGAGTTTTACTGAAAATAGTCAAATAGATGTTGTTTGATATGTTGTGATATAATCAGTTTGGTTTTCAGAACATAATTGCACAAAGTCAAAGTGGACCTTTATATTCTAAAAAAAATTATAAAAGTAATAGTAATGCAAATCGAACGATAGAGTGTTGCTGACTTTCACGGGCTGATTCATCGCAAAAACAAATATTCGATCACTAATGATCAAATTTAACATATATATTAGTTATTATAAAAATTAAAATTTAAATTTTTATTAAACCAATGTAAAATATGAAATAATCCTCTATCCATTATCTTACACAAGAGGGTCCCCCTTTAATTCCCTGGGCTTACGACACGTGCACAGTTGCTAGTAAAAGTTGAAAACAAATAAGAAAATCGTGTATCGAGTATACATACCTATGCTTATGTGTAATGCGAGAAGCGAAACTATTAAAGCCGCTAACTTTATTTATCCTGATCTTATCCGAGGATTCAGACGCTCCGCAGGAAGTTCCACAGTTCCGTAGGCAACTTATGCGTGAGCGTTGTTATCAAACCGAAGATAATCCCAGATCGCTGCGGGGTTAACGCAGAAAAAGGATTTGTTGTTATGAGGATAGATACACTGAATACTAGAATATATATATATATATATATATATATATATATATAATTCTTGTGTCATATTCTTCTTCGCAATTCTCCTTATTATTTTATAATCTAATTTAATTTAGCTTTAAAGTGATCGCTTTGAAATTTTGAACTTATATCGTCACAATCTTAAAATCTGATAATTCCTCCTTTTTCACTGAATGATTCGATTATTAACTTTGCGTATGGTAAGAAAATGAATTATATATCTTGACTTTTCAAGGCCTTCTTTAGAAAAAAATTGATAGATTTATAGGTGTGTGCGTGTAGTATGGATGTATGTATGATGTATACAAATTTTCGTCGACAATTTCGAGAGCATGAATCATCAAATTTTTATATATGAATATATATATATATATATATATATATATATATTTAATAAAATTCTTGTGACATGTTGTTCCTCGCAATACTCCCCTTTAGTTTATAATCACATTCTGTATGATAGAGAATCCGACAAGATCTATTTTTTATTCTGAGTGGAAAGTGTTGGGCATTCCTAAGATTTTTAACACATACTACCCCTATTTTGCCATTAGTCAAATTTTAGTAATCAATAGCAATGTTTCATACCACATTCGATCAATGAATGTTTTTTGGCTTAATTTTAGACAGTTTAGGAATTAAAAGTTTTTAAAGTTTTACTCCAGTCACTAGAAAACACTATTTTTTTAATTTTTGGACTAAAATATGTTTCGTTATTAAATTATATTAAATTTTGACCAAAATATGTTAATGTTAATTTTTACCCTCCTACTACAAACCCTTATTTTGTAATAGAAATCCAATAATGTTTTACGCCGCTCCATATGATCCCATAATGTTTTACCTCCCGCAATAATTTTTTACCATGAATGTTTTTGATTTCAAGTTAGAAAGTTTAGAAAGTGAACGTTTTTGAATTTCACTCGATTCGTTAGGCATGCCTCAATATAATTTGAAAGTGAAAATTATATTTTTGCTTCGTAATAAAAAAATCAATAAACTAATAAAAACCGCGGTAATAATATATCAAAACCCTGAATATTCAAATGTGTCAATTCAATTTAAATGAAATCAGTTTCGAAATCAGGACAACATCTGTTTTTCATAAATCTAAATCAGTTAATTCGAAGATTTTTTTAGTTTTTGGACCTATATACATTTTTTTCATAATTCGTAATCAAAAAACACATACCGCCCTAAATTTTCATTCTCTATTTTTTGTAATAGTCATTTTAGAAATTGATAGTGATGTTTTATTCCGGGTTCAGATAAGTTTGAATTAATTTTTAAAAGTGAAAGTTTTTAAATCTCACTCGATTTGATTTCAAAATTTATTAGAAAGATGTATTTTTTTTAAGTTGTATATTAATTTTTTTAAGCTGAATTATTGAAAATTTATTGAAAGTGTGGGTTTTTTTAATTGAAAATTTATTATTATTTATTCTAAATTTTGAATTTTTTGGAAAAGTTAAAATCTTGTTGAAACCTCTGAAAAATTTGCACCGTACATTTGAAACGGCTAGACCTGCCCTTCGCAAAAAGTAACCAAGTCGATTGATCCAAAATATTTCGAATATTTTTATGTTAACCAAACTAATTAATAACCGATATTGGCAAACCCTGCTAATGATTCAATAAAGTCGACAAAACAAAATTTCAACTATTAATTACGAAACAACGACCTGGAAAATCGTCACAAAAACTAAAAAGTGTTCAGATGTAATAAAAATTAAATGTAATGAAAATTAAATATAAATTATAAACATTATAGAAAAACCTTTAGTTCATTTGTCATAAAAATTATAGGCTTAAAAAGTATAGTTGAATTATAAAAACTGATTCAAGTTTCAAGAAATACGAGGCGTACTACTCACGCCATGTGACCTTTATTATATTTGTCGCAGTTCCCATACAAATACACTTCTTATTAAAATGAAAATACGAAAGTTTAGAAAGGAAAATTTTAACTCAATCTAACATATAATTAGTTTTAGAACAAAAAGCGAAAATAACAAAGGATGTGATGCTGCAAGAGTTCCGAAACATATGATTTGATGAAGTTATGAGGGGAAGTAAGATGTTTGAACACAGAAAACGTGTAACTAACCATGTCTGTGAACAAAGAGTGAAAGAAATACACGTTTGTGCTTTGAGTGCTTCAGAAATTTCATAAAAATTCTATTACAGAGATAAAAAAGATCCTTTTAAATTACGAGATACTAAAATAATTATGTTGGTCGGTATTATAAAGTGGGAAAGGTTTTTTTGTAAATAGGTTCAACGATTCGCGTTTCTTATTATCTGTATATAGAGAAATGCATTAGGCGACAATTTATGAGTTATATTATACTTGAACTAAAGCTTCTCTAAAATTATCTAAAATATGTTTTAAATAGCCATTGATTATCAAAAAATTTGAATATGGATAAATGAACATTCAGAAAGGCTACTTTCCACTTCAAAGCTAATTAAAATAAATTTAATTTCAATACACCCTTACACCCCTAAAGAAGAAGTTATATTAAATGTTTTTGGAACTATATATAAAATTTTTATTTACTATGTTTTATAACTAACAACAGCTTTGAAACAGATATTTCCTGTATATCAATATATTTAGATAAACGAAACTATACATTTTTATTATCTCCATATCCTGGGCACGTATTACAATAATCGTAAAGACAACTGGATCTAATATAATAGCAACGTTATGATGTGATTAATATATAACTTATCCACCATGAATGGCTTTTATTGCATACTCGTATTGCGAAATGAAAGGATTATTTCATATGGATAAAGGAATTTACGACATGTGAATAATGTTATGTTATCACATAAAATTTGCACCTGCTTCATAGGATTGTTTGTGAAATCATTGCTTATCTTTTATCAATCACGTTCTAGATTTTATTCATTACGATTATTCATTATATCAATACTCATTTTTTTACATTATTATCTACATTTAATAAGATACTTTTATATAAAATGTAGTAGTTCATTCATATTATTTTAAATATTGTTTCAATATTTAAAAAAATCGTAACACTATTCCTAAAGTTGTGATTGAAAATGCATAGAAACCAATAAATATGTAATACAATTTAATTGTACAAATTGATAGAGTATCATGTATAATGAAATTTAATCTAAGATATCGTATTAGAATTTATTCTAATATATATATAGTATATGTAAATATATACTAACATGCCTTAAGGCAAAATCTTACCATCTGTCTAATTATTTTACTGTATATTTAGTTAATATTTTGCTATGAATGAAATCTCAAATAATTTTTGTTTGGGACATACTCGTTGCATTATTCGTTATCCAAATTCATATTTACGATGCAAAAACTTTCTGTATGCAAAACTTAGTTCGAAGGTCGTGTATCATCTGCAGCCCATCGTTTCGAATTTCATTAAATTTATTTCGCATAACAGAGAAGCTTATAGGGAATTATGAATGGTATGTAAATATTTTCGAGGGTTTCCTAAAACTCTTTAAATATACAAGCTCATATATTTAATGTGTAATAAAACCGTTATTCAAATACCTAAGAAGCTATGTGTATTGTAATGTAAATTTTACTGACTTTGGCAAAGTTATATTTTTTATAATTCTGAACTTTTCTTGTAACATAATAAAACCTAAGCTTAGGCTTATGCTTATATAAATAAATTTTACTTGCAGTTAATTGATAAATAAATTTTTCGAAAATTAATGGTATGAGTTAAGTAGTTTCAACTTATAAAATTGATTTTATTAGATAATTCAAAACAAAAACAAGTTGCAAGTGGCATTTTGTTTTATGGCGTTTTATGAAGTTTCATGAACTTCCTGATAAGTGTAAACAATAATTTTTATTATATTTATTTAATATTTTTTAATTTAAATTTGATCCAATAATCTGTCCAACTGTTTACCTGTCTACCCGCCCACATGTTTACCTGCCTGTTTGTCGCCACTTTGCCAGACTACCTATCTACCTGCCCACTAGTCTATCATTCTACTAGATTATCTGTTTTCTTTTCTGCGTTTATACCTGATTACCTGTTTAGTTGTCTACCTGTCTACCTGCCTACCTGTCTTTATGTGGAACTGTTCATTTGCTTACTGTACTAGTTTTCTTCATTTTTATTTTTATTCCTGTTTACCTGTATACCTGATTACCTCTGCATATCTATATGACTAACCTGCCTATCTGGCTATATGTATTTACCAATAATTTTATTTGTATTTGAATCAATAATAATAACATGTAATGATCATTTTTGACCACCAAAATTGTATACATTTCTATAATTTATAACATATAAACAATGCATTTTATATGAATATTGGGTTTGTTTAATGACGTTCAGAAAACGATAACACTATATACCAACATAAATATACAGTTCTTCAAAAAATGATTTTCTTATCTCATTTTTTCTATTTTTCAAATTAATTTTCAAGGATAAAAAGGAACTATTCTGTATCCTCATTTTCACTATCTATGGAGCATTATTGCAGGTTCAGAAACCTTTAGCCTTGGGACTATAAATCAGTTCGCTGGGCGTAAAACTAGGCCACGTATAATTCAGCCCTATTTGCGGCGAGCTTGATTGTTAACAAATGCGTATAGCGTGCCTAGCAAATCAGAAGTCTTTGTAGACGATTCGGAAAAACGTCTTTGCCCTGAGAAATAATTACGTGTACTTAAACAAATTATAGAAATTTGAAAGTATAATTTTCTTTGTCAACACTGGTTTCATAATATTTGGCCTGTGTGAAAATAGGAAGGGAAAAGTCACGTGGAAAGTTTGGAGAAAAATTAGTGGCAGATCTAGTCAATGATTTATTCGAGATGTGTTTTAGACAAAGTAATAAGTTTTGTATATTATATAAAATATACAAAGTTTTATAAAAATAATTATAACAAATTATAGGAGCCACCAATTTTATAGAGGGCGTTGCTTATTGAAATAAATTTTGATAATAACAAATTGATATTTTTAAAGGTCGTTATTTTTCATGTTTGGACAATTTTTATTAAGATATATATTTTGTTTTGATAGTTAATTTATTTTGTGATGAAGGTAAGATAATATGTTGTTCTTGACACGAGTTGCTGTATAATATAAAATTAAATAGAATTGTTCTATGCATAATTACCAAGTGAGATTACAAATGAGTGTTCCTAAAATTAAATCCAAATTTTATGCTCGCGACTCTCAAGAAATTGGGTAGATGAAATAATCAAAAGTTAAATCTTGCTTTCCATTATTATACCAATGATGACAAGACTTTACCTAAATTAGCCCATGGAGTAGTAACGTGGAATAGAGTTCTAAACCAAAATAATCAAAGTAGTATTAGTATCAAGTATTATTTGAAACTCTGAGATCCATGTTACATTTTCAACTTTATACGCCGACTGAAAGGGCTGGATTATTGGATTAGCCAATAATGATTCAAAGTTTCTTTGCGAATGCGATTTGAGTAAATGTTTATTTCGGGAAGTTTGAGTGGTTTAACTTATTTAAATAATTCACCGGGATTAAGCCTTATTATTTCTATCTAGAATTTAATGAAAATTTAACTTGGAAGACATATTTTCTGAATACTCTTATAATTCTCGTAAAACAAATCATTTTTATTCCTGGCATTCGTGTAAGAAATCTTTTAACTTAGAGCGTGGTGGTAGAATCTCAAATAATACACACATATAACACGCCTTTATATGTTACTCATTCATTAACTTCAAAAACTCTTAATTACAATAATGGTTATATATAATTCTAAAAATCCAAAACAATTTAAAACTATGATTTCTGAACACATGATAAATTTTAAACAAGTTTATGTATCATCCTGTATTATTCATAACTAATTGCAATATAAAAATAAGTATTTGAATATTGTGTCGCTTTTGGTTTTAAGCCAACATGATGTATAAAAATATAATTTTTTTTTGTAATTGGGTGACCTCTAGATTTTCAGCTGGCTCTAATTCTGGCAAATGGATATATTTAGTCTATATATCTTCAATATTTTTTACATATTTCCTGTTACAATATTATCTATTCTAATTCGGATTAAATTCCGTCTCTGGTGACCAAGCTAATACATAGTCTAATGACCCACCTGGTATAAAGGTAGGTACATCAGACTGCGGCTGGGTCTTAATGCATCAACCATTAACCACGAATATTCTTGTGTATTCGTGAATACGTGTGAACCCTTCAATACACATATGCCAAGATGATGGTCCACGTACTTACGTTACTCAACTAAAAGCAACTCATTAGGTATTCATCTTAAGCTAACGTTCGCTATTTAAGATATACCCACATAGCGTCTTGTAATATGATAAAAATAATGTAGATATATATATATTATATATATATATATATATATATATAATATATAAATCAAGGTAATGTTTGGTTACATATTTTTTTCCTTCTACTTTCAAATATTGTTGTTAAAAAATTCTTAACTTCACGGGTTTTTGAGATATCCGTGGTCCGCTCTACCCCATATCGTTTATCTTATGTTTTCGAAAAGACATTTTTGTATCGATCAATTTCTGTATATTTTACCGTGATCGTGATTCCGTGCACATATCCGTGATGAATGATGCAGACGGCAATGCACATGCACCCAGAAATAAATCCCGCCAGCTGTATTCGGTGCATGCGGCCCTCCATCCGACAAGTGCAATTGTACAACATTATTTACAATTGCATGGCGTTATTTACAAACGTCCAAAATGCCGCGTTCTGATTAATAATTGCATATTAATAATTGAATTAAACAAACGCATCCGAAATTCAACGCAGAACGATATAAAACGTAATGAAATTACTGTCACGGCAGGGCAAGGTGTCACGTGTTGTTTTGAAAATACAAATTTACGCAGTTCAATAACGATTTGCAATTTCATTTAATTGGATATAGAGGCATGGCAATCATACTTTTGCTGGTAATCGGATTTTGAGAACTGGACTAGCAAAATTTCATTATTTATCAATCAAACTGCTCAAAATAAAAATTATTTGCCCAATTATTTTCATAGAATTTAGTGCTATTTAAATGCAAGTATTATTTAAACAATAAACTTTACACATAGTTTTGCAAAAAGCTACATAAGCTTAACAAAATCGATGTTAACTAAATACAGATCAAAAATGTTTATTAACTTCCCGTAGGGTATGTTATTGTAATCATCAGAAAATCGAAATTGAAAATTTTTGCATACCTTAGAAAAAAATGAATGTATGTGTGTATTTTGTGTGACTTTTTCCTAAGTTTTTTTTCAAAAAAAAATTTTTTTATATCGAAAATAATTTGGATTTTAATTTTAATTCTGGCTTAGGTTTTAAAGCTCACCTATATACTTTAAATAAATGATTTTGAATTTGCAATTCAGTTTATAAATAATTCTTATGAATATTAGTTCAATATTTTATTTATAGATGCACTCCTAGCACTGAATAGTAAACATCAAGGTATTTTCTATTAAAATTATTAATGAATTGGTTTTAATAATTGAAAGTACCTAAAAGAGTAAATATTCCATGCCTCTTCTATGAACTCATATTTCATACAAATAAAGTTTAGACAAGAAATGCAATCAAGAAAATGATGATCATTATAAATTCCGTTTTCAGTTATAATTCTGATTATTATTTTTTATATATTTTTATTAACGTTTGTTTATGATAACTGTTACTATATACAGTCACATACACTATTATTATTATCAAAAATTAAATTAATATTAATTTCCGAAATATACATACATACAATTAATATAAAATAGACACATAGTTAGGAAAATCTATTACATCACGAAGAAGTAATTGTTTTTAGTTCACTATTGGTAATAGCTATAGTTATATTTTATATCTTGCAATTTATATATTTTTAGTTATATTTTTGTAACTAAATTTGCAATATTTAATTTTAAATACTGCATCGTATTGTGCTTAATTTTTTTTTAAATTATTCATAGTAACAGTGTAGAAATATCGAAATGTCCACAACACAAATAAAAGTTCTGAAGGGAATACAGATAGATTTATTAAATTCTAATTTAAGATAAATTATGTAGGTAAGATTTCAGATCAGTACACGTTCTAACATTATAATAAATAAAACTCAACTTTAAAATAAAAAAACAATCATCACTTCATTCTCTACTATATATAGTTTTCATTTTCACATTAATACAATTTCTTGATTATATTTTAATTACCAACTACAGGTTTCCATCTTTTTTCGAAGGATAAATATAATACTCTATTTTTAAATATCGTTTGATTAATGCGTTCGGTTCCCTTCCACTTTATTTTGTACTATAGTATATCGATTTTGTTCTATTTTCACTAATACACGATAATAAAGATGCGGCAGTGTTAAAATAATATTTTACTTTGATTAATGATGATTGCAATTTAATAACTTGACTATCATAAACTAATTAGTTAGAAATTTACATTCACTTAATAAATGTTTGGGCGTTTAAAATTAATATAGATGCTTGCTTTGATATATGTATTAGTAACTGACTAGTTATTTTCTTGATCTTCTAGATTACTTTTATAATAACTAGATATCCTCATCGCCATTTTTCTCTAAGAATGCAGACCACAGAAACCAAATAAAGCAATCTTATTCCATCGAATCCCTTAACTCTGCTGCAGAAATCCCTTCTATTCATCTGGCATCAACGCCGTCGTCAATCTCGGAACTTCAGAAGAAAGACAAGGCAGTACCTCTGATGATGCTCCTTCTTTTCCGCCGTTTATATATATTTTTTTTACTTCCTGTTCTTTATTTCCAACATGGATGTTGATTTTATACGGCGCCGATGAAATAAAAAGAAATTGCTATAATTTAACTCGTTTAAAGGAAAAATACTCGTCTCGCGTCGCGAGGAAGACGAGTGGAAAAAATAAGCAAAGATCTCGTATTCAACTCGAAACTCGGATTTAGAAGTCTAGTAGAAACAGATATAACACGTGCCCATTTAAAGACTTACGGAACACACATTTTTGTTTTATTATAACTCAGAGAAGAGAATGTGAAAAGGTTTTGTGGATCTGACAGTTTTGCGCTTGGAACCATAAAAATAAGTACACTTGGTAGGTGCGCTATTTTTGTTCTTGAAAGTTCAGTTTATTATTCCTCCGGATAGTTTAGCTGTACTTGTTGTACTAACTTAAATAAGGCGCTTCTAGTTGCTTCAGGGATGAAATTATATCATAGCATTTTGATTATGGGTTTAGTTTTTGATAATAAATTTGACAACTGACAAACATATTGGGTATGTGTATTTATGGGATAATTCACCCGTAAATAGTCGCTTCTTGGTACTAAAAACTGTCAAAATGGATATGCTACTTTTATATTGCTGTGCGGTCAGGCGTCTTACACTTCAAACCTAACTTCACGTAAGTGTTATTAATGAACATCAAAAAGTGAAATTTTTTAGGTTACATATATCTGATTTTATAGCAAATACATTGCATTACATAGCATAGTATCAATAAAGGGAGGTAAACATAGCGTTGCCATAACTATGATCTATTTTATTGGAGAATCGGCTATTCTTGTGTTAGAAAACTGGAAATACCACAATTTAGCTTGGTTTGAATTTTAATTTGAGTTTGGTAAGAATCACTACGATTTTTACTTGTTCAGCATTTGCATCAAGATTAAGTAAACACTAAAGTAAAATATTTGTGTTATGTACAATGACCTCAATTTTATAGGCTTATTCTGAGTAAACATAGCCATATTTTGCATCAGTTTTTTGTGGTAATCAATTCGTGGTCGAAATAAGGTTTATGTTTAGATTTTGCTATTCTGTTTTTCTCTTATTTTAAAATAGTATTTTACCTTTCTATCATTTTTATATGTTGATAACTTAACTGCTTGAAATTCCCCTGATTTGTTTTTATTTCAAAATTATAACGCTGTGTTTTATCTGAGAATGTTTTATTGTTTATTGATAGAGGTACAAAGAGACCATTTTTGTAATAAGTTATGCTGTTATTCATACTTTCTTTACACTGTTGTGAATGATTAATTTTCCAATTTTTTTTTTAAAATGCATTCAATTGATACCAGCAACAATTTCAGAATCAATTTGTTAATGAAAAAGTACTAATTTTGTTGATCTTTTAAATTTACCTGATTATAGTGACTAATATTAAATATTATTATATGATTCGAATCAAGAAATTAAAAATTCAATTCCTTGCTCATTCTGCGAGGATTATTTAATATTCCAAAATAATTTAAATTGAATTGGTACCTGTGATCTTCCATCAGCAATTTGTCCTTTGATATTCATATAATTACACCATTTTATCGTTTCAACCCACGTTGTATGCGAAAATATCACTCATACATTACACATCATATAATTTTAACTTCGCATCTTGTATACAGCAAAGTCATTCAATGAAAATGAACTGAACCAGAAGGTTATTTAGGAGATATTGTGTTACTGATCGTCGCATTTATGAAAAATGTTTGTATGCCAGAAGGTTTATTTAAATGCTCGAATGAAGAATTTTTCGTTATGTGGAAAGTTTTCGAATAAATTCAGCATACGCGCTTCTTATATCAGACATCGCACGTGGAGTATAAATTGTACAATATAAAAGCTTTAGAGAGATTTCAAAAATAGCTTTTGAAAACGGTTTCATTACATTGGATATAGTAAACTTTTAACGTGTTTGAGACTTGAGGGGGTTGGCTTTTATAATCTAATTTATTGCAGTTTATATAAAACTATATTTTTTTCTTGGTTTTTCACTAATTCGTTTTATACCTCCAAATTTTGATGATCAGAAATGAACACAATCAGAACACCAACTAGCCTTTATTATATTCTTTATGATTGCTACTATCTGAATTTCAGCTACTGTATGTTATTACTATCAAATATGTGCATAAGTAACAAGGTTTTAGCAAAATATCATAATAATTAACAGATCACTCAGTATGCAGCAACTACGAATGTTTGCCAACAGATAACAGCTATCTGCGTCCACATACATATGCATAGTTTAAATGCAAATTATGATACTTGCATACATTTTCTAATAGTTGCTGGTTGCAGTTGTTCTCGAAAAAGACCAGTGGAATATATATATATATATATATATATATATATATATATATTGATGAATTATTTAGAATTGGGCAGTAACACCAAGTAAAAAAACTAAAGTAGTTTTGAAATACTTTATTTATCCATACGTTTTGGTCTTCATCGAGACCGTCATTCAGTGGAAAAACTAAAAGAAGTATATGGTGTAGGAGGAAAATAATATAAAGTTATAGTACTTATATATAAATACTTACAGAAATTAATTAAACAAAAATAGACTACACTATTACACTGTGATAAATCAAGCTATTAATAACTGAAACATTTAAACTAATTATTTTTTTTACAATTTTTGGTTACATTCTAGTGTGTACCGATTGTCTAACGTCTAAATACTGAATGAATTGTGTTTCCAAATTTTGCGAAAGTGTAAAAAGACCGGAAAACACATGTTTCTAGTAAAATAATAAAATAATGTAGATCACGCTTCATTCTGATATGGTGGTGTTTTGAAAATGGTCAAGGATTATTTTATAGTCATTGCAAAGCGAATTGTTGTCAGTTCTTATATTTATGGCCGTCTCCTTGTGTGAAGATATTGGGCATCCTTCGCTAAATCTTCTTTTAAATAAATTATTTTCGAAATGTAGGATCGTCGGATTGGAAAAATCAATGTTATGTTTGAGCTAATTAATGTGATCCGTTAGTTGTGTTTTATTCTGGTTTTTATTTTTAGAGTTGTTTTTGTGTTGTGATGTATTTTGTGCAAGTTACAATACTTCAAACTAATTTGCGAGGTGTGAGCAAAGAGCATTGATTTAACATTCGTATCAATACGTAATCTAAGTCAATTTATAAAAATAAACTAGTGGTGCATGTCATTTTGCTTTACGGCAAATTTCTGGAACTTCCAGTACAGTAATTAAACATTCACAAAATAAAAATAACTAATCATCAATAAAACTGTATCAATATGTAATAACGATTGTTTTAAATATTTTAAAATAAATAATATAAATACTGTTACATTATATAAATTTAATATAATGTAAGTGTTTATTTTTTGCCGTCAACCTTTGTCTATGTTTATCCATAAGAACGAAAACATAAACAAACACCGTCAACACAAGCAATATGAATCACTCTAATCGGATGCGCCGTTATCTCAAACACTGGTTGATTTGCATTTTGTGCTCTGCATCTCCAGAACAGCTCAACCTCCTTTTGCTAAAAACTAATCAGCCAATCTACTTTCAATACAAATCGAATGATTTGTCATACAAATCGCTTAATCTGTGCTCCCGATTTCGTCGACGAAAAATTTTATCGGTACGTACACACATACATACACACATTCATTTTTTTTAGGGTATGCCAAAATGTTCAGAAGGTTTTAAAACGTGAAGATATATGAAAATTTTTATTTTCGACTTTTTTGCTATTCCCAGAACTTACCCTATGGGAACCAATACTTTTCGTTACCAGTTACTGAATAAATAAATACATAGAAAATTGCTTGGCAGATAGAGAAGAAAATGTACATTTTTAAAACTACACACGCTTAAACAGTGCTCGAAACTTTCAAGCGCAGTATTTACTAACGCCTGTTAAGTTTTGTCTTTGAATCATGAATTTTCATGATCAAAATATTTCATATTCCTTGCCAAGTCAACGTCGGCTACAAATCATTTCCAAGCATTTCAACAACTGTCGTTTCTTCCCTTGACGTGTAAAGCGTAGGCAAAGAGCTTTCGATAGGAAAAAAGCTCGCAAAATCAATGCGCTCCCGAATGTGAACCGCACGTATCCGCGTCCACAGGTTTTCACTGCGGGCGGTTATGGGCGCGCGGAACGGTTTATATTTGCGGTGTTTATCACAATGGTTTTTGGGGTTGTTTGAAGTGCCCGCCTCGACCGTCGTTCGGGTGCTCTCCCGCATTAGAGCCCTTTGATCGTTTTCACTGGACAAGTCGAAAGTTTGTTCCTTTTGTAACAATACTTTATTTGACTCGGTAGATTCTAAAATGTTTTATTCTTAGTGACAGATAGTCAATTTATACAGAAGTACTTAAACAATACTTTACATCTAATTTTTTGGCTAATACTCTCAACCTATATAGGCCAAAGTATTGTTTTACATCCGGAAAAATTAGAAATGCAAATTAGTAAATAAAACCTATAAAATCAAACCTGCATCTTAAGGTAATTAAGGCATCATGCCTCAAGGCAAATTGCTGGAACTTCCCGTACCAAATATTATTATTTTTTCAAAATTTTTTTCTGAAAAAAAAATCTTTTATTTTGACATATTTTGGACATTCTGAACTTTTTTTCAAAGCAATCTTACTGCTTTAACTGCATAGAGACAAAATATAGAAGCGCGTAAGCGCCGCGTCGCCGTCTAATGGATAAGCTTTGGTACGAAACCTATAGGAATGCAAAACAAAATTTATACTTATTGTTAAAATCTCTATAAAATATCTGATAATTTGAAGTGCATATGTCTAATGATCATTTTTGACCGCCAAATGACGCATTTTTTTACTTTTTCCCTCCATATCTTCAAAGTCGTTAGACCTGCGTTTCCAAAAACTTGACAGTTCTTCATTTAGTCAATACAAACATAATGTTTTTTGAATTATTAATATCGGACGCTCCGTTCTCTTAAAAACTGTGTTACCGTTTTTGGCACTTTTTGTCCCGTATCTTCGGAACCGCTAGACCTGCCTTCGCCAAAAACTAATCAACACGTCTCCTTATCGGTTGATCGGTGTTTCCGAAATCGTCGACAAAAATTTGTATCCGAACACACACACACACGCACACACATATGTTCAGAACCTTTGAAACGTAAAGATACATACAAATTTTCATTTTCGATTTATTTGCTATTACTATAACTTGCCCTACGGGGAGTTTAAAAGAAACAAAAAATTCTTTTTTATTACATTTTCAGTATTGATGAACTATGTGACTTTCAGGTCACAGCAGCCTCGATTGTTCACACTTTCGTGTATGAAAATGTTATTTCAGGTTAAAAAACCTAGCACAAGTGATAAATATTGATATTATTGACACTATTGTTGAATTTAGATTCGCGAAAAAATATAATTATTTGGTAAAATATCGACAAATTTTAAATATTGAGCTCAAAGTTACACAAGCTTATGGAGGGTTAACTTATATCGAATTTTGATGGAGGGTTAACTTGTATCGAATTATGATTACATTATTAAGGTGTCAGTTTATTAATATGTTTTAAATATATTTTCTAATTTGAAGTTATACTACCAACCAAAACACAATTCTGGACAATCTTTTCAGAGTGAAACACTAAATTCGACGAACATGATGGTAGAAGTTCTAGTTTCCATCTATCAAGGACTGATAAAACTTTGCCAAGAGTAATTTTCCTATCTCAAAATAAGCATGGTAAGATGATTCAATCATGAATTAACAGTTGAAATTATATCTAAATCAAAAGGTTCTGGATTTGATTCCGATCAGACGAGCCTGTTGCCAATAGTAGTGACATCGGTTTTTAATGGGGAATAGAGCTTGCAATATGTTTTCAAGTAATAATAGCCCTTCTCGAGGCTCAAAGCTGCATCAATGAATGTCTGCACTGTTACAGAAATTGTAATGATCAAATTTTATCACATAGGGATGAGACATCTGTTTGGGTTGCCATCTTCACGACGTAGTACGTGAAATAGTATAACAGCTTATAGGACTTAAGTTGTGATTACACAAAACAAAAAAAACATATTTCTGTAAATGGAATTTTTGTTCACCTTATCATAATGGTCAATGTTTTAGTTTGTAGAAAAACGTAATGTAATCATGTTTACAATGAGCTTATTGGCGTTTGCGACAACTACTGGATTACTAATTTTCATTTAAGGCAATATGTCTTCATAAATCAGGCCGGCTTTGACTAGAATTCAAGCAAGAAATATAAATAATAAAAATTCTAGGTGAGTCATGTTCCTCGATCAAGTTTTTGTTTTAATTATTCATTGTATACGTCCTAAGCCCCAACATGGCACACCATGCGCAGAACATTATTGTTTATCGCTCTCGGAGTTTTGTGCGATGTTTAAAACGGTTTTAGTATCGTTCCTCCTGCTAAATTGCCTCGGGAAGGAAAATACATCGTAACACGATAATATGTGGTCCGGCGGTGTGTTTGAACCGACATCGGGACGGCCAGATCGAGTGGTCTGAGGATATGTTACGAGTATAACAACAGTTATAAAGTAGCCTGAGCTTGTGCAGATATTGGGCGGAGTTTGATGGATGAAAGCGAAATACCCGAATTCGTTAATTAGTTTCACGTTGATGACTAGAGATGCACGATTTCTGGGGTTGTCGTAAACTTTGAACGTACGGCCAATGAATTGCTATCGTCGTTACAGGTTGATGAGAAGGAAATGGACATTGCGAAGTAAATAATCTTTTGATAGGTTCTTTGTATATTGGATATTATTTATATCCCTGTTAGATTTGAAATATCTTAAAATACTCTTTATTGTACTTTATAGTTGTGCTCTTTATTGTTTTTTCGAGTAATACATTTTCAATTGCTGCAAATTACTGCTTTTATTTGATATGATAAAATTTGAAAAAATGTGACATATTTATACTATGATTTTTAACATGATATAGAAGCCTTTAATGATTTTTTAACTACCAGTGAGATTAATTAATTCAACATATTTATTACAGTCCATCTTCATTAAGGAAAATGCAATCTAAGTGTTTTAATTTTTGGCCTTGTGATGTTTGCAATAGTATTTTGTCATTTGTCTATTCCTGTTGTATCAGTATACCATTTTGTTCTACATGGAGCAAAAATGAATAATGAATCAAATACTCACCAAACATGAGAATTGCAATAAAATTGATCGAAATCACCAGTCCAGGTAATTGTTTGATGAGGTGATGGATTTTAATTGAAATAATTATAAGTATAAATAAATAGTTTTCCACAAAACTTGAGAAAAGAATTCTCAAAATAAACTTTTCAAGACGAAAATCACGTTTGAAGTGATTACTGCTATAACACTGTGATAATGATGCTCAACATCTGACAGGATTGTTATTATGGCTTTCTTTATGTTATACAGTCGCAAAAACTGTAATAATAATGGGAAATTTTTAAATAAAACCTTTGTTCATATTTACAATTTGGTTCAGTATGTTCGTATTTTCCCTATATTCGTCAGGCGCATGCATCTTTGACCATTAGCTCTCGGTGTATAATAAACCTTTGCTATACAAATGCGTCATAAAACCCGTTTGGACTTACGGTATCGAGTTATGGCGATGCGCAAGCAAATCCAACATATTAATGATGCAAAGATGTCAAAACAAAATACTAAGAAATATAGTCAACGCACCGTGGTACATAACTAACCACGCTATTCATACAGATTTAGATTCATACGTCACAGATGTCATCAAGGGCAGAAGCTCGATCTACCTCTCAAAAATTACAACCACTACAACCACTACAACCAGCTTATTGCTTCTCTAATCGACTCTTCATCACTAAGAAGATTGAAAAGATGCTGGCCAAGTGGCCTTAAATGAAACACCAGGCTTCACTCATTGGAGTGAACTCTAGTTAATTCTTCTTCTTTCTTTTTCTTTAATATAATAATAACTATTATTATTATTATTTATTTATTTATTTATTTATTTATTCATTATTATTTTTATTATTATTATTATTTTATTATATATTTTTTCTCCTATGTCACTATAGCTTATAAGATAAATTGTATCTTGATTGCTATAAATAAATAGATATAAAAAAAATCTTTGACCATTGTCTATTTGGATTGTAATTTTTTTTAAAAAAAATTAAACATATTTTAAAATTTCAAGATATTGAAAATATTTTGAGTTGATGTCGGTGTAAAAATATATAATTATTCGTGGCAATTTTACCTATATACAATATTATACGACAGTTCTGATGATAATACAAAACTATGCGTATAGTCAAATGGGAGCACTACAGTTAACTGGTTAAACCAAATTATCTTTTCAAATGTAATATTGTGCCAATCTTACAGTATCTTCAATCTTATAAATATAAAGAATAAAACCGGCAAAATTAATTATAGATGTATTATATAATATTCCTATAATCTTCTATAAGAAGCGTATCCCTCAATGTTATGTCAAAAAAAGCACGGAAGAAAGAAGCCTATAATAAAAATGTAACGTGGATAACTTCTAAAACGTCAATTGCAGCATGCGGACGCATGATAAAGGTGACGACTTTCGTGTTACGTGATTTAAAATAGGTACATTACGGATATTCGAGCGGGCGGAACACTTGAACCTCGGACAGCTGCCCGCGAACGGTTGCAATTTCCGGCTCGCAGCAACCGATCTCCCGGCTACTAGTTCGCGGACCACCCTGGAGGAAAATAGTCCGGCTTCCGGGTTTTACGAGCGGTGCTGCAGTTAGTTCCCTCGGCGGATGCGATTTAATTCTCCGCAAAAACTGCATATTTTAAACAGATGTAGCCTACAACCATAGATTTTTTCTATTCCGTTTACGCGTGCTTAAGAGCAGCTTGTTTATTCGAGAAAATGTGTTTTTATGGTACTCAGATATAGTCATTTTGAGTTTAAAGGAAAAAATGCAAATATTAACATAAGCTTTTACATACTTTACCTGCTACGTTGATCGCGTTTATAGAAAGAGTACTTTTCAGATCAAGCTTAGTGATTGAGGTTTACTACAAAACTCAATATTTTACGTAATAATACAAAAAAAGCTTTGCTTTGTTTTTGCATATATAATTACATTTATAATCATATAATTTAATGAAATTTATTGATTTCATCCGGTTGGCAAATAAGTAAGTGCAAATATCTATTAGAAAATCAAACACACTTTCTTCGTGGAACTAAATATATAACTGTATTCTTTAATCTTTGTTCATTTTAATGTTTGTTATCTATAAAGCAGCATCATTATCCCACTTTTATAAAACTTCTGGTTTTTATTAGCAAAAAACTGAATCAGGAACAATTTGATACCATCATAATCATTCAATTTTTCAATATACAAAAAGTTTTTTCACAGATAAAAAAAAAATATAGTTAAATGGTACAAGGTCAAGACAATATGATGGATGTGGCAAAATCACAACCAAGCTTCAATTATTCATCAATGATGAAATTAATGACTGTTTCGTTGTCAATTTGTCAATTTAGGCTACTTTTTCTCAACTGCATTGTTCATTCTCGTTAGTTGTTTAATGTAGGCATCAGAATTGGTTGGGTAGTGAGAGCAAAAGTAGGCAATTTCTTTGTAATCAACTGCAAATGAACGACCAGATCGTTTTTTATCTTAGAGTGAAAAATCACCAGAAGTAAATTTGGAAAACCAATTTTGACACTGTCATTTTTAAGGCATTATCGCCATAAACAGAGCATTACTTTTTGTGAGCTTAAAATGCCGAAATAAAAAAAACTAAATATGATAAAAAAATTGATTTGAATTTCCATCTTTCAAGCAGCGTCAAACCAACACTACGCGAGAATCAAGTTCAACTCTTTTCTGCAATGGCTGAATTGTCTTCTATTCAATAATAAAAGGTATTTTACGAGGTCTGTTCAAAAAGTACCCGGAATTACTAATAATTAAATTTCGCGGGTCTGGAGTGTCTGATTGTCAAAATTTTTTTTTTATTGTGTTGGTATACATGCCCCTAAAGTATGGTGAAATTTTCAGCTATATTCACTGTTTACTTTGTCTGTGGTAGTCGCTAAGGTTCGACGTGTTTTTCTGAGCTCGGCGATTTTTACAATGGAAGAATTGAAAAGTCAAAGAATTTGTATTAAATTTTGCGTAAAAAATGAAATAAAGTGTTGCAAAGTGCAAAAATTCACCAGATATGGCTCCGTGTGACTTTTTCCTATTCCCAAAGAAGAGACCCATGAAAGGACGGCGGTTTTCCTCGATTGAAGAAAATCGCTGAGAGTGCTCAAGAACATATCAAAAAGTGAATATCAAGGGTGTTTCGAAAATTCGAAAAAACGCTGGCATAAGTGTATTATATCTGGGGGGACTACTTTGAAGGGGACCACATTAATGTAGACGAATAAATAAATATTTTTTTGAAAAAAACGAAAATTCCGAAAACTTTTTGAACAGACCATGTACATCTGGACTACGTCTGCAAACCTGAAAATTTAATTGAAATCATCTACTAGTATTAGCCACACTTACCTATTTGCCAACCTAATATATAATATTTATTTACCTCACACATATAAATTTATTTATAGCCGCGAGAAACCTACATCAGTATCGCATTGTATTTACAATGAACACATTTTCCAGCAGGCAATATTTTTTTTAATTTGTTACTGTGACGGAAGATCATTTGTTATTTTGATTTTTCAATTTATTTCAACAAAGGATCTTCATCTGTTTTCTTTGTGCGCTCGGACTATACCTCTCTCCTACTACGTAACAATTTATCTCTCTCCGGCTAAAGGCGTTTGAGAAGGAAAATTCATGTGAAAACAAGTATTTAGGTCTCTGATTATTCATTACGTTACGGATCTGCTGCGGACGTAATTGTAAAATAATTAAATGTTTTTTAATTCGCAGCCATTCAAACATATTTAAATTCAAATATATATATATATATATATATATATATATATATACATATATATCAGACGTTTATATATATATATATATATATAAATAAATAAATATATTTATATATATATATATATATATATATAAATATATTTATATATATATATATATATATATATATATATATATATATAAACGTCTACGAATTAAAATGTGAATGATGAAATAGAGAAAAATATTGAAAGTATCAGAATTCAAAGCGATACTTGAAGACGTTTATAATGGAAGTACTTCAGTTCAAAATTAAAATAGACCGACAAAATATCTATAAATAATTCATGATACATTAAACTCAATGAGATTAAATTCATTCAGAGAAATTCCTTTGTAGCTCAATCGCGAATTTAATTTTGTATAGCGATGTAATACAGATGGAATTGAATATTAGTTTGTTGACACAAATAAAAAGGCAGGTCTAGCTATTTTGGAAATGTGCAAAAAATATCAGTTTTGAAAGAACGATTAGAATGATTCAGAATACATATGGCTTGTATTGACACATTTTAAGTCATGGCAAGGATTAGGTTTTTTTTATGTACGTTACTTGTAAACAAATATCAAAGTCGCCACTTAAATATACGCACTCATTTATAAATAGATAATAAATTAAATATATTAATAATAAAATTGCAGAACTTAAAATAATTGTTTGAAACATTTGTTATTAATTATTAATTAATTTTCAATTCAATTGTAATTATTATTATACCTCAAATATTAAATTACGGCACGGATTGTTCTATCAATTTGGATACAATGCCATGCTTCATTAGCATCAAAATATTATTCTTCAGATACTTATTTTTTGCTCTCCGGTACAAAATACAACTACTAAAAAAATTTTACTATTTTTTTGAAAATTATTCATTTGACGTATCTATTTAACAGATACAAACAAAGTGATATTTTAACATTAGCTTTTTTTATTTTTATGGTTTCTTTACCAAAATCATTTAATTGAAATGCACAATTAATCACAACGTCTAAATACTAAAAATAATAATTTTGAATTTATGAAATACCACAATTGAATTAAAACAATTGCTTTCTCTTACCGCAACCGACCATTATCTCCCAGTCATCATATATCAAGAATTTAAGACGTTACTTCTGCGAACGTTCCGCAAAGAAAAGCAAAAGCAAAACCTTACGAAACACAAACAACGGGAATGTGCCACCGAGGCGGTGCTCACATATATAATATTATCTAATAAATAAATCCGTTGTGTGTAATTCAACATTGTCTGCCGGAGACAAAAATTCATTCTGCACAAAGCGGATGTGACAATTCGTTATAAGGCCGTTAGTGGAGACGGCGCTACGCGGGGTCGTAGCGAGTGCGCATGAAACGGACACATTCGAGATGATGGACGGTCTTCGGGGCTACGGCTACGCTTAAAAGCAGTGGCGGACTCGATAAGATACTTAAAATTATTTTTAAAAATGACTAGTTGAATTTATATTTATTTCATTTACTATAAATGTTATTCTCATTAGTATCATTAGTATATGTTTATAAAATTAACAAGGCTACGGCTACGCTTAAAAGCAGTACCGCACTTGCTACGACACTTAAAAATATTTTAAAACATTACTAGATGAAATTAAATTTATTACATTTAGTATAAATGTTATTCTCATTAGTATCATTAGTATATCTTTATATTACTAACATTGTCTACGCATAAAAAACACACACGAGTTTCATGCGTCTCAACGGTCTTTGGGGCTACGAGTACGTTTGAAAGAAGTAGCGGACTTGCTACGATACTTAAAACTATTTTTTTAAATTAATAGATGAATTAATATTTACCAAATATTCTATAAATATTATTGTCATTAGCATAATTAGTATATATTTATAATTTTAACAAGGTCTACGGCTGAAACGCACACACTCGAGATGATGAACGGTCTTCGGGGCTACGGCTACGACTAAGATGCTTCAAATTATTTTTAAACAATACTAGCTGAATTTATATTTATTACATTAAATAGAAATGTTATTCTCATTAGTATCATTAGTATATGTTTATAAAATTAACAAGGCTACGGCTACGCTTAAAAGCAGTACCGCACTTGCTACGACACTTAAAAATATTTTAAAACATTACTAGATGAAATTAAATTTATTACATTTAGTATAAATGTTATTCTCATTAGTATCATTAGTATATCTTTATATTACTAACATTGTCTACGCATAAAAAACACACACGAGTTTCATGCGTCTCAACGGTCTTTGGGGCTACGAGTACGTTTGAAAGAAGTAGCGGACTTGCTACGATACTTAAAACTATTTTTTTAAATTAATAGATGAATTAATATTTACCAAATATTCTATAAATATTATTGTCATTAGCATAATTAGTATATATTTATAATTTTAACAAGGTCTACGGCTGAAACGCACACACTCGAGATGATGAACGGTCTTCGGGGCTACGGCTACACTTAAACGCAGTACTCGATAAGATGCTTAAAATTATTTTTAAACAATACTAGCTGAATTTATATTTAATACATTAAATAGAAATGTTATTCTCATTAGTATCATTAGTATATGTTTATAAAATTAACAAGGCTACGGCTACGCTTAAAAGCAGTACCGCACTTGCTACGACACTTAAAAATATGTTTAAACAATACTAGATGAATTTATATTTATTGCATTTACTACAAATGTTATTCTCATTAGTATCATTAGTATATCTTTATAATATTAACAAGGCTACGGCTACGCTTAAAAACAGTACAGCACTTGCTACGACACTTAAAAATATTTTTAAACAATACTAGATGATTTTATATTTGTTACATTCACTATAAATGTTATTCTCATTAGTATCATTAGTATAACATTATAAAATTAACAAGGCTACGGCTACGCTTAAAAACAGTACAGCACTTGCTACGACACTTAAAAATATTTTTAAACAATACTGGATGAATTTATATTTATTGCATTTACTATAAATGTTATTGTCATTAATATTATTAGCATATCTTTACATTATTAACAAGGTCTACGACTGAAACGTACATATTCGAGATGATGAACGGTCTTCGGACCTACGGCTACGCTTAAAAACAGCACTTCCTTCGATACTTGAAATGATTTTAAAACATTACTAGTTGAATTTATGTTTATTAAATATACTATAAATATTATTGTCATTAGAATCATTG
Organism: Ctenocephalides felis; assembly: GCF_003426905.1. Taxonomy (NCBI): domain Eukaryota; kingdom Metazoa; phylum Arthropoda; class Insecta; order Siphonaptera; family Pulicidae; genus Ctenocephalides; species Ctenocephalides felis. The sequence continues at coordinate 11,484,075 of NW_020537324.1, forward strand.
GTAAATCTTTATATTATTAATAAAGTCTACGCCTAAATAGCACACTTTCAAAAGTATGAGTTTCAAATCCAATATAAAAACTCGTTATTACAATTCATTATTTTATTGGGAAACGCCAGGAATAAATCCTATGAGCTATATCCGCCACAGTATAGGAGTAGGCTTTGCTGTAGAATAAGAAAAGGGAATGATGTGGCAACACAAGTTTCCGCACAAGAGCATTGTTGGTTTTTCACTAAAATATCAAAATAAATACTTTTCAACAAGTGTATGAATATGTAAATATTATTACCGTATATATTCTTTTTTTACAAGTCCAAGATTCCTGACTCATAGGTGTCAATAAAATATATATGCTAATTACTGTTCTATTTCCTCATATAAGAAAACTAATTTAAACTTGGTAAAAATGTGTTAACAAATATATTAGCTCATAAAAATCTTATTAAATTTAAAAGTGCAGCAATGTATTAAATGTAAATACGCAAAAAGCAATATCGTATTAAACATAATATGGCGGTGTAATGCAACTCCTATTTAAATATTAAAAACCTTCTAGCGCGCTACAAAGAAATTACATTAAAAAGTATTTCAAAAGCAAAACGGTGCCACTCGAGACAACGACTAAACGAATTATATTTCAACTTTGAAGTGTTTTCGTTCGATTCAACAATGCGACAATTCCTGTGCATTTTACTTGGACAATTTAATGCGAATATCTTGCGAAGATAAATATAAATTAAAATATGTTCTTGTAAATGATAGAGAATAGATTGATTTTGCATTTCTTATTTTTCATTTTATAACTATAACAGATACAATATTTATAAAAAAATATTATATTATAAGTTTATAAATAAAATTAGGTTTGAATTACATTTTTTAATAAAGTGTTATTAAATTTCTGATAATGATTCTATTTCTATTATATATTTTATTTGTACGTTTTCAAAAGTTTCCTCAATATCTTAATGTACACTTCTCGTTCCGATAGGAATTACAAAATCAATTATAAGTAAACCTTTTCATAACTGTTTTCTTCCATGGGGATCTTTAGAGAATTGAATTTAAATACCCTACATAAGTCTGAGGTATTACATTCCTGTGGAAAATCGTGAAAGCATTTCATGTTATTTCCGCGATATTATTAATTATTTATAGAAATAGTTTATACACTTGCTTTTATATTAAGTGGTTTGTATAGTGCTTCTGTTTACGGTTGAATGGTGTTTTCACTAAATAAGAAATGCGGTACTGAGTATTTTGCTTTTTGATATAATTACATATAAATGTATTTGTATCAGTTTTGTTTATTTTCTATTTAATTGTAAGTTTTTTTTTTTAAATAGTATCTAGTTTTACATCAAAGGATAAAATCTGCTTATGCAAATGACACATATGTGAAATATTCATTTGATTTCTAGTTCTCCAGTCGAGAATTAGAAGGCTACAAAATCAAATTTCTAAAAAAATATAAGTAATGATAATCGACATAAATTTAATTGAACTAGACAAGTAATTTTTATTTTTTATTAAAAATTTCCAAATAGAATTATATTTCACAAAAGATTCTTACTTTACAACGTAAATATAACAGTAAGTCAGTAAAATATATGTGTGTGTCATTTAGTAAATTAGCTAAAAAAATTAAATTTTTAAGTTTACAAATAAAAATTAATTAATAATCATTACATGCAAAAATTTCTACAACTGTTGATATTAATTGTAATCGACTTTCATACATTCATTTTTATTCAGGTTAAAAACTTTTACTGACATTTAATAAAATATTATGAAATTAATTTAAAATATAGTAAATGTAATGTTACATGGTTACTAAATCTGGCATGTGTAAAAATCATTTTTTTAACTTTAAGGAAGCTTATAAAATTTAGGCAATATAGTATACCTACTATAATGTAGCATATGCATTACAAAAATGCATATTCTACAAATTGAAAACACTTTAATATCAATATTTTGAATTAGTTTATTTAGCATTGCATACAAAAACATTTTTATTGCACTAAAAAAGCCGTCTACAGTGCAATGGTTAAGAACCTGGGCAAGCATATTCTAGTACCGGATTCGATCCAAATGGCTACCTCGATATAAAGCAGTAGGATCTCAAGTTTATACTTGAGTTAAGTTTTAGTGCTTCTTGTAGGCATTGCTGCAACATATACGCGCCAACACTACCCAGAGAGTGGTTGACCACTGGGTTGCCCACTCTAAAAAAATACTGCATTAACTATAACAATCTCCACCAATAGTCCATGTAGTTCTGATTTCTGTTTTGAAAAAAAGCTCTAAAATGTTATTTGTATAGATTAACCCGTAAATTCTCTTTTCTACCATTCAAAACAATTTCCTTCCCTGCTATTCTTTACATTTCGCTCAGTATGCAGTATTTTCAATGAGGCTGTTTTTACACTAACGTCGTCACCGGTAAGGTGAGTGGTTATTTTCGCCGCATTTACTGTACAGCGATAAACATAATAGTTTGCGGCAGCCGCAGTCAATTCTAATGCACGATTCCGAAGAAGAAAACTCAAAGCGAACGCGGTCCATAACATATTTTCTGCTGCCTGCGTTTGCCGCTCGGTAGATGGCATTAAAGAAAACATAAAGAACAGCAGAAGCATGAGAAAGGCGCGGTCACAATAGATTATAAGATTTAACGCGCCGTAGAGAGAGACTTCAAGGAGATTTATGAACGGGAGGGCAGGGACGAACTATATGGTAATTTGTCATAGGGTTTGCACTTCTCTGGGTGCAATGTGTATTTTGTCCAGGGAAATCTATCATATTTGGATAATCCCAAATATTCAAGGAACACTGTTTGATTTAATCTTTAATAAAAACTTGTTTGAACTTGATTATTAATTTATTTGTCTATTTATTGATATGGGGAATCAAGCTGGCTAGATATTGAAGAAAAACAAAATGATTTGTCATTTTTATTTATCATAGAATTTTGTAATTAACTAGCTGTAAGTGGAATTCTGTCTTAAGGCAATTAAGGCATCGTGCCTTGAGGCAAATTGCTGGAACTTCCCTTACCGTAACGAGATGATCGAGGAATATTAAATGTTTTAAAATAGATTATTATAAATAAATATTGTAACATTGTCTAATATTTATAAGAATTATATAAACTGAATTGCAGAGTTGAAATTATTCGTTTAAAGTATATTAGAACTATAGTCAGAATTAAAAATAAAATCTGAATTATTTTCGATATACAAAAAATTAAAAAAAAAAAAAAAAAAAAAAAATGGTACAATTTTTTTTTTCCAAGATCCATTATTTTGTTAAGACAAGCAGAAAGTTCTTTGAATCAATTGAATCGGACGCTTAGTTCTCTCAAAAACCGCCATTTTTTGTACATTTAGCTCTGTATCTCCGAAATGGCTGGGCCTGCCTTTGCAAAAAACTAATAACCCATTCTCCCAATCATTACTAATTGAATGTTTTTTAGATCATTCAAATAGGATGCTCCGTTCTCTCAAAAACTCGATTTCTATTTTCTGCACTCTTTGCTTTTTATCTCCGTAACTGCTGGACCTGTCTTTGCCAAAAACTAATCAGCTCTTCTCCTTATTAATAGGAATCGAATGTTTTTTAAACCATTCAAATCGGTTGATCCGTACGCCCGAAAACGTGGGCGAAAATTTGTATCCATACATACATACACACACACACACACACACATCCATTTTTTCTGAAGTATGCCAAAATGTTCAGAAACCTTCAAAACGTCGAGAAATGTAAAAATTTTCAATTCCGATTTTCGGCCCATTACAATAACTTACCCTACGGGAAGTTAATAAATTGTTTATATTTTCATCCAATGGACTTTATATGCTTATATTCATAACTTTTTTCCTACACATGAAAGGATTAAATTGTATTATTTTTAAATCACCATTTAATTTACAACTTGTTCTTAATGGACATCTGGCAAATATTAAAAAAATATAGTTAATCAACGTCGTGGCATCAATAAATTACTAATATTAATTAAATTAATGAACAAATTTATTCAGTACTAATTTCCTATACAAAATTGAAGTTTCTGGCTAAATGATTAGATATTTGTCAAAGCGGTTTGAAATAGATAATGTATTTTATAAATATGTGGAATATAATTGAATATTGACATTGTATAGGTTGAGTGCATGCCAAATACAAGATGGTTGTAGTATTTGCCCAAATGCTGTCTCTTTTCAATAAGACCACTAAATAATTCTATTTATTCAAATTTCTAAGTATAATAATATAATATAATCTTTTTATTGAGACTAAATTTTGTGAATAAACACTAACTAAAAACTACATCATTTATGCTAAAAAATAGTTTTAATAAATCAAGGTTTCTGAAGAATGGAACACGCCTCTCAATCAAACATTTATTTTTATGATTGCATTTCAATTGACACACTATGCATTACTAGTTTTTGGGGTCATGCTAAGAAACTTTGCCAAAGAAACACTTGTCTGAAAGTGATTTTCAAGCCGGCGAAATCAATTTTTTAACCATGTATGTAAATATAAACTCGAATGAATTAACTTGGAATTATTAGGCAATGCGAAATCCTTCAAATATTATAGGCCAATGAGAAATTATTTAATTATACAAAATTTTGAAGTTATTAAAGGTATTTTTTCTGCTCCATACAATTCTACCAGCACCTAAATATAAATATGCAGCGTCACAGTGCAGCTCTGATTAAAATACATCCCTGAGAAATAAAATCCATTCAATATCGTTACCTGAAATCATAAATACGAAACATCGAAGATATTGATAATTATTTACTCATCATAAAATGTCAAAAACTCGTATTATTCAATTTGTTTTTTAAAACCATTACATCAAAAACCTTGTGCGTTCATACGTATTACATTATAATCAGATTGAAACTTTCTTTCAAAAATCATACATCATTCCAAAACATTGCCTTATATTTCATTTCATAAAATTTCTTTAATATAAAAATGAAATCTTTTGTTGCAATAAATAATCGTTATAAATGGTTTTGAGGAAGTATTGATAAAGTTTGACGTGTAACAGAAACAGGCGCCCCGGAATGCGCACCAGCACCACCGACACGTTCTGATTTCATATTGTGCTCGATTTGTACCCTAATGTTTTTTCACTCCCTTATAATAATGTTACGTCGTGTTATTAATGATCTCTGTTGTGTTTTAGGATACTACTGTAAAATATAAATCATGAAAAATTCATAGGTAGATCATAATCAAAATGCAGCATATTTAATATAGATTTCTTTTATTTTCTCTGTTAATAGAATAGACATTTCACAATATTATCTTTAACATAGTGTATTGTATTGTAATATATTTCTTCTGCATTATGATCTTTTCTGGAATAACACCTATATGCGGATCAAAAACTATTTTGTTCACGCAAATTATGTTGATAAATTTATTACCTGAAAATATCCTAACGTACTATGAAGTAGGTTATACAGTACCGGTATTTATCCAAAAAATACCGGTATTTTCGGTATTTTTACATAAGCGCTATTTGATACATAATAGATTTATGTATCTATTTATTAAATAGAGAGTTTAATTTTCTCGGAACAAATTTATCTTTGAGTTCCCTAAGGGCTTCATATCGTGTTACAATAAAAAAAATTGGACTGATAGATAATGATGTTTGTTTCATCTTTTGTAAAAATGTAACGGTTTTTTAAGCGATATTTGCGCCAAAATATTTTATATCATACAGATTACCCTTACGTAATCTTTATTTCTTTCTAACATTATACACAATAATTATGATAATTACTAAATATTTTTGCTTCTTATTACAATTATAAAATATTATTTCTCGAAAACGTTTTGAAGTTTGAAATTACTATAGAAGCATCACATTGTTTTAAATAACAATACTCAACAATTATAGTAACTTATTATTTATCTCGACAAAGTATCGATCTTAAATTAGTGTAGAAAAAATATTTTTTTTAAAATATTGGAGATTATACTAATTTAACACATCGGAAATAGACAATACAGTTTATTATAATAATGTAATATGATCTTTTATGAGTTTTTGAACTTTCTTACTTATAAGTTTGTTTTTTGTGAAAAGTACTCAGTATATTCGATAGTGATAATGAATTAATTAAATTGGATATACTTCTCTTAAATTATTATTTTAAAAAAATAAACTTATTGTTTTATTTTATTGTTTTTATTGTTTAGTTGAACATAGTTGTAGTTGTATATACATTTTTTATATTTGTACTAGTAACTTTCAATCTTGTTTACGTTTGTTTAAGATAATGAAAATACCGGTAATTTACCGGTATGCTGGTTTTAAAATAAAAAATTACCGAAATACTAGTATTGAAATTTTCCATCGGTATTGCATTCCCTACTACGAAGTATGTAACAAATTGTATCGTCTTCACAACTTCACTCGCTCTCGCAAAGTAAATTACCACGATCGAAGCCATTCTAAATGCCATTTCGATTCGTTCGATAGCTGTACTTCTGACTTGTCAAAATATCAAATATTTACAATGTCCAACCCGCTTGAAAGCGACGGTGTGTCGCTCTTCACAAACACTCCATCAAATGTGCAATAAAACCACTCTTGCATTATACATATGTCCGTTGTGCACTGAGAGCAATAAATATTACTCGAATATTCACTGATGCGATTTACATAGACGGCCGATTCATAAATCAACACTTGGTTGTAAATAATAACTTATGGCGGAGCTCATGGCGATGCCGCTAGATACGGGGACTGATTTGTCATCGAATTTCAAATAACGCGTGTTAAGGTATAAAATATTAAAAAGCACCATTTCACAGTGCAACATTTATTGTATATAAAGTAATTTTCTTAATAGACCTAACACAATAAAACTAAAAATAAATGGCAATTACCATAAAAATGCGATGCAAAAAAATTTATGATATTTACGTAATCATTTATGAAAACATTGGCAGATCATTTGGGCGCCAAAATTTCAAATCAAATACACCAACCAGAGGGCAGGTGTATCGCCGTTATCATATTTTGATACAACTTTAAACCGATAGTTTACCAAGCGAAGTTCTTATCTATACAATGCAGCATTGTTGATCTATGTCTTGTTTAGCTTATGAACCACCGTGCGTTCTTCTTCAGTTTCTGCCTGCGTTCCGCGGCAGCAACATCAAAGGCGTGTTCGACCCAGGCGCCAGAGCACTGGGTCGACAAGCTGCTTGATGGTTTGTTGTCGAGGAAACGAGGACAGTTTTGTTAGTGGTATTTGACGCTTGCGCTTGGCTCCTTCATAATTGAATGTGGTAAGTGAGTATTGTATTTTTTATATTGTACTTTATTCGATTAATTTAATATTAGATATTTTAATATAATTAGATTATTTTAATTTTTAGAATATGTTTGTATAAACATACCACGTGATATCATAGCTGTGCACGACATCGGTTTTGTAGTTTCAGTTACTCAGAACGTAGTTGTCGACACGTTAACTGTAGTTGTGATCACATAATATTTAGATAATATAGAATTTTATTATAATTATTTCTTTAATTGTTGAAATAAATATTACAATGAATATTTTTAAGATTTTTTTGCGAATACTATGTATCTTGAAAAACAAGTGTATTTAAAATTTAAAGCTTATTTTGGGAAAAACTTTTTAACACGGTTAGTTTATAAAATGTTTATACCTCTCGCCCATGGTCAGAGCCGTGCAGTTTTCGCCGAAGCCAACCTTACCTGACAGTTGTAACTATAAAGCTGACGTTGCACACGTGCACCGCATTTCGCATTTCTGTAGACGCACAGTGAGTGCCCTTTGCAATTTCGTTCAATACCAATCATCCGATTATACAGTTGCTTGGAACGGCAATATACTGAAATACGTCAAGAATTGAAGGAACTATGTAACCGTCAGTAATACGGAACGGACGTGTAACATCGATTCGAGCGAGTTTATAAATTTTCATCGACTACGTTCAATAAACGTTCAATAAATCATATAGTGTTTTTTTACAGTTTTTTGTTTCATCAATTTCCTGCAATTTTCTGTTCCGGAAAATATAAATTTTATATGTGAACTTGGGTGGTGAAACATCTAATACCAGGAAGAAGAAATCGACTCAGACCTTGTGTTGGTGGTAATCTTATGATTATCGCCTCATTTGTTATTCTTTGTACAAAGTCTGTTTTTACAAATACTTTATTTTGTAATTATTATTAGAATCTACTTTATATTATATTATAATACTATTTTATATATTATATTCAAATACTATTTCATATATTATATTCAAATACTATTTTATTATGTAATGTAATTATTATTAATAAAATCTATAATTTGAATTACATAATTATCTATTCAGCAGAGATTGATAAATTTTGTAATTTTGTTATTGAAAAATTGCTATGTTCTTGATAAAAGTAATTATAATAATTACGTTTCACTTACTTGCTTTATATATTAGAAATAAAAATATTTTATAAATTAAAAATAAAACTTACAAAATTGGAAATCCTAATTTTTTAAGCAATTTAAAATATTAGCAAAATTCAATCTAAAAAAAAAGTGAAAATTTGTTCTATCTGATTGTACTTATAAAAACCTGTTTGGATCTATTGCATATAAAAATTCCTATGAAACACGACATAAATATATATATTTCGGTTTTAATAAACATAATTTGTAATCTAAAGCAAACTTACAACGTTTTGCCAAAGTAAGTTAAAAAATATTCTTTTGTCTGGAATATCAACAAACATACATTTAATATGTTTTGCCTGACTGATTGTTCAAAATTTTTTATAGAATTTCAGAATCTGAAATTTTAGTGAATTTTTTTTTAATAGGTGAAAAACTACAGGATTAAAAAAGTCATTAAAAACATAATCTTCTGACCATTATCAGAGATTTTGTAAATTGACATGTTATTGTAACATGATTTTTTTTTTCAATCCTGCCCAGGGAGTGTTGTGACATAAGTAATCCTCGAGGTGACTTTTCTTATTGTCTGAATGTGTTCGTATTTCATGGTTTAATGTGTTCATGTCGGCCTGTTCATGTTTTAAACAATTAGGCACTCTTGGGGGCATTCAAAATTTTTTGTAATAATTTATTCTGGTATATTTGAATTTTTATCATATGATCTGGAAGCTGATCTCCGTAGTTGTATACTGTATGTCCGAATTGGTCTAATAATAGCTTTGTACAAGTAATTTTTATGTTCGTGCCAAGTGAAATGCAAAGTGAAAATCATCATGAATGTAAATATCAGTTCTCTCAAACATAATTTGCAACCTAAGGCAAACGTATCAGAAACTTTGTCCTGTTCACTCTGTCTGGAAGGCAACATGTTTGTTTATTTTATTTACCTGGCCGATTGATAAATTTTTTGACATTTTAGTGATGTTTATATCCAGTGAGTGTTGTATAAGAACGACAGATTGTAATTAACAAATGTAAATTAAAAAAGTAAAAAAATACGCCATATTCGTAACTCTTATGCCAATATATTGCTAAATCAATCTGCTTAGAAATCCTTTTACCAACCGGTGTGCAGTTATATCAAAATCGAATGTTTCGTGAATTTGATTTTCAAAAACATGAAGAAAATAGCATAAAGATACCAATATAAAGTTATTGGCCGTCGAATGCTTTCAATTGAGATAAACGCGTTTTTCGTTCACTTTATTTTACTGGCACTTGTTTCAGACGTGCAATATACAAACACGATCTCCACGGCTATTGTCTTCGGCGAGCAGTGGTTCGTGACAGTGCGTTATATATTGGCTTTAGGGAACTATTTTTTTCATTTTTCGTTTGTAAAAATATCTTCTGCTATTATTTATCTTTATATAAAATGATATATTTATGCTGTACGTGCTTATACGCCTTAGGATAGTTTGATACTTCTTCAAATTGTGGCAATGCATATAATATATATATATATATATATATATATATATATATATATATTATTTAATAATGAATATGAATCAGTATTTATTATTTTTGTCAAAAACTGAACGTGCATTTGAAGGTTGTTCGAACTTCTTCCACTGGATGTTCGATTTTGGTATCACGATTAGCAAACATTAATTTAGTATATAAGAAATAGTTAACAGTTATATCAGCAGTCAGATCTAGTAGTTATTTAGTAAAATATAGTTTTTGCTTATTTGGTGAAAATAAGTGAATAATCAATCAAGAACATATTTTACTTATTATCCGCTCTGGTTCAGCTACTCAAACACATTGTATGGTCTCATTAGTCTTCAAAAAATACCACCGCAATTTTATTTCGATATATATAATATAAATTGTTATACATATTATATTGCTACTTAGCCTACATATTATAGTTCAAACTGCTTCTAACTTTCAATTACAATACCGTTTTCGATAATATTAGAATTTGGCTTTTAACTTTGATGTTAAAGGTTCGATAAAAATCTATTGATTGCAAAGAATTATATTTGAGGCAAACATTACTTTTGAAATACATTTATAAACAATTTACTGTCCTAAGTAAACAGTTACGTAACTATCTTTTGCAAATTATTTTAGTTACCGAAATAGGGTGTCATCAGATTAAAAATTTTAGATTGTTAATGGAAAACCTAATTCTTGGTCTGTTTTTTTAATTAAAATCTGTCTATTAAAAAGACATTCAGTAACTAATTTGATTATTTTAACTTTAAGATAGCTGTTTAGAAGGCAATACAATAGTTGCTTTTTTAGTTATGACATATTTTCAAGGTACATGTATGGTATGCCTTGGCTTTTGATTTTTTTGGAGCAAAATCTCCGACAGGCAATTTTTACTTGATATTACATTTTAGTTCTATAATCTTTTGGGCAAATCTGCTATGGTAATCTGATGCTGCTTGATATCAAGTGAATATCTAATCCAGAATCAATGGTTACTACGTTCAAGTTCCATGTTCTTATCACAGAGCCCTTGCCAACTCAATGATGATAGGTACTATACATTAAATGATAAATTTTAAATAGAAATTAAATTGATTTATTTATCAGCATCTATTTTACTTTTTTTTAAATATATGTATGACCAGAACCCAGAACAGAACAGTCCTATGGGCTATTGTGATGATTTGGCTTAGCTCACTACGTCGGTTTTATAGATAGTAACCAAAACACTTATTCTATCTCTGTTATATGAATTTTATTATTACAATATCTGTTAGTTATGATTTTTTATTGAAAAGTACACCGAACAAAAGCTATTTTTATTCGAAAATATATTACTATCTATAGTTTCAAGTAGAAGTGGATGTCACTAATGCTCAGCTTCATGATGGTCGAGTCAGGCTATCGAACCTGGGACCTCTGATTAGAATCTCATAGCTCTAACCAGTTTTATAATTAAAAAACTTTAATCATTTACAAAAGTGGCAACAATGTTGTCATTGAAATACATATATCCTCACCCCCAGGTTTTTTAAACATGTTAGATCGTTAACATTCTTGCAACTACATGTATTCTTATGTAATAAGAATGGCATCTGATAACTATGTCGTTACCTACACACGTTCGCAGAGGCGAATATTTATATATCGTGCATATTAGACGTATATCACAGTTTCGTTCTTTGTTCTGTGTTAAAACCGTCCCTCTTTCCCTATTCGGTCGTTACAGTGTTATTTTGTTTCGTGCAAACGAGTTCTTTTCGAACCCCGTGCGGGCAACACAAACACAAACAATCCGATCTACGAACATTACATTGTACAAGTAATAAGGCGAGGGCTGATGAGAACGCTCTTCAATGGCCAAATCGAATTTATGCGGCTATACTGATTTTGTTAATGTTAAATATATAGGTTAACTGTGGAAATGGTCGCATTTTATATAATACTGGCACTAGCTTGAATTCCTAGCAATGTATCTCTTAAAATCAATATATATTTGCCTTCCAAGAAAATAATCATGGATTTCAACATCAAATTTAAACACTTTCAATATATATATATATATATATATATATATATATATATATATATTAGGGCTGTCCTTAAAGTGGTTATTTTCGAATTTTCTTGCTCCCAGGGGCTCAAATGGTTCCAGATTGATAAAAAACAATTCTCTGAAAGTTTTAGCTCCTAATATTAACGTTTAGATAGAGCGCAGTTCAATCAAACTTCGTATGGAAATAGCATAAAAAAAAATTTGAAAATTAAAAAGAAATGTTTTAGGTATAACTTAGCGACAAATGAATGAGTTTTATTCATTGTTCGCTAAATTACATCTAAAAAACATTTTTAAAATTTTTGAAAAATTTTCCATGCTGTTTCCATACAAAACTTTGATTGAATTGCGCTCTATCTAAACGTTAATATTAAGAGCTAACACTTTCAGAGAATTGTTTTTATCTATTTGGAACCATTTGAGCTCCTGGGAGCAAGGAAATTCAAAAATGACCATTTTAAGGACCACCCTAATATATATATATATAATATATATATATATATATATCTTTGTCTCAAATTCTTTACCAAATTTTATATTCGTATTCAGTATGGATCTGCTAATATCTGTTTTTCATACTATTAAGTAATAAGGTAGTTATCCCTTAATTTGTTTTCAATTGTTGGAATTTTTGTTTTTATTTTTTGTAACATTATGAAATATATACAATCCTGAATTCATACTTTTTTATTTCCAATTACTATTTTTTATAATTTTAGTAATTTAATCATTTTTTATCCAGCGATCAGTCATTGCATAGTTTTGAGTTAATTTTAAATTAAATTTATGAGCTTAAAGAAAAACCTTAAAAATTACTTTAGAAACAGTTTATTTTTATTAATGGTTATTCAACCCTAATACATTTTTCATAATTTTTAGGCCAATTTTCTTTATTTTAATTTTTTTTTAATGTAAAATCAAAAAATGCATAGAACTGTAATTTCAAAATGCTATTGATTTTTATTAAAGGTTGTCCATCCCTAACATTTTTTTTAAGTTTGGGATCAATTTTCTTTATTTCTAATAATTCCTATAATTTGAAGTTGAAAAATACATGGATCTCTTTACTTCGAGGGGGGAGTTGTACAAATATGTTCCGATGCGGACAAACAGTGCATAGTTTATAAATGGTTTGCAAAAAGAGCAATCTTTGCAAAAAATTAAATAGATTGAATATTTAAACCTGAAGATACAACAGATTCTGATAGGGACCTAGGTACCATACAAAAATATGGTAAGGATGTAAAATTTTCCACTTTCTCAATATTTTTCAATCTCAGTCAATTTTCTGTGCATGTCACATAATAAAATTATTTAAAAATGAATGATCGGATTTTACTTCGTAATTTGAAAATTATTAAATTAATAAAAAGCGCGGTAATAATATATGAAAAATCTTGAAACTTTGAATGTGCCAATTTAATTTAAATAAAATCAGTTTCAGAAGGAGGATTATTAAGCACTATTAAAGAAAATACATATGTGGTGTGCTTTGTAGTGGGTAAACTATTCGTATATTTCTTATTAGATGCTCCTTTCACTTATGCATCACATTTGCAATCAGTTAATAATTTTTATACTAAATATTGTATATACCAGAAATATTTTTATGGTAAAACATTTGCCGGATCAGCTAGTATATATAATATATGGTATATATAAAATTTGTTAAAATTTGATCAAGTATGGGACCATATAAAAATTTTCTTACCAGCGCTCTTTCTACAATTTTAACGGCTTGTGCTGTATGCGTGTCATGTGTTAATCTGAGAATACCTTGTATCGATTACCGCATGATTAAGTTTTTATGCGTTCGCTATCCCCGTTGCCGCCCGGCGGTAGTTCTGCCCGCCGTTCATCCCTTTTATGCCGCCCTTTCGCCTCACTCCGGGCGTTCATTAAGATTCACAATGTAAATTCATTTGCGAGCAAAACGCGGACATTCGTCAGCGGTCGTTGCTCGTTAGTCGGTAACGTCCTAGTTCTACTTCACCTGCTCGAGGTGGTACTTTTTTTAGTTTATGGATTTTACTTAAGTAAGTACAGTTTGGTCTTTCTATTAAAAGTTTTCGAGAGAACTTTTCGAATTCGGTGATTATAATTCAATTATTTGGTGCGGAAATGGGATATTTGGATGGATTCATGGTATTTTAATTATTATAATGTTTTATTCTATTCAACGTCAAGAAGTTGACAGGATGTGAAGTTATAAGTATGTTATTTAATGTTTTGAAATCTTATTATTTTCTATATAGTTGTATGATAAAAAATTTAAATTTTAAATTTTATTAATAAATTTTATTTTATTTATTTTATGTAATATATGTACCTATAAAAGGTCGCAGAGTATGAGTACTATATTGAATTAACAGGCCAAGAAAAATTAGGAAATTAATAATAAAGGGTCTGCCTTTTTTTGTTTGAAAATACTATAAAAAGCTACCGAATATTTGAAATACTAGCTAATGAATTTATTTTCCATTATTAACCTACCTAATCTACATACATGTCTTAACCAATATCAGTTCAGTTTTAGTAAGTATTGATAACTTTGCAATAATATTTACTATAAACTAACTAATAGAATAAATAGATCTAAAGATCTGCTTGTAGCACTTACATCTAATTTACTCCCCGTAGGATAAGTTAAAATAATGTCAAAAAAGAGAGAATAAAAATATTTGCTTATATTTACGTTTCAGACCCTCCTGAACATTTTGGCATATCTTATAATTTGAAAAATTAATATATAGTTTTGTGTTTCCTTCTGATGAGGAAATGTGCTGATTAGTTTGAGACAAGTCCAGCCGTTTTGGAAATACTAAGAAAATTTGTGGGTGGACGGAGCATTCGACTTAAATTATTCAATTATTTTACCTGTACGGACAACATGAAAAATTTCGTAATTTTTTATGAAGGCAAGTTTAGCCAAAACAATGACATTGGTGGACCCTGATCATTAAAAATCATTATTATTGATTCACAAACATGTAAAAATATTGATGCACAGATGACAGATAGAATGACAGGTAGAACGAGTAGATGACAGGTTCACATATTAACATATAGACCGGCGGAGAGGTAGACAAATAGACAAGGTTACAAATAGACAAATAGAAAAGATAGACGAGTAGAAAAGTTACTAGCTACACAGGAAGAAAGGTAGAAGGTGCATAAGTATGCAGATGGACTCGAAGGCAAGTCGACAGGTAGGCAGACAGATACTTAGGTAGACAAGTAGGTAATTACGTAAGCAAGATAAACGGGTGGACAGGTAGGCAAGTACAAAATAGACCAGTAGACAGTTGAACAGGTAGCCACTTAGACAAGTAAACAATGTTAGATTGATAGATCATATAGAAATCAAATATTTGTTGATTAAATAGATTATTCACACATAACAGGAAGTTCATGCAACATGGTTTAAGATAGAAAGCCGCTTACAAATAGTTTAATTTTTAATAATAATTTAATTTTAAATTGCAAGTACATATATTTAACATCTCGTTCTCTTTATAAAATAGGAAACATGTTTCAAAAACTGTTCTGCGAACAAAATTGTAATTGACAATATAATAACTCGAGTGAATCTGGTCGTGATGTAAAAGTTTGCCTTTTATGTTAGGTATATTTCATTACTCCACGCATGATAGCACGTATCATATGCACATAGTTATACTGTTAAACACATATATTTTTTGTGAAATAAATCACGATATCTAACAGTGGACTGTTTGTCGAATGGGCGCAATATTTCTCGCGTACTTTTCATTCCGAGCCGTTTGACGCGTTACAATTGTCAGCCGTTTGAGTTATCGTGAATAACTCCCTTGCACGTTGGGAAAACCGTGAAAGAACTGGAGGGTCTGCGATTGTGTGAAATACCTTGTCGACTATATCATTGTCATATGAGAACTGACTCTGATCTATGCATTTTATAATGCTTTCACAAGCTAGATAAGTTGGGAAGAAAAATATTTCTCGTATGTGTTGCCAAAACGGATTTTGGACTGATAATATTACTTGCATAGAGACTTATGTAGGAATCAAGAATTTTTTAAATTCACTGTAAATAAATGATTATTTAGTGGGCTTAATTTGCTAATGACATTAATATTGAAGTTATTCTAATAGCAAATTTATCAAAAAAAAGATAAGACAATCGTTGGATTGCCATCTATTAAGCGACCTCATTAACAAGACTCATGAGGGATTGCCCATTAATCATGTTAGGTTGTCAAATATCTTCCTTCCGCCTTTTTGTATGGTTTATAATACAAGATATTTGACAACCTATTATTACCGATATTCAAGGATTTTTGGATCCCTTTCTTCTATCTTGGTAATACCTGGTGCTGGAAACATTTGAGCCCCTGGGAGCAAGGAAATTTGCAAATGACCATTTTAAGGACCACCCTAATATATATATATATATATATATATATATATATATACCACCGACCTAGGTATAAATTGTATTTCATTTAAATATTTGTAAAGAACGATGTTTAAACAAGTAATATAAATTTCGTGCAACCGTTATAATTATTATTATCCTAAATAATGTATGTGTTATTTTGCATTATTCTGAAATGTACATAATATGGAGGTATTAATATGAATTTAAAATATTGCAAACCATTTCTTGTGTTCAAATATTAAATTTATATATGATCCTGCTATAATTCAGAATAACTATAAAAATAATTAATTTATTAATTATTAAGTTATTATTAGCAGTGTAGAAAAAAGTTACAAGACGAAGACAATTTCGTCTTCTATATTTCAATTACCGTTCATTATAACAATTAATGGTAATAATATTAATTTTTCTTTGATCATTTATTTTTCATGACGCTTATATTACTTTGAACTTATTTTTAAATCAACATTGCCTTATTGAATTTCATCAGGCTATACGTTCATTAGATGTAGTTTATTTGCCGGAAAATAAATATTTGCTATATAGCGCTGCACGTATGTTGTCTAGCTTCATAAAAGTATAATCAGGGATGACAGATATATTTTTGGAAGTTTTTCGATGCTTTCGAAATTCTGAGAATAATTAGAGCCACTAAATCGAACTAATTATAAATATAAAAAAATAAAATGAATAATTTATATAATGAAATACAACATTCTTGTAACATGAATTTTAGAATTAATAAAAAATAAAAATTTATCAGAACACATAAATTCATATTATATTATGTAACATTCTTCTATCATTGTTTTAGATATAAGTATTTAATGAAAATTTAATATTTTGTGAGTTTTATGATAAATTTACATTTTTCCTATACTTTATTTGGCATGAATTTTGCCTTATCATTATAATTTTTTTAATGTTATTTTTTGAGATCGATATCGATTTTTCAACCTAATTGTTATTGATGATCATAAGCAGTAATGTGATAGTTTTCTTAACTATATCTTCTTAATTTAAAAGGTCACGGCGTTTAAAAGAGGAATTTATTACATGATTTATACGAATTTTTACTCTAATTAATGCTTTCTAATGTCAATAAATTTTTCTACAAAGTAATATGTTAAATCTTGTGAATCCAATGTGAATCTAGTAAGAATCCAATAACAATCTAGTAAGGAAATTGATCAATCTTATATGAATGTACTAACAAGGTTTGATATAGAACCCGATTAAAACTTGTACCTCTGAACCTGCTGAACGTGCCTTTTCTGAAAACTAATCGGCAAATATCCCCATCAATAGGAATCGAATGTTTTCTAGAATCGTTCAAATCCGTGCGACCAAAGTTGTGGACTAAAACCTGTATCCATGTAAAAAAAATATTTCTGATTTTTAAATAGTAATATATATGCATTGTGTGTTTTAAGCGATTCGTACGATTTCTCTGAATTTTATTTACGTAAATAAATTATGCTTTTTTTCTTTATTTTTATATTTTATATCCTCTTGTTACAAAATGCGTAAATTTACCACATATCTATTACAAAATATAAAACATTTAATTATCATAATAATTGAATATTAAAACAGTTCTAAACTTTAATACTTTAAAAGCTTCTGCAAAGTATTAGACTTTAAAAAGTTTGTTTAAGCTTTTCCTAAGATCGATGCCGATTTTCCAATTAAATTATAATACAGGATTGTGATAGCAGTAATGCGATACTTATTTTAATAATGTTACTTTCTTAAATTTATTAAAAATAATTAAAAAACTCTTATGAAAGAAGACGAATTCCAATTAGATCATGATTGGTTCTGATATATACTATAATGAGTAGGTATGTGGTGTGGTCTCACATATAAAAATTGATATACCACAATTGTATTATATAAAAATGCAATTTATCAGTTGTATTCTGTAGTGAAATATTCTTACTTGTTTGCCCTCAAACTTGTTGGCTTTTTGACCAGTATACTAGGTACTGTGCTTCCTGATGTTAATTATTTTCTGGCATAGATAAATAATGTTACATATAGTGCTGTAGTTGCATAAGGTTGATGTATCTTTTTCCTAAGGTCGATGTCGATTTCTCTTCCCTAACTATAATATAGTATCATTTCGCCGAGCGTGTGTTTCAATGAAATTGACCAATGAAGCGCGTTTATAATCAACAAAGTTGTGTTGACACAGATGTCTGCCGACAAAATGATGACTTTAGTACGGGCACCTATAAACTACACGACGGAACTTTTTCGCAGTTAGATAGATGGTATAATCAGTTAACTATGCGAGATGAGGGAACAGAAAATATATTGACAGCTCTGGTTGTAAAAATCTAAAGAAAGAACTTAGTCACCACGCAGAATGGCCCAGCGTCTTGATTGATCACTTGCTTCGTGCGGACGTTAATGATCGTCTTTTAAGAAAGTTTTGATGATCAGGGTCTACCCGACAAAAACGCAAAGGTGCAGAAATAAGTTTTTGATGACTTTGTTAACACGATTATATTGCTTAACTTGTTTGGTGCTATTAGATTAACACGCGTTTATATCAAATACGTTACTTTACAAGCACTTAAGTGTATTTTTAATGCATATTCTATTAATATATTTAAATTACAACAATTTGAATGTTGGAAAGTTTTTTGTTCTATCTAAATATTACTCCATTTAGACAGCAGACTTTCTTGGAAAAGCCACATAAGAACAAAACAGCAGCAAATAATGAACAAAATGAAAGAATTTGATTGACTACTGTGTAAAAAGTCTAAGATCTCTGTTGAAAATAAGTTGCTGTTATATGAATCAATCATTAAACCAATCTGGACCTACGGAATTGAGCTCTGGGGATGTGCTTACAAATCAAATATAGCTAAAATGCAGAGAACTCAGTCAAAAATTTTACGTACAATTCTTAATTCTGCGTGGTACGTAACAAATGAAACCTTAACATGAAAACGGTGCAATTAACGTTCGAAGACTTCAAGGAAAAATACAAACGCAAACTGGACTCACATTCGAATCCATCAATAGTTGACATTTTTCAACCTTTTGGTATAAGGAGATTGACGGATTACAAGTGGATTGAAACGACAATGGCCTTTAGACTTAGTCTTAGATTAGGTCTAATATAATATTATCATATTAATAGTTAAACTGAGAACATCTCATTGGAGCTCTAATTAGGCATCGCTCTTAAATATTGTCATTTTAGCTCATAGGAATCTTTATGTATTTCTGAATGCTAAATAAAACGAGTTAAAATAAAAAAAAATTAAAAAAAAATTGACAATGTCGATATGTAACTAATATACTTTGGACAAAATTATTGAAACATTTATAAAAGGCATTTCTATTACGCCTATTACATTAGATTCCTTCTGTAACTTATAACTAAATGTTTTTTATCCAAACGATATGAGCGACATTACCACCATCATATTAAATAACATTGAAGTAAAAAATAACATTCATATTTACAAGTGGATGGAATGACAAGCCGGAAGAAATGAGACATAAACCAGATTTTATTCGTGCAATATTCCAAAAGATTTATCACGTTGACACGAGGAACACCTACACGATATATCACTAACTGTCATTCTGGCTCTTTCTGCAGTCGTCCCGTTTCGCGTGTAAGCAACCCATCCGTGTCTCAACCCAACCCAACCCAACCCATGTAAACCCATCACCCATTATTGCTCGCATACGAACATTCGCGCACCGAGAGAAAAAACAAAAACGGCAGGTGATATTATGATGTCCGGCTTTTATTCTGCCCTGCCATTATGTCCGGCATGTTTAATTGAACGTAATTCTGCCAGTAAATACATACACGATGGGATTTAGTTTTATTAAAATAAAATTATATATATATATATATATATATATATATATATATATATATTTGAATTTGATATTGATATATTTTATTTGAATTTAAAAATTGCGCGTTACATCAATAAAAAATAGTATGAGATTTTTTAGAAATTTATTGAAAATCCAAACGTTTCGGCTAGCATCTTAGCCTTCATTCAGCGGCAATCAATTTAACTATAAAAATTAAAACTAAATAAATAATATGTAAGGAATTTCATCGAAAAACAATGATAATCTATTATATAAAAATAAGTCGGGTGTTCCTTCCTGACGATATAACTTCAGAACGCACGAACGGATTTCGACGATTTTGCATTCGTTAGAAAAGTCTCGGGCTCCGTGAGGTTTATAGCAAAGAAAATTGAAAAAAGATTTAAACAGAAAAGCAGAAAAGTTTTTTTTTTCACATACAACGTCATCTCTGATACTTAGCATGTACAACAAACTAATATTTTTTGTTTCACTGCAACTCATTTGTTTGACAGCTACTCATTGTTCTCTGCTTATTTAATTTCTTGTGACAAACAGGCATTGTGTTCACTGTGAAATTGTGCAAAAAAAGTAAAAAAAAATAAGTTTTCTAACATTTCAATTAGAAACGATCAAATCAATCACGTGTATTGTGCAAATTTTTATTCAATTTCAACAGCTGGCAATTTTTTTCTTCATCCTTTAACCACCAAACGAAATGTTACATTAAATGAAACCATTTGGTGGTGAAACGGAGTTCGGCCGGTTTGCTAGTTATAAATAAAACTGTGTATCCTTCAAATACTATACCTATTATTATTGTTGTTTCTCTATGAAATTCCTCACATATTATAGACGAGGGGCAATAATAAAAGTCGACCAATTTTTAAAGTTTTAAATTCATAGTTTATCAAAATTAACTAAGAACTTGGGGCAATTCACTAATAATTTCTAGGACCATAGCATTTTCTGACAACGGTCCTAGAAATATTATTCACGGTTACGGTTCCAAAGTTTATATAAACCAAATTAATAAGAATTAAAAACAATAATAGTAAAGTAGACACAAAGCTCTAGGTGCACTTAAAAGCTCATAATTTTCAAACTACGTATAATAATTTCTTTTTATAATGTTTTCATGACAGGATTGAGAGTGAATTTTGGGATACCCTGTATGTGAGAACATTTTAATAATAAATACCATACTTCCGAATTTCCATCTAGTGTCCCAGATTTTTCTAAAAGCAATATTCGTCCCTGTTTTTCGAAAATGTATAGATAAATCAACAAAAAATAAGGAAACAATTAAACAAATGCTATTTTTTAATTACGAAAAAAGTTGAATAGAATTTTATACAAGGCTCGAAAGTGGAAAATCATATAGATTGAAAAATATAATATGACATACATTAAAAATTATTAATTGAATAATAACATTTTTGAGTTTTCATTTTTGATTATAAAAAAATGATTTATATTAAGAAACTATTTTTAACTGTACCCTTAATAGCAATTTTTGTTTTAATGTAATTTATAGGTTTTAAATAATATAATTATTTATTGCTTCTGATTTCGACTATTTGGATGCAAATAAACATTTCAAGAATATATTTCAACGTCGAACAAAAAATTTAAAGTTTAAATATATACCATGACCTTGTAAAAATATACTTTAAAGGCCCTAATTTTATTTGATGTGTGTTCTGAAGTAATAATGACAAAAATATAAGAAAACCGAGATGACAAATTAGTACACTATATTCTCAAGACAAAGCGATAAAATGAATTCGTATTATTAACTATTAACGTTTTTAATAAAACTATTGAGTTTATTATTAAAAACTCGATCTGCATAAAAGTTAATACCTTACTACTATATTTAATTTTAATATTTTTTAATTACTGAGGCATAAGACCAGGGCTTTCGTCCATCCCACCTTCCCCCGGCACGCGTTTTCTGTTATACACGACCAGGTTACATCATAGTACTTAGAGTTAATTAACAAGACTCATTATAATCGGATTATCACGTCGCCTGTAACGCGGTCTCTAGTTTATGAATGTAAGTCTTAGAGTCCGAGTATTGCCATACAAGAGGCCCCCAAGAGGGGCGACTGGGATGAATAAGGCTTTAATATCGTGACCTGCTTAATAGTTGTATTTATGTGTCGGGATTAGGTGTAAAGTATACTGGTATATGCAAATGTATAAATTCGGATGAAAATCGGCTAAATTTATACATGACTTTGATCATGGATTTGAGATAATTAACGTGTGTATACAATTATATTAAACCACGTGAATTAATTTATGCTGCTTTCTAACTCATATTTCTGCAAAAAATTCACATTGTTAAAACTTTATATAAATTAAAGTTAAATTACTATGAATTAAAAAAATAATTTTAGCAAGACGGGTAGCAGTAGTTAGTTTTACACTTGTTGTGTAAAACTAGTTACCTACAATGTTTTAAAGGCAATAATATTAAAAACACTCATCTACTTCAATGCAAGGCAATTTGTACAAGTTGACAATAAAATTCCATATACTATAAAATTTAATTCCTAGTACTGAATTTCTAGCACAATACCACTGTACAAGTATTATTTCTCGTACAAGCTGAAAGATGTGACATAGATATCTACATTGTACCCTGAAATCAGTCAAACCGCAACGAAGCAATGATAAATCTTTGTAATCCCCGAATAACTGCTTGATCGGTGCTCTCGTTCTCAACCCACAACCCAAAACCTACAACCCACAACCCACAGTTGGAGTCGCTTTCTCCAAATCCTCGTACAAGACCGAGGACCCATTGTGATCTGCGAGTGATCGATATTGATGGCCTCGATTGAGGAAGGAATAAAAGGAAGTCCATAATACGGTGTACGATATTAAGAGATTATTTGAATTTTTGGAGACATTTTTGGATAACGCTTGAGTTGATTGTATTTTTCTTTTTGCAACAATTAAAAATAATTTGAATATCGAGATGAGAAACTTTGTTGGATTAATTGCGCCAAAAGAAATCTGAGTTTTAAGATTTGATTTCCAACCAAAATTCGAAACCAATTACAAAATATAGCTATTGAAGTTATTTAAAACATATGTATGTTTCAAAAAATATCAAAACTTTTTGCAAATAAAATTAAAGTTAAATTAATAAATTTATTGTCAACTTGTGTAAATTTCCTTGCATTGAAGTAGATGAGTGTTTTTATTATTATTGCCTTCATAACATTGTATTTAACTAGTTTTACACAACCATTGTAAAACTCACGACTGCTACACGTCTTGTTAAAATTATTTTTTTAATTCATAGTACTGTATTTATATAAAGTTTCCAATGTATAATGAAGAATATGTCTGAACAAATACAATAATTCACTATAATCTGTTATACATAAGTTCAATTCAAAATTATTAAATAGTCAACTACGTACTAGTAATTTTCTAGGTGTGATTTACATAAAAGCAGGATAT
The DNA here is from genome assembly GCF_003426905.1 of Ctenocephalides felis. Lineage (NCBI taxonomy): Eukaryota > Metazoa > Arthropoda > Insecta > Siphonaptera > Pulicidae > Ctenocephalides > Ctenocephalides felis. Next base: position 11,507,860 of record NW_020537324.1, read on the forward strand.
GTTGGAAATAAATTCTACAAAAATAATATTTCATTCCAAATGATTTTATTTGACAAAATTTTATTTTCCATACTTAGACCTCCTGCATATCAAAAGCAATCATTGTTACAAATTTAGATAAAAAGTACTATATATTTTAACAATTCGTTTAATGAATATATTAATTACTACTTCTGGTAATTAAACCTAATATTTAATTCACACAAATCACTAAAGTCAAATATAAAGATTAATTTTACATTATTTGATAAGTATGACCACATATAAGACAATAATATTTCAATTTAATTACACCTATCAAAATACTCGTATAAATGATTTTCTCTATGAAAATAGAGCTTCATAATTATGAAGTTGAAATTTATGTTCTTCGCTTCATGAAATTTCAGAACTCATATAATTTAAATCCTTAAATTAAATGCCCTCCAATAAAAATTATATGGCGCATGCTATAAAAAATTTTGATATTAAATTAACTAACCGGGATGGTGAAACAGTTCGTTGCAAATTATTTGAATATTTTTATGGGGGTTTTTGCGAAAAAGAAAAAACAACAAATAATATTATATTGGTAGTCTTGTTTCTAAAATTAACTACTGTTTAACAACAATAAAATACTGTTTAACACCACTGGGTGGCTTGATATCTCCATTCTTTCTAGTAATAATCAAAAGTATTACTGGATGTCATATTTTCAGACAGTTGTAAATACTATATGAAAAAAGCATTGGTATTTCTAATGTCTGTATAGTGCTAAATAGATATACAAAGAAATAATATACTACAAAGCAACACTCATTACGATTCGACATTTCTGTAAAGAAAACATATAAAGTATTATACATCGTTAGAAAGGTCTCAAAATTCTTAGTTTTTTTCTCATATATCGCAACTTCTAATTCCGAACGGTGTGGCCTACAGGCGAGTTGCTATCGTAAAATTTCAGGAAAATCGGAAAATCTCGAGAAAATTATATGAACACACTTAACCATTTATATACCATTTTATTCGAAGATTTTTTGTAAATTTTACCATTTATGATCCAAAAGTATCAAAGCAATATACACTCTTAATCATCAGTAAATTTAAATATTTAAAACGATGTTTAAACAAAAAATTAATGGAACACAAAATTTATAACCATGAGAGGTCTGTAATAAAGCTTTTTAAAATTGGTAACGATTATGTATGGCTCTAAAAAAATTGATATTGAAATTCTTCATAAAATGTAATGCTAGTAATATTATTTTATTGTAGTGTTTTAGTACAAGTTTTTAACATATTTAACAGTATTCAGAACTTGAATTCCATAAGCGATTTATAACTGCCATATAGCCCTTTTAATGACGTGGCTTTAGAATGGCAGCCGAAATAATTATCCTATTTTATGTGATAAATTTTATTTTTACAATTTATATAATACAGATTTTTTTATTGTTACAGTGAAGCCGCCATCTATACTTCCAAGTGAAAACTGATGTCACTACTACTTGACAACAGGCGACTTATTGTACCTGATACTTCTGATAGCCCGAAGTTCTAACTACTACTATGGGTGAGTTCTAGGTTTAATACTTAATGTTCAGATTTTTTCTCCTATAAATTAAATTGAAATATTTCCAAAAATTTAATCAAATAATACTGTGTTGATCTTCGTTGAATTTACTTTGTGGGTTGAAATGTATCACACAGCACATTAATTATAAAACAGTATCAATAATTACAATGTTAACAGTAGGTATCCATCACGGTACATTGTTCTGAAATTTCCAGTTTGTTCAGAAGTGATCCTAAACAAACAGACCATTTCACGCGTTATTATCAAATCAAACACAAAACCATTCCGCGCGCTGTGACAACTCTTTTCCCGGTCGCGAGAAAAAAATTGGAGCGATCGCCGTTAGTCAGGACCCGAATTAAATTACTTGCGGATTACTTTAATTGTACAATTAACAGATTTTGTATTCGGGTTTCGAGCAATGAGAATAATAAAAAAAACTGCCGTCGAGCAAAACACAAACGAACAAACAACGCGATCTAATTTGGAAACTCGCATTTCCCGACAACATTGGTTTAATTTGAGTCTCCGAAATGGCCAAATGATATATCAAATGACTTTTTTGTTTTGGTTTGCTTTTTACCATTGGTTGAGATATTTTTGTGGAGTGCCCGTTTTGCAATCTGTATTCTTATATGTTGTGTTTAACTTTTTTCATACTGTTATTACATTAGATATAAAGTTACCCAAATAATATAGGTTAATACCACAATAATACAAATTATTATGCAAACAGAACACAACACGAATTAGAAATTATAAATTCAAAACCATTCAATTCTCCTAATTTTGCCGCAAACGGCATTTCGTTAGTTTCAGCGTCCATCTAACTTCGAGTATCGTTGCCAGCATATATAATTAAAATGTGTGCGATAGGTGTAATTTGAAAAGTTTTAATTGTCGTTTTATGTTTAATTGAAACCATTACACAATTATAATGGATGAAATTCATGTGATTGGTTTTGCTAATGTTCAGACGTTTTCATACTAGAGAATTATGGAATAATTGGCTACTGAGTTTTCAATTATTGGATATTAAAATTATCTACGATGTAATAGATTGAGGGATAATGCTGTAGCATGATTAATATGATTATTGAATTATTTTTGTACATTTATTTAAATGTGCAAATATATGTCCATCATTTTTGCCAGTGCACTAAGATAATGCAGTTATATTCCCAGTTTTTTGCCTAAATTATCCTAAAATCTAATTTGATGTTTTAACCGCAGTAAAAATACTCAGTGGTTATGATTATTTTATTAATATGTTATTGAATTTGGATTTTTTCATATTTATATCCTTTATTTTTACAAATCGTCAAATAATTTTGTATAAAATAAAAACCAGCATACATTTTTATCGTTATTATATTGTAAATCAGGTTATGGAGGCTCGGTAGATAAAAAAATGTATACGTAATGTATGCATAAGAGATTAAATATAAACTACTAAAAATTTTCTGACATTAGTCATCTATTTTCCAATGATTAAGGTAAATTTCTGTAACTTTCCGTACCGTAATTATAAATTGATATTTTTCATATTTATATTCTTTAATTTCACTGTTTTAAAAGGACAACTAGTATACATTGAAATTAAGTTTTCAAAATCATCAAATACAAATTTCTAAAAGTAATTTTTCATAAAATGAAAACCAGCATACATTTTTATCGTTATTTTATTGTAAATTAAATTATAGAGGCTCGGTAAATGAAAATAAAATGTATACGATGCAAGAAGTAATAAATGTATATGAAATTATTAACTAACTACTAAAAATTTTCTTTTTCTTTAAACTCAGTTTTATTTAGCAATCAGAAATACATAAAGATTCCTATGAGCTAAAATGACAATATTTATTAGCGATGCCTAAGAAGAACTCCAATGAGAACTTCTCAGTTTTACAATTAATATGATATTATATTAGACCTAATCTAAAACTAAGTCTAAAGGCCATTGTCGTTTCAATCTCCTTGTACCATAAGGTTTAGTAAAAATTTTCTGACAACTATTTTTTAATTATTAATGAAATTGGTGCATGTCTTTGTGCCTTAAGGTAAATTTCTGAAACTTTCCATATCGTAATTAATTTCAATCAATATTCAATTTAAACTTGATCAATAAATAATCAATAACAATTGTTTAAAAAAAGTCTCTGAATTACTGTAAATTTCATCATTTGAATTTTATAGATCTAATATAAGTGCTTATATTTGAGCGACGACCTTTCATTTTCTCCAAGGCCAAAATGTGCAGGAAACAGAATTAATGTACAATTTTAAAAATTTACTTGTAAAATATACTTGATTTAATTAAATTGCATATATCACCTTCAGATATGACTGTGCAGTCGCTCGTGTTTGATTTTTCATTTGATGACATCGAGTAGGTATAACCATAACCCCGTTTCTGATGCCTCGCGGCTTGATATACGCGCGGCCGTAATTACTTTACCAAATGAGATGAATTTCGACAAACAAAACACTCAGACATATATACACATGGATCCATCGCTTAGTTTAATTGCGCGACATGCGAGCGTCGCCAAAATCGAGCCCGCGCCCGCGATTTGAAATATTCCAATTAGACAAAGTTTTCAGCGAAGTCCCCGGCTCTTCTCACTTAATCCCGGAGTCGCCGAGCTGGAAGCGACGCGTATCGACGGGCTGAGAAGGTCCTCGAAGTCCTTGTAACCACATGGCTGGTAAATATTTTATCACAATTACTTGAAAACCATTTTTTTTGGAATTTATATATTAGCAGCTGCTAAAACATTCGACATGGCAACAGACCAGAAAATTTGGTATCAGATTATATTTTCCTTCCTCTTGATTTTCTTATACAGTAGCATTATTTCTGCAAAATATATATTTCCATCTAAGCAATATAGCTCAATTTTTTACATTAAAAACACTTCTAGAACAAATTAATGGCGTTTAAATGTATATGGGAAAACAATGCTTTCACATACGAGTAATTCGACATGCGAGCATGGGAGCATGGTTACGGTTACCGCTGTATTTTCCTTATTTTTTATATTCCAATTGATGGAAAGACGTGCTGTTTAGTTTTTGGAAACGGTAGGTTTAGTCGTATCGGGTAAATATTCAAAAAAAGCTATTCATTTTTTTAAATGAATATAAAAAATTAGAAAATTTTTATAAAAAAAAATTATTTTTTCTTAAAAAAGTAGTTTTTTTTCGAAATTTCACAATTCTCCATAAAATCAATTTTTTTCGAAATGTTTAAAAAGTTTCAAACTTTTTTAAAACTGTTCACGGTACTGGATGTTTCTGCAATTTTCCCTAAAGCACAATACCATGCACCACTAGTTGTAAAATTAATCTCATTTCTTTACCTATGTGTTTTAAATTAAGGGTTTTTATTAATTTCTTTTAGAATAGCTTTTATTTGATAGTTTATATTTTCATATTGCATTCTGCTCTAAACTCGTATTTTAAAACTCCTTCAATTTTTTTTCAATCATATTTATTTTTATATATTAACTTCCCGTAGGGTAAGTTATTGTAATGGGCCGAAAATCGAAATTGAAAATTTTTACATTTCTCGACGTTTTGAAGGTTTCTGAACATTTTGGCATACTTCAGAAAAAATAGATGTGTGTGTGTGTATGTATGTATGGATACAAATTTCCAGACTCGTTTTCGGGCGCACGGATCAACCGATTCGAATCGTTCAAAAAACATTCAAATCCTATTGATAGGGAAAAAAGCTTATTAGTTTTTGGCAAAAGCAGGTCCAGCCGTTTCGGAGATACGGAGCAAAGAATGCAGAAAATAGAAATCAAGTTTTTGAGAGAACGGAGTATCCGATTTGAATGATCTAAAAAACATTCAATTAGTAATGATTGGGAGAAGTGTTTATTAGTTTTTGGCAAAGGCAGGCCCAGCCATTTCGAAGATACGGAGCTAAATATTAAAAAAATGTCAGTTTTTGAGAGAACTAAGCGTCCGATTTAAATGATTCAAAGAACTTTCTGCTTGTCTTAACAAAATAATTGATTTTGAAAAAAAAAAATTTTGTTTCAACTTTTTTTTAAAAAAAAAAATTTTTCTGTATATCGAAAATAATTCAGATTTTATTTTTAATTCTGACTATAGTTTCAATATATTTTAAACAAATAATTTCAACTTTGTAATTCAGTTTATTTAATTCTTATAAATATTAGACAATGTTACAATATTAATAATCTATTTGAAAACATTCAGTATTCCTCGAACATTTCGTTACGGTACGGAAAGTTCCAGCAATTTGCCTTAAGCCGCGATGCCATACACCCCACTAGTTTTTTTTTATTTTATTATTAAAATAGATATTTTACCTATATTGCTATTTTACGTATATTTTTATTCAAATAATAAATATAGCTATATATGCTATAATCCTGAATATCTATCTTATTAAAAGACTTAAGTCCGGCTTACCGTAAATTCCCAAATGTCGCCAAGCTTTCGCACTATTGCTCGAAATGAGAACTCAGAACAGTCTCGTCTAATTAAACTATTTTGTCATAATCTGCCTTCGTCTCTAAAGTGTAGCAGTAATCTTCCAGTAAACCAATACAATGTTCTAACGCCTCAGTGAGTCTCAGAGTGCCGAGAAACTTGATAGTCTATTTTGTAAATTAAACGCATACAACTAATGTTGGAAAATTGTTTTGTGGATTACTTGCGCTTAACCTGATTATTTATCAATAATAATTTGTAATAAGCAAAGTTTAAAACTATAGATATAATAAAAAATGAATTATGCGTCATTTAACTTATATAAAATTTTATTATCATTTTAAAATTGTTATAAGAAAGTGCTCTGCTGATTAACTAACAACCGCTGAATGTAAGTCTTCTGCTAGTTTACCAACTGCTGCTCGAGGTAGGTGAGCTTGTGGTTAACCAACTTCCACTAGAAGTAGGTGCTCTGCTGGTTGACCAACTTCCACTAGAAGTCGGCGCTCTACTAGTTGACCAGCTTCCACTAGATGTAGGTGCTCTACTAGTTGACCAGCTTCCACTAGAAGTAGGCGCTCTACTAGTTGACCAACTTCCACTAGAAGTGGGTGCTCTGCTAGTTGACCAGCTTCCACTAGATGTAGGTGCTCTGCTGGTTGACCAGCTTACACTAGATGTAGGTGATCTTGTAGTTGACCAACTTCCACTAGAAGTAGGTGCTCTACTGGTTGACCAGCTTCCACTAGAAGTGGGCGCTCTACTAGTTGACCAGCTTCCACTAGATGTAGGTGCTCTACTAGTTGACCAGCTTCCACTAGAAGTAGGCGCTCTACTAGTTGACCAACTTCCACTAGAAGTAGGTGCTCTGCTAGTTGACCAGCTTCCACTAGATGTAGGTGATCTTGTAGTTGACCAACTTCCACTAGTAGATGGCGATCGGGTAGTCGACCAACTCCAACTAGAAGAAGTAGGTGGTCTACTAGTAGTGGGTATTTTGCTAGTTGTCCAATAACTTGGTGTGGTATAAGTTGGCCTATACGAGGTTGGTCTGTATGTTGTAGTTCCTAAGGGTGAAGTGTACTTAGTTCCCAGCAAACTGAGTCGACAATAGAAACGCAACTTCTTTGCTTTTGTGACCAAAATTTGTTTGTGGGGCATTGCATATGAGTTAGTATTCCTGAATCACAAGTGTAATATCTTGAACAATCTGAGTAGTCAATAATTCTTGACAATGATATTCCTTCGGCATCTAACGGACAACTGAGGCGATATGACGCGGGTTGGCCATTTACCAAACATAATATGGTCGTTATAATTATTGCTTCGAAACCTGAAATCGATATAGATTTTGATTTTAAATGAACTCATATATAATCGATTCCTTATTTTCATGAATGTAGATGAATTACCAGTCATTCAAATGACGTCAATCGAGATAAAAATTATTTTAGTATTTGAACTTAAATATTAATAAGTAATATGATTAATAAATTAAATATTAATAATTATATATGATATATATGATTATTATTAATAATTATAATGATGGAAATTAGAAATTATTTTATAAAATGTTATATGCTACTTGCCTCTCATTGTGCTCGTATACTACACTCCACTATTCACATTTACTATAAAATCAATTCAAATGCTGTCTAAACGATTTGGTTTTGAGATTATATATCTACTTTAATTTAATGATAATTTATTGATAGAGCGATTTTCGATTTTCTCTATCAGAAATTTTGTCACATTAATTATAAGACTTGGATTGATTAGAACATAGTATTATCTTGTTTAAAGTGCTGATTAATTCGAAAGAAATATTGATTAAACATCAATTAGAAAAATAAATTAGTCATTATTGAGATTTCACAGTAATTATGAACTGCTTCGTAATGTTTTAAAAAAATGCAGTCATGTGCCTGAATCACAAGTGTAATATCTCGAACAATCTGAGTAGTCAATAATTCTTGGCAAAGCTATTCCGTCAGCATCTAAGGGACAACTGAGGCGATATGATGCTGGCTGGCCATTTGCCAAACATATTATGGTCGTTATAATAATTGCTTCGAAACCTGAAATCGGTATAGATTTTAATATTAAAATAATATCATATATAGTCGATTCCCTATTTTGTTAATGAATGTAGATGAAAAACCAGTCATTCAGATGACGTCAAACGAGATAAAAATTATTTTAGTATTTTGACTTGCATATTAATAAGTAATATGATTAATTAATTATATATTAATAATTATATATGATATATATGATTAATATTAAAAATTATAATGATGGAAATTAGAAATTATTTTATAATATGTTATATGCTACTTGCCTCTCATTGTGCTCGTATACTACACTCCACTGTTCACATTTACTATAAAATCAATTCAAATGCTGTCTAAACGATTTGTTGGTAAGATTATATATCTACTTTAATTTAATGATAATTTATTGATAGAGCGATTTTCGATTTTCTCTATCAGAAATTTTGTCACATTAATTATAAGACTTGGATTGATTAGAACATAGTATTATCTTGTTTGAAGTGCTGATTAATTCGAAAGAAATATCGATTAAACATCAATTGGAAAAATAAATTAGTCATTATTGAGATTTCACAGTAGTTATGAACTGCTTCGTAATGTATAAATTTGTTTGATAATATAATGTAATATAATGAAAACCGTTACATTCATATCATCGAAATCCAATATTTCGATTTTTAATCTGTATATATATATATATATATATATGATTTTCAATTTCAATTACAATTAACAGCAAAACCTGTGAGAGATACCCTTTGATCAATCAAACATCATTCGAGGTCGCGCCGAGAACCAATATTAAAACTTGGGTTCGGAATTGCATTTCCAGCGCCATCGCAAATTTGATTTGCAACAATATGACGATTATTGCATATCGAACCGAAAACTAATGAATCGCTGCGAACTTTGATTAATAATTTCTGACGGAGCGAAACACGTGTAGAGATGACGAAAATTCGAAAGTTGAAAGTAAATTGTCAAATTAAAAATAATTGGTGGATATTGGAATTTATTAAAAACTGGGAATTATTCATAGACCACTGTTATTGCAACAGTTTTGGCTATTTTTTTTACTCTCTATAATTTTTAATTTTGTTCAAAATAATTTTTTAGTCGTTTAGTCGAAATTGATAGTTTTGTGACTACTTCATGATGAGATCATAAATTAGCTGGATTGGTGGATATCGAACGACTTGTAACGGATAACGCATAATGCTAATTTAAGATTCCATATTTTAAATTTTAAATTATAACACACTGATGATGAGACAAACCTAGTCTCGAAACGTTTGTGAAAATTATTATTTAATAAATTTAGTGCAAAAAAGAGTGTTGTTTGTTCATATTTCCAAATTAATATTATAGTATATGTTCATATAGGTGCATATACATACATATATATAAAATATATATATATATATATATATATATATATATATATATATACGTTTTCATAAATCTCCATTTTACTAAAGATAATTCAATATCCATCGTGCATTTTCAATGAATAATAAGATTAATTACCGTCGACAAATTGAATCTATTAATTTGTCTTTACTCTAGCAAACTAGTACTTTTTTCAAATATAATTACGACAAATTATTATTCGAAATAGCTCGTGATGGATTTTTGCATCGTCTCCATTCATTTATTTCATTGTCATGACGATAATTTATCATACATGAGCAATATATAATGAGTTTCTCGTAACAAATCGTATTATATATTCTATACTTTATTATACTCTACGGAAATGATTAATTGCTTGTTTCGTTTCGTATCTCAATTAGCGTCCATCTCCCTCTGGAGAACTAAACTCGATCTACTATTTTATAAGGGCGCTTTTGTAAGGAGGAAATTGAACTAAATCATCTGCGATATTTTTCTTACAACATGTAACTGTTTTTTTTTTAATCTTTGTGATTTTGTTTATTATTGTTACTATTATTATCGCTATGCGTGATTTCACTAAAGTATCCGTAAGAGCAACAAAAAAATTTAAATTTTATCTTATGATTTATAAAAAATCCTGTTCTTGGTAAAATTTCATCAGAAGAGTTTATATTCAGAAAACATGTGAGAAATCCTTACAATTGTTTATACGTAACCTATTATAATATGTTATATTAATTTTTAATGTTATTTAAGGTTTTAAAATTATATGATTAATAATTTTACAATTTGTCCAAAGATTTAACCAACCAATTTGATGTCTCTACTATGGGGTAGGAAGTAATAAATGTTCACAAATAAAATAAATTTCCGGCAGTTTTTTTTTAGAAAAAGATATCTAGCAATAATGATCATAGTATATTGCGCCTAGTATTAAGACTGAATGTCTTATCACAAAATAAATAGTAGTTTTTATTTACTTTTTGTGGTGAGCCAACCTGAGATCTCTTGGGGTATAGAGTAGTAATTGTTCGCATACAAAAAGTAATACCTGTCGATTATTATAAGAATAAAGACCAGCAAAAATGATGATACTAATAGCATGTAGTATTAGTTTTAAATATATATCACAATATAAATAGTAGTATTTTCTGGTCATAAGATAAATCACTTACATTTTACTTATTAAACCACGTTGTCTCGACCAACAGTACTAAATGCATTAGCTACCATTGATGAAATCATTGAAGTTATTGAACAGACATACTTAAAAAATTAATTATTTTTGACTTTGTACGTTTTATAAAGAAGAAAAATAATTTTCAAAATTTTTACGTCTCTTGTCTATGAATATTTTATATATTATTAAGCGTAAAACTTACATAAAGGTGTTGATTGTACTAATTTTCCATGACTGTAACTTGGATGCACTTACCTGCAAAATAAACAGAACATATAAAACATACAGACATTATATAGATGTACATGTTCATATAATTATATTAGAGCTTGAATAATCTTATGAGAGAAAATTATAATCAGGCTCTGAAGATATGCAAACTATTTTGTATTGTGATAATTTTCAAAATTAATATTTGAGACTATATGTTGTAATCCTATTTCTGATAACTGCCATAGTTCTTGCTGATTATTATTAATTACACAACATATTTTAATTTTATATATTTTCGAGCTAACTTAAATCATTATAAAAAATCCATAATTAAAATTCTTTAAATCATGATGAAATATCGATTTACATCAGTTTCATGGCACACATAACCTTAATAAATATTAAAATATATTTCTCTAATATTATAAATCGGAAAAACATTCTATTAGCTACATGAAATTATGAATAACAAAAATTTTAAATTACTATTGCAGTATTCTATCCGTAAAATCTTATATTATTTTCAATAGAACTTTCTCTTGATTAGAGTTATAGGTCAAGTAGTAGTTTTAAAAAATAATGTATGGAAATTGCTACAGTAAATGATGATGAAGGGTAAGACAGGTCCATGGGTCAACATTTTTTGATTATTTATATAGTTCGTAGAATGAAAACAGATAGTAGTAACTCAAAACTTGAAAATATAGATATCTCTATTCTTATGAATTGCTCTTTATAGAAATTCTTATGAAAATAAATAATTTCTAATGGATAGTTTCAATACCTATTAAAATTTATAGGTAAATATGAATAATATAATAGGAAATATGAATATAGTAATACATTCATCAAATAGAGATTGATATAGGTGCTAGGTGACTATGAAGCCATATTATTAATTTTATTTCGATTTTTTGTGGGTAAAGAAATTAGATTCATAAGTCTTAGGTTCGATACCAGCTTCAAACAGTTTTGGGTCAAACAATAGTTTTGAGAAAAAAGTTTAAAAAATCACTGCCGTGAACAATTTTTTAATTAAAGCTAAGACAGGTTCATAGGTCAATAATTTTTTAGTACTTTTACTGCTGCTGCATTGATGGTCTAGTATCAAATAACTTGACAATATAGATATCATTATATTATAGCTCTCGGCATCATTGCTATTTATATAATGACTTATAAAAATAAAATATATCTTATAAATAGTTGTCAGTGCCTGTTAGAATTTCTATAGAAGGTTGTAAAGAAAAGCGCCACTGGATTTAAGTCATCAACTCTACTGATAAAAAATTGAAACAGCTTAGTCATTATTTTATTTATATAGTTCGTAGAATGAAAACAGATAGTAGTAACTCAAAACTTGAAAATATAGATATCTCTATTCTTATGAATTGCTCTTTATAGAAATTCTTATGAAAATAAATAATTTCTAATGGATAGTTTCAATACCTATTAAAATTTATAGGTAAATATGAATAATATAATAGGAAATATGAATATAGTAATACATTCATCAAATAGAGATTGATATAGGTGCTAGGTGACTATGAAGCCATATTATTAATTTTATTTCGATTTTTTGTGGGTAAAGAAATTAGATTCATAAGTCTTAGGTTCGATACCAGCTTCAAACAGTTTTGGGTCAAACAATAGTTTTGAGAAAAAAGTTTAAAAAATCACTGCCGTGAACAATTTTTTAATTAAAGCTAAGACAGGTTCATAGGTCAATAATTTTTTAGTACTTTTACTGCTGCTGCATTGATGGTCTTAGTATCAAATAACTTGACAATATAGATATCATTATATTATAGCTCTCGGCATCATTGCTATTTATATAATGACTTATAAAAATAAAATATATCTTATAAATAGTTGTCAGTGCCTGTTAGAATTTCTATAGAAGGTTGTAAAGAAAAGCGCCACTGGATTTAAGTCATCAACTCTACTGATAAAAAATTGAAACAGCTTAGTCATTATTTATAAGAAATTATTTTATAAGTATATAGTTGAGATTATATAATCATCAATAAAATGTTGTGAATATTATATCGAATGGGAAAACAACTATTGAGTTGTTTTTCCAACATGCCCCTTTAGTATACAATGTCTCTTACGGCCGACAATTGTAAATTCTACAAATTTAATAAATGTCCTTAACTGGAATGTTGTAAATAAAAGAGAGAATAAAAAAAATAAAAATAGAGATTGGCATAGGCTAAGTTTTTACAAAGTCACGTCATTAAGAAGTCAACATAATAGCTCATAGGATTTGTAAACCTCTGCTGGTCTTTAACAATATAACAAAAAAATAATACATTTTTGTGCTGCAATATTAGATTTGTAGGATAGTACTATTTTTACAAAAATTTAATTCGATTCTTCTGCTGGCAATTTTGCAATGATGTCTTTTACACATCACAAGGTAATATATATTCTCATAAATGAATAAATCTCTTCCTCTGGAGATAAGTAAATTCGTCATATTTCGTTTCTCGAAAAGCTCTTTGTGCGACGTCACCTAAGCCTGATGTCGAGCACGTCGCCTATTATAGGCGATCGTGAAAAGGAAGGATCCTGTTAAATAATAACTCTCGATCACAGCTCAGGGCTTAGGGTTTACGGCTCGCTTAACGCGTCTCGTATTAAGGTCGCAAATCTTTCCATTCAATGATCACGGGTCTGGTCTCAGTAAATAACCTAACCTTATATATCAGCATTAGCATTTTGTTATGATTCATACGACGATTCTATACAGGAGATAATGGTTTGACAAAACGGCAACGGATCACATAATTGGTGCTGCAGGATTAATTTCTCGAAGAGTAATTGAAGGAAAATTTGGGTGTTCACTTTTTGGCGATGCTCTTGTTTTCTAAACATTGTGAAGGAAAGCATTAATTTTTGCTTAGAATTTACAATTAAAATTTTGGTTAAACAATCAATGATTTAAGCTTGTATGTTATTTAAAAACATTCATCTATTTCCGTTGATTAAAATAATTTATTATCCTTACAAATTTTTATGCAGAAAAATTGAATACATTTATATTGTATAAAAAATTGTCAATTTTCTTTACTGAATGTCAGAAGAATGATTTCTAATTTACCGAAAGAGAAGTTTATTTTTGCCAGAATAATTGATTTAGTTATTTTATATTTTCTCAAAGTTTTGAATCATCCTAAAATGTTTGATACCAAAATTGGATAAAATATGTATTACAAAATTTTACACTTCCACAACGTTTTCTTAAAACCGGCAGCACTTTTTAAATTTAAAAAAACATTTGATGAAACTAGATAAGAACTCTCCTGAATTAGTTTTTCAAAACAAACAAAAGACCTATTTTTTATAATTAGCAGATAGATAAAAAAATCCATGTTTTAGTAAAAACCCTAAACGGAGTTTAAAAAAATTCAGAACTGTTTAAAATATATCAGTTGGGAATAGTGCTATTGTTTAGTTAGAGTCGATGGAACTGTTTCTTTGTAAATAATTATTGAAAAATAATTGAAAATTTGAATAAAACTCTGTATGATGATAGTGTTTTATTTCAAGGTTGAAGTATCATAGGCCTACGACAAGTAGTTAATTTAGTTAATAAACATGAAAATTTATCAAAATTGGAAATAATGATCCTTGTCAATATTTCAAAACCTTGTATTTGGACTCAATTCAAAAAAAACTATTATCTAGTTGGTTGTTGTTTTCAATTTCTATATTAATAAGAGTATATAAATTACTATGCGTTGACCTGATATCGTCAAATATTAAAACATTAATTATTGCATAAAAATTAAATTAAAAAATATGTCTTGTAATACGTGTTTGATAATTATTATTAAAATATAACATACATTAAACTCTCGCACTTCGATGATAACCAACACCTCCAGTGGTCCGACACTCTTGCAATCGATTTTTTTTTTTGTAAATTTAAACTTTTTTTGTAAAAACTTATTTATTTTTTTATTTATTATAATTATTTCCAATATACTATGTTAAAAATTATGACTTTCTCTCTATAATTCAGTAATTCAAAAATTCCAGTGATCCGACCCTCTTCGATTTTCAATAGTGTCGGATTGGTGACAGTAAACAAATGTAATGTAAATTTAATCTCAATACAAGTGGATCTCAATTAATTTTAAAAAAAACTGTTACAACCAGCTCTTAGCTCCCTTATACTATAAACGCTTTTGATAACTATTAATAAATAATACAGAATGCAGATAAATATTTACTAATTTTTCGGATATAGTTTGTAGTTCATTCTAATATTGACCATTTCGCTATGAATATCGTCCATTTTCCACTAGTCTATCTGTATATACTAGTGCCGTTTATGGACGACATTCGCCTGACGTGCTATATGCATTGATGTCATCCATGGACGACATGTTCTGTGCCAGTTTTTGTTATGATTTATCACTATGAGTTAAATTATTGGTAATTCTAATTTTTATTGTAATTTTAAGTTTATTAGAAGCGTAATTTTTTAACACATTTTTATTGATAATGATAGAAATATCTTGAAATATATCGCTGTGCCTGGTGTGGACAGTAACACTCCTGCAGAAAGCACTCTCGTAGCTAAAGCACTCTCGTAGCAAGGGGGTTAATTTATAACTATCTAATATTTTATAAGTGTAGTTTAGCATCTGCTGCAGTTTAATAACAACATACAGTACAATATTTGTAAACCCGGCATGTGTGCAATTATTAAAAAATGATAAGTTCCTTATCGATAAATTGTTCCAGTTCGATAGATTTATATCGCGCGAATGCATCGCATAGCATGTACTCGTATCTGCTGGGCGTCCGTTTGTTTTTGTTCTATTTTCGAAAGTATTCATCACAACATTTTTCTATTACGCTTCCGGAGAATTACTTCGCTAAATCACTGTTCCGCTGCCTTCTTTTATTAATATTGAATTGGTGTTCGTGAAAGGCTTTTGCTCTATCGCTCCATACTCGCTCGGATCGCGTAAATCATTTCAGATCAAGATTTTAATCAGACGTGATGAAATAAATTTCTAAATTTCTTCTAGATAATATAATAAATAGCAGCATTTCAATAATCGATCGTAAGCTATTGCCAGAAAAAATACTTAATGTCCGTTACTCTCTTAGTTTAATACATCTCCAGTATTTTCGATAAAAAATTAAGAAATTGGGATTTTAAATTTGTTGTTGACTGAATAGTTATCTATTCAATTTTTTGTATAGCGAAGGAAATACGTTTACGCATACCAGACTAAGTCTATTGTCTGGGTATGTCGGGCTTAATACCGCCTGGGTGTAATACCGTTTAAAACCTCATTTTTTCCTTTTCCTCTTAAAACCCCATTCGGTCTTCATTCTATTTAAATAAGTATTCATTTATTTGCTTTAATTTGCTATTGAATATCTATATTTTGTTCATAAGTTTGTTCAAAATTTTAAGGAAATCCGAATATTTTCTTTAAATAATTTAGGTGGTACATTTTCAATTTTGATTTAATATATCTACACATATATAAAAATAAGTCGGGTTTTCCTTCCTGACGATATAACTCCAGAACGCACGAACCGGTTTCGACAATTATGCATTCGTTGGAAAGGTCTCGGGCTCCGCTCCGTTTATAGCTAAGAAAGTGGTGCATGGCATCGTTTCTTAATGCAAATTGCTGGAACTTCACGCACAGTAATTAAAAATTCGAATAATGAAATTAGTGGGAATTGTCAGAATTATGCTTGGTTAAGTCAACGAGCAATTGTTGCCGCAAAGAATAATAATGTACACGCACTGAATTTCACCATTCAATCAAAAATTGCTGGCGATTTGGTGACATACCAATGATTCCGACTGGTTTTCCGTTTGACTTCAAACAATTGCAATTTCCAGTTCGCCTTGCGTTCACAATAACAAGTCGCAAGGCCAATCGCTTAGTGTTTGCGGAATAAATTTCGAATAAATTATTTATAAAATTATTGTTTTTCACATGGGTAGTTATACGTTGCCTGTTCACGAGTTGGAAAACCATCCGCTTTGTTTGTGACCAAATAACAAAAAATGTGGTTTACCAAAGAGCACTTCAATGAAACGGATAATTTGCGGATGCACTTTCATTTACTTAGAAAACTCCAACTAAAAAACACTTCATTTTTGTAATCGAAATAAATTCATTACTGTTGTGCAATTAAAATTAAATTTTTCCTTTTCAAATATAAAACAAACAAAAAATTTCTTCATCTTTCTCACGATACCATCTGGTGGCGAAACGGAGTTCGTCGGATTTGCTAGTATATTATATATATAATATTAAAGACTAAATAATATTAAAGATATTATATATATATATATATATATATATTTATTATATATAGCTGTATATTTTAGACTAACCAAGTACGTTTATGTCCAATATTTCTACAGATAAGTACTTTATGTTAATATCGCATTTTATAGCAAAATAAATTCTTTAAGCCACACATATGACGCAGCATTATTGGGTATATTTCGCAAAATATAAAATATATATCTCTTCAAATATGTTTCCTAAAATCCCTATCATAAATTCTAAATCGCGCATTGTGGGCGTCAGTTTTCATTGCTCCTCTTGTGTTGAATTCGGCGACGAATAAAACAAACTCTGCAAATGCATATACGAATAATAAAAATGTAATAATAAAAATATAAGTATAAATTTTTATATGACAGCTGGAGTGTCTGTGTTACTAAATATATATTACTGTCGTTATGCTGTTTATGTTGCTGTTATGTTTATACTCAGTTTCAGAATCTGATCCTTAATCCAGTTGGAACTGTTTACAATTTACTTCCTTCACGTATCTTTATGTAAATACATTTGTAATAATTATTGGAAATAATTTTCAGATCTCTCATATAATTATATAGTTATTATAAACTTAGTAAAACCAATAAACCAATCAACTTTGTCTTTGTAGTCTTGGTCTAGTTTAACTTTTGGTCCCATTACTAGTAGTTTTTTTTATATCCTATGTGTAAGTCTGGTTCACTCTATATTTTTCATAATGACTTACAAAATTTGCGATGCACAAATTTTTTAAAACAATGTATTTGAATCGAGCATTCAAATTATTCCATTACCAACGCATTTTTATACAAAACAATAAAACTACACTGACTCCTCAAATATAAATATGCACGTGAGACCATCAATTGGTGGAAAAGATTTAATATCTCGTTTAATATAACAGTATAAAAAGCTTAGCAATATATGAATAAATGTAATATATGATTTAGCATGATTTTTTGTAATCCTTTCTTAATTTAAAATTTTAAAATGTTTTTGATACGAAAGAAGTAATGTATAGAGCACTTGAATACAATTTTCAAGTTTCCGATTCTCCTGAGAATTTGTCATTGTTTTTTTTTTAAGTTAAAATGTAAAATTTCTATTGTGCAAAATTGTATCACTTTAATTTTACATAATTTTGCCAATATTGCCCAAAATTACTACATGATGTATCATTTCAAGTGGAATATATCATGGTATACACGATGTCCAATCGTCGACAGCTGACATGTCGATTTGAATTCACGAATGAAGTAATGTAATAGGAAGCTTTACGAAGGACTAGAACAGGGATTGACAACCTTTGCTCCTCGTAATATAATGAGATTTTCTCTACTCAAAAAAGGTATTTAAACCTTATTCAATTACAGAGCTATTACATGCAAATTAAAGGATAGGGTTTGTCGACGTTTTTGAAGCCATTCTGAATTACTCGACATCAAAATTGTATGTGAGCCAAATTTGACCACTCATCGACTTCTTTTGACCTCTCATCGACATCGAAACTGCTGCATAATTGATAAAAAATTTAAAAGCCATTCTAAAAAAAACTTGATCCACTCTGCTTTTATCTTACAACTAGCAAATAAGTGCAACATTTTTGGTCATTTTTTGCCAAATATCCTGAGCCAATGTTGAAAATTGAAAAAGCTGTTTGATTAGTTTTTGGACTTTTACACCTAGTTAGTTTTCTTATCATTTTCTGATTTCTGGTCTTCAATGTTCCTTTGCCCCGAAGCCAGCAAATTCTATGCATATGAATACAACCGCCGCACCATGTGACTTACTTAGATGTATTTCGCATAGGAGCTTCCTTGCGACATGTGTTCTCTGAGAAATCAATACGTTTCCTCGGATTTTATTATTTTTGTGTCATGTGTGACATGCTTGGCCCGGCGTATTGATGGTACTTAATACGTTAAGAACGCGGAAGAACTTGTTCATGTGCGATCACGTATTTTCGATTTAGCGGATATTATCATTTCAACGACAAAGGTACATAAAAATGTTCAGATTTATTGGAAATTGAGGAAAGAACTTATATATTTTTTGCTTTATGATATCAACATTGTTACATAGGTTAAAATTATAATTTATATCTCTTCATTTTTTAAATATTATGAACCTGTAAAAATATGCAATTTATTGATAACTTTGTTTTAAATTCAAATAAATAACATTGTTGCATATGAATATAATAATAGTGACTTTTTTAGGTTTTTTTGGCATAGGAACATATTAGTCATATTTGGGCAACATTTTCTCTCTTTTTTCTAAACTTAGTTCTTTATTTCTCAATTTTGTACTCAAAACAATAATTGAAATCAAATCTTTAATCATTAGCTCACATGCATAAATATTTGTATTTCTAAGCCATTACGCTGAAATATATATTAATATCCGGCGTAATCATTTTAAATGAATTTTTAAGATGATTTATTTCAAGATTTTAGAAAATTCAATTTCTTAAGCATTAATTTACTCCTCTAAACAATTTAAAATAGATAAAATCAATAAACTGCAATGTAGGTCAGAATCAATCTAACATAATTAAGCTTTCATGAAAGTTTGTTGTATAGAGTAAAACTTTCTCTTCACTAGCTTTGCACTACATTTCTCTTTATCTTATGTTATATAAAAATATTTACTTAATTAGTATATGGTATTTTTATATAATATATATCATCGACTGAAAAGTAGAACGTGAACATGAAAAATAATGAACAACTGAATTATAAATGAATTTAATATAAATTATATAGACGCACAGACATTTTTCTAAAAATTCTTTTACCGATCTAACGATTTTTCTCTACTATAATCATGTGAAATTACACATGTAAAACATACATGCCCAGATACACAATAAAATGCGATATTTCCAGCTTTAATACGTTTCTATTCTTGATACAAAGATAGTAATAAATTCGAAATATCGTGTCTAAGGCCCATAGAGCACAAGATATATAAAAGAATATATGACTAAATAAACATGCTTATCCCTGGTCGAGGTCATAAATATTGTGTAAAGTGGTCCCGTTGGTAAATGATGTCTGCTTCGGATATATATTAATTTAAAAGATGGAGGAAAAGAAATGGGAGTGTAATATTTATACATTACGTGCACTGAATACTAATTCATGAAATAATTAACATTTTTTTTTTTTGAAAAATACAAGCAGATGGTGTGAAAATTGACATAGTCCAAGGGATAAATATTAGACAGGAGTTTGCTGTCATACACGCAAATAATGACTTAATCAGTTGATAGTTTTAGTTCATTTATTATTGACTAATTTGAATGCTTAGGAATAAATTTAATTATATTGACCTGTATATTAGTTTTATATAAAAACATAATACAAGTCAGTTATTTGTCAGTTATTGTCGATGACCAGAAGTAAACAAGTTGAAGCTAGAGATTTCTGGTATCCGCTATCGACCCCAACTTTGGCCAGCTCGGTATCAAGCAGTATGATAAAAAAAAATATTCTAGATTGTAGATTTTGAATATAATCTCAATGAATAATCTTCTCTCGAAAGTAAAATAATACTGTCATAATATCTAACACCTAGAATAAGACAACTAACTTCTTTGCTTGCCAAACAAGCTACCAAAAGTACTAAACGTTCTCATAATACACTCAGATCATAATTTAAAAAAAAAAAAAAAAACAAAAAAAAATTAAATAATAATTTCAATTAATTAAGTAATGATACTGATTTAATATAGTATTTTCGATTTGATTTTTACGATTGTCTAAACTACAAAGAATTCCCAGGTTTTTTGATAATGGCGAAGGGGAGTTTGGATATTTTTTGTAAAACCAAGGGGTAAAAGTTGGCTCCTACTAATATCTCATTTAAATTTCTGGACAATTTATTCTATAATGCGTAGCTAAAAAACACATATAACCCTAAATTTTCAATCTCTTACAGGATGCACCATTTATATGTGGTCAATGGAAAAAATTGAATAAATTGAACAATTTTCAATGATTTTTGCTAATTTTTTTTGTTATCAAACTTAAAACCTTAAAAATTTTTCTAGCAAGGTACGACATAACAACGTCGATCAAATGACACTCTTCAATTATGTCAAAGTTATTCAATGTGTTCATTGGCCACATATTGATGTACCACAAATCCATATTTTGTAATAATGAATATAGTAATAAGAGTAAAGAGGGTTTGAAATAAGAAAATATAGTAATAAGAGTAAAGGGGGATCGAAAAATTCGCGAAAAAGGTTCAACACCAATATCTCAAAAACCAGTGGAAAATAGTGTTTTTAATGATTCTACATTGAAATGAAAGGCAGCGATGTGTAACTCATTATTGCCTTAAACCAGGCAATCTCACTAGTGAAAGTTTTTTTCTAAACTTAGTTCTTTATTTCTCTTTAAATGAAATCGAATCTTCAGTCATCTAAAAGTAAATGTTTCTTACTTTCCATGTTTGTTTTTAATAAAAAATTACAATTTTTACAATAATATTGTGAATTACGTTTCGAGCCCGAGGCGGGTGGAGCGAAAGCGGTCGGACCATAACTGGCGCGATCCCTGCGGTCTAGTTCTTACAACATCATTTGCGGCGACGCGCACAGAGGTTCACTTTACGATTTCTGAATACAGCGAAAAAGCTACAAAAAATACTCACTTTTTATACCTTGTCTATAAAGTCTGTTCAACGGACATTTTACTGTAGGTGTAATGTTCAGTACTTTGTACATTATTCAAGTTGTGCATAAACCTACTTGCTTTTATGCCCGGTAATAAGTTAGGTTTTTCTATTGAACAGCTTTCGCGAATGAAAACGGAATCGTATTTTAGATTGTGCATTTTTGGAATAGATTTTTAAGTTTTTTTGTATTTTTTAGGGTTATTAATAATTTTTGATAATTCATGATATGACTATTCATATTTCTACAAATAATTGATTGTTTTGAATTTTTTGAAGCTTATCAAAATTAGTACATATAGAGTTAAATCTTAAATCAAAAACAGTAATACGGTCAAATGGTTAGTATTAATGATTCTCTTAAAATTTTTCATCTTCTTTCTTTCTTTTTCATCAGGCAAAATTTAAAACATATTAAATTTCTAGTTCATTCTAATATATATCCTTGATCTTAAACTGACATGCGAGTTAAATAGATTATTAATAAAAATCACTACTAAAAATGACTGAAGTTTGATAAGGTTGATAATCATTGTCGTTTAGTCAGTGATTTAAAAAATTTTGAATTTTTCAATTTGAATTTTTAAGTAGTTCAGAGACATTTTCCATAATTAAAACACAATTGGTAATACGGTCAAAGGATTAGTATTCATGACACATTAAAATGTGAAATATTTTTTATCAATATTTCTTAGCCATTTCTAATATATATTCTTAATTGAGTTGAAAGAATTATTTAAAATCACTACTAAAAAGTATTTGGTCTCACAATTTAGATATACGTTCATCAAATATTATTCTATTTTTTCAACAAAAATTTTTTTCATATATTTTACATAATTTTTGATATCATGAAGTGAATGAATATTAATACTTATTAACTTGTCAAATATTCAAGAATATTTCCAGAAAAAAATATGATATATCATATCACTAAATAATAATATAGTCAAACTTTCCTAATACTTATGTATAAAACTTACATAATATTTTATAATTGTATATATTATATAATATTACATTTTATAATATTATATATTATGTATAATCACTATAATTACAAATTTTGAAAAGTTGCTTTTTTGTATATTATTCAATTTTTATTTTTGGAAAAAGTAGGTATCTTTAGAATTGTATTGAAAGCACTTTTTAACTCTTAATGAGATTTATGAGAAGAACTTTATGATAATAAAATTTAAGACAAGAAATATGCACACAGTAAAACCCTGTTAATACGATTATCTCTGCAACCATTTCCCACATAATACACCTCTTTATAATGATCTTGCACTTTGAAACATATTGTATATATCCCGCATTTCTTGTTTTTGTTTAAGACAATTTTTTGTCTTGTCTCTATAAAATTGTCTTAATAAAGTTTAACTGTATTTATATATGATTTAAGCTTTAGATTGAACTTTTAATATTACAATCTTCACAACGGCTTTGATACAAATTTCCGATTTTATCGAAATTTCCAGTATGGATGTCGGGAAATATGTCGTTGTCCGATACTGTATTTTTTCTAGCTGGTACTATATTCTATATTCGTACGCAGAGCTTATCTAGACCCTTCAATAAAGGATGGCTTAGTTGTTTTGGCGGAGTCATGCGATATATATGAGATTCGGGATCGGAGCGCGGATCTCTACAGTCTACACCAGCCGCAGCGGGATGGCAATATCTGAAAAATCCTAAATTTACATAACTAAATTGAATATACTCATTTTTGACAGGCTCTTTTGTCCTTCTTTCATACTAAATTCAACTTTGATATTCATCGCGTTATTGGCTTGGGTTAATATTTCGTACGTAATATTTCTCTTTTTGCATTACTCGACGACATCGACGGTCGTTGGGAAAAGTTGATGATATTAAAACTCCAATTTATATACATATATATATATATATATATATATATATATATTTGCGTGTGTATTTGTATTTGAAAATGTAAGTTTTATCCTTAATTTATTTTTTTAATTATTTATTTAAGGCCTTTAACCAGTCGGTCATTTAGCCCACCAATACAATTATTCTTAATTTATAAAATTGATCTTTTTTTTACTTTTTTGTTATTGTTCGTAAATTTTGTTATTTTTTAGAAATTTCTATAAAATATCGATATTTGGCGTAAGTTTAATATAGACACACATTTTATTTTGTATGTTTGCTATTTATTACAAGTAATGTCAGCTCAATCGTTTAATTGCGATTTAATATCAATATTTCAATAAATCACAAATTGATAAAAATAAGACCACATGAAGGTAAAATTTCAGATTATCATTAGATAGATATTTTTAAAAAATATTAAATAATGGTAATTAAATATTGAATTTACATTATATTATGAAAATTATTTTATATTATAAAAATATTAATTATATTATAAAAATATCAGTTTATTCATATCCTAGTTATAAAAAGTCATCATGAACAAATTTATAAAAATATCAATATTTTAATTAATTCTTTTCCATTGCCATTACTGCAATATTGGTGATGAAAAATAATTAACTAGTTTTAAGTGGTATTTTTCACAAAATTTATTATATTTTCTAATATTTTTCGAATAGTTTTTCAATTTTCAAAATCTAATATAATAATCAACTATTATAATAATCTATTATATTATTCAACGCTAGTTCTTACCGAGTTACATTCAACTTTTTGAAATCGGTCCAGTCGTTTATGGAAAAACGACGACGAAAGATTGAAAATCAGCGTACACACACACACAAACTTACACATACTTTTTACAAAGTTAGTTTCATCGATTCAGAATGGCTTGAAACGTCGAGAAAAATAAAATTTGCGATTTTCTGGCAAAAACGTAAACTTCTACTTTGGGAAGTTAAAAATATTTTATCAAAGTCGTTTTTAATTTAGTTACAAAATGAGGTGTATGAACTAAAATATTAATTACAATACAGTAGTGTATTTCCAATTTCACATATGTTACTTTAAGACCGAAAAGTGTCTGATGCCCGATTATTTCGGATATAAGTTGGACTTGTTTCGGACATAGCGGGCGTTAGTCGAATGAAATAAATAATTTAAGACATTCATATAATGGAAATTGAACTCGAAAAAAGCAATTCTATAAATACAAAAGCATAAGAACTGCAAAAAAATGTAATATTTTAATAATTGGATGAATTTTTTGCCATCTAAGGCAAAAATATAAGCCGTTCGATCGCTTGTAAATTTTTCAATCCAACATTTATTGGTAATTTTTTTTAATCATTGTTTTATTGACATTTATTTATTGGTAAATTAGTTGACAATTTATAGCAAAAGAGTTACCCTGATATTTCAATAGACTTATTGTCTAAATTTCGGCCTACAATTTGAGATTTGTATGCATATTCACAGAAACTTTGATCTTTTAAAAATCTGATGAAGGTGCTGTGGAATTGATGATCACTCAATTATTGATTAACCTTAACCTGGTAGTAGATTAAAAAATTGTACTAGTAATTCCCAACGTGGGGCACACGCCCCACAGAAAAATCTATTTTTAAATTCAAAGGGGGGAGGCAAATTAAAAAATTACACGATTTTAACCCACTTGCTTTGGGTGATTTGAATGTAATTTGTAATTACTGTTAAAAATTTGTTAAATATATTATGATCATTGTTTAGTTTAAGTGAGCACAGTATGCATGTGCAAATCATATAATTTTTCCATATATATTTCCATAGCTTAGGTCTAAGCATCCCTTTTTAGGTCTAATGCAAACTTTCTCAATATAAGGGAGTATAGAAAAATTCCAAATTCTGTATGTATTAGTCTGTACATTTATAAATTGCCGTCCTTTCGAGACAGCGGTATAATAATTTTTATATTATATTTTTAAATTTAGAATTTTTAGAATTCAGTAAGTTGCGAGAACATCTTAAGAAATTCAGCTCGCACAAGTTACTCAAACATTTAATAAAATTTATAGTTTTAGGTCTATTGTCGCACAGTGCACACAATCGTTTAAAAGTGCAGTAATTAATTTTCTATGAAGTGATAACGGCAAAGGCAGCAGTAAGGTGTAATCGATGCCATACCGGATATTTTGGATATTTTAGATATTTAATATCGAGATAAAAATTCTTATAGAAAAAATAATATTTATAAATTAAATCTTATATTCATTCGTATTTCTTATACGCTAACACCTACATCATAGGTTCTTATTCGTGTATTTTTATAGCCTTACGTATGCCTATATGTTGCATTCTATACTACGCGCCTTACATCTATACCATAAGCTATATTTCATCACATACTCTCAAATCCTAACATTGTATACCGAATACACTTAACCTATATCTACTATATATCCTATTACCTATAATTTTTCTTACACGCTACATTAACCCTACCGAGAATCGAACCCGGGTCCGCCGCGTGGAACGCGACAACCTTAACCGCTAGACCACCCTAACGCTACAATCAACCGTCTATTCTCGCGTGTCGTCGCGCCACCTTAGTATTAATTACCTAATTAATTAGAAAATGACCCGCGGAAACAACAGTGTGCCCCATATTACATTATTAATGGAGGTATCCGATAGGGTAGTGGTTAAGGTGCACGACTTCCACGCGGAGGTCGCGGGTTCAATTCCCGGTATAGCCAACAGATAGGTAGAGATAATACATAGCGCGTAAGGTAAACCTATATAATATAGGTAAATATATAAATTAGACAGTAATATTTATAAGAAGTAAAAAGTATGTAGGTATATAATAAGTTAATTACGGTATAGGTATCTCACGGTATGATTGATAATAGATATCTACCTATGATATACAATAATATAGTATAGTAAGATAGGTAATAGGTTATCTATCATATTATTAGGTTAAGTCTTATAAAGTATACCTGTAAGTATTAATGAATACAAATAATACCACAATAAATATAATTAATGTTATTAAAGAATATAAATTATGTACTCAATGATTCCCTCATACTTGTACAATTTAATGTATAGACTAGCTGTATATAATAGAGTTAATTATATAAGAAGTCAATATATTAGATTTGTGAGTTCTTATCGAAATATAACAATTTTTTTGAACCGGATTTTAAATTTTAGCGTTCCGGCAAAAAAAATATTAGCACAACACCACTGAATAAAACATTATTAATTATTATTCATAAGGTTAAATCAAAATAGTATTTAGAAGGCTTTGGAACTGTGTTCAAAGATTTTAGAATATCACTTCAAATAGTGTATTAATTGACCTCATAAAATTACATTCGTTGCACCAAAAACAATTGTATTTTTTGCTTTACTTAGAATTTGCTAGATAGAGTAAATTTATTCAAAGTTCTTTCAAGACTTTGCAAATAAAAAAATCGTTTGAAAAATAAATGTATCTATAATGACAATTTTCATAACTTCATCCAAGTTTCATAATTGAGTTTTTTACCGCCGAATGATTTCTGCGGCCGCCGCTTGTAATTGCAGTAAAATAGTTATGTCGTTAAACGTGGAAAACTTTAATTTAGTGCAAAAGTTCATGATTTGTCCTTTGATCTTCATGAAACGTCAGCGTTCCAGTAGTAAACTGTCTGATTTTTTCAGAGATGTGTTCCCAGAGACGGAAGCTTTCAGCTTTTTCCTTGCGCTTTGTTCCGCTCATTCCGGACGACTTGGTTGCAGACTCCGTCTTTTGCATCTTGTTGCATTCGTTGTTTTAAAAACTCTGTCGTCTCTTTGTGAGCACATTTTTCCCTGAGCACATTCTTCCTGTTGCCTCGTACGTGCTCCCTAGTTGTTCCTGAATTTGTTATTCAGATTTTTCATAGTGTTTGTGGAAAATGCACCCGCAATGATGTAGGGAAAAGTTTAACATCCAAATCGAGAGCTGGGTAAAACATACATATTTTAGGATATGTTGATTTTGAAATTTATTTTTAATTTTTTTTAAATTATGTCTAAATTAAAGTAAAAATGTAATCCAAATATTTAATACTGAAGTGATATTATTTTACTAGACAAAAAATTATTTAGCATATTATTACTATAATTTTTTGTTGCATTACTTTTTTTTATATTGTTAAAACTGATTATCGTTGATTATACAAAATAAGAGCTTTCATTTCAAGGTGTTAATTGTAATTGTATATTTTTTTAATTACATCACGTAATAACCTAATTCGAATAGGGAAGACTGGGTACGGTTGTGCCACTCTTGTTTGATTGGTTATGATTTTTCAATTTACCAGTTAGCTGGAAGAAAAGTTAGTTAAATGGTAACTTGAACCTCTACGTGAAAATGACGTTTATAAATAAATTTAACAAGAATTCTTAATAAAAAAAAATATTTCTCATATTGAATATTCTTCACCCTTTTTCCTTTGTATTTCCTTCAAATTAAGCTTGTTTTTTTTTATTAGTTTAAGCTTCAGCCAGAAAGGATAAGAAATACATGTCACGACATATACAAGTCATATAAAATTAATCAAATTGCAGGTAATTTAACTTTTTAAGTTCCACTTACAACAAAATAATAAACAAATTGATCTATCTGTATACAATTACCAGTTATTTTTAAAAGAATTTGTTCATAAAAACTTTGACTCTTTAATAGTAGTACTGTCTACAATTCATGTTAATATAAGCTACCAACTGAAATCAATAATGGAAACTCATTTAAACAATCATATTTCATCTTTCTCTCTTTGGACCCTATCGCAAAATCAGTAAAGTTTAGCTGTTATTACTACTCTCACTACTGTACCCTGGCACAACTGTACCCAGTCTTCCTTATATGTAAAGAACGTGAGCTAGAAATTCATATTCCTGGGTTCGTTTCCCACCTAAGCCAACTCGGTATCAAGCAGTATGATACAAGGTTTTTACTCAAGGTTCTAGACCGCAGCTAAGAACATAATTTTGGATGCATTGCAGGTCGTAATAGAAAAAAGAATTAACTTGACATAATATTTATTTAAAAATATTTGACAATATTAAGCTCCTCGATTATCTACTTGGTTTGTGCACGTACGAAATTTCATATTTGTACGGTTAGTATTTTTTAAGTGAACACTTCCGCGTATGTGTGAGACTAGCAAACACCTGCGTCACATAATCAATTTGTGACAAGGGATGAATGAATTTTTAAATAAAAATATGTTATAAATTGAAAAAGTAACTTAGACGTTAAGTTACTTGAAAAAATTATGTGTAGAAAAAGAATAATTAGGAATTTTAATTATTGTGCGGTCGAATAAATGAACTGTAAGAAAATTTATTATTCTATACGTTTATATGTCATCTTCAGTGGACTATAATTTGAAAGAAAGAAAACTATATAATAACTAATGAGACAATAAAACATTTAATTAAAAACTGATTGATTTATAAAGAAGTAATATAGTGTAAACACTTGCATAACTGGAATACTCCTAATTATCTCTCGATAATAATAATTCCCTCAATTGAACCAATTCAACCAATTTTTTAATGTAAGAATATTTTTTTTATGTGAATAGTAAGTTTTAATGTTGCTTAGACGACATCCCAAAACAACCAATTTCTGAGTCTAGCCGTTTATGCATGTAGTTGCCTAAATATAAGCACTTATTATTATAAGTGATTAAGTTAATATATTTATTAGATTTATAAAATACAACATTTATATTTACCGTAAATATCACCGTAATATACCGTAAATAACTAATTATTTTAATAAATTCAAAAAAATTGTTACTACTAAATCTTTATTAGTGATTTATTATTGTGATTCTGCAAATGTATAATTAATTTGCCTTAAGGTATAACTAGTTTTACCATTTTATTCAACGATTCAGAGATATGTGATGTCTTCTTTTTCAAACCTATTAACCTTACCAATAATATACATACATACCTCGAAACAAAGAATCTGTTATAAAAATTAATTAAAAATTTGCATTTATAAACAATACTCAGAAGAGTGACTACATATTTTTTCCATACATTTCCATATATAATTTTTGTTTGTTTTTTCCGTGTTTTTGCAGTCAGTGTTTGATTTGGAAAATGGTGAATCAATAAAGTACAAAATAATTTTTTTCAATTATATAATAAATATAATGTAATTAAACTGTAAAATTTTTAATTATATAAATTTTATATTATATGAATTTATTTACAAGTAAATCCAGCATGGTTATGGTGCTATTCATTCATTACCTGTTAAGTTTATTTTCCAAACCATCGCGTTTATACATAAGCCATTACACGGCCAATAAAATATATATTTTATTACAGTGTATATTCATCTCCTTATAGATAGGGTTGATAAATACCGTGAGATATGTAAATATCACATCATGAAATGCAGAGCATACATAAGCGTTTTGGTCATAAGTATGCCATAATTTTCGTTTGCGCAGCGGCACGTTTCAGGTTTATTGTTTTTGCAGAGTTTCTCATTGCTTTTAGTATACGAGGTCGTTTCTTTTCCTTCATAATTTATAGCGTTTGTTCCTAATGGCGCGGAATATGCAATATTTTGTAATGGTGTACCTAGAGCAACACATGCTCGCCGCCAGCGTGCTGCGCTTCGGCTTTACTGGATATACTCTGATTTTTAACGAGATAGTTAACTTTGAATTTACCGAGTATATAATGTTTCTGGAAATGATTCTTTACACAGCAATAAAAGAAATTTTCTATTTGTCATAATATCCCGTAGGATATTTTATTGTAATCGTCCAAAAATCGAAACATAGAAAAAACCACCCATTTTCTTTTTTTCATCTTAGCTCAATTCATACTCATGCGTGCTTCCGATTAGTGATGTGCATTTGAATTTCAACATTGAGAAGATAGCATTTTGGAGTTTTATTAACCCTATTATCTATCGTTTCTAAAAACTAATCAGCACATCTTTACGTAAATAGGAATCGATTTTTTTTATTTCGAATCATTCAAATTGGTTGATCCGTGTTATTTATGAGTCCTAGAGTATTTTAATTTCAACATTAAAAATACAGCAGCTTTAAGTGTTATTACCCCGAATATAAATAAAAAATGTAAATGATATTTTACAATATTATTGAAATAATATCATGTTGTTTTTCGTCTATCTAAATCTATCTACGATATGATTAGAATTTAATCCGAAAAAAGCTCAATGTATACATCTGTCGAATGTAGATAGCGCAGATGCACGTCGTTTAATAACCATTCTTTCCGATACTTTATGAGTTGTTCTCGTGTGATGCGCCGACTTGGAGCTTTCCGCTTTTCGAGCGAGCTTTATGGCAAACTTAAGAAAAAATAATCGCATATTTCACGATGTTGTACGTGTACAAGACAAGCTAGGCAGACGATTCAGACGAGGCGGACGAGGCTCATAAATGTAGATTACTAGTAGGTTAGCAAGCTTATTAAAACCTATGTGTTGGATGATATTAGTTTCCTCATTCTGTTTATATTGCATCTCAGATTGAAAATAACTTTTTATTATATGCCGACATATTCATAAAGAATTTTTTCAAAAAAAAAATAAAATACAGGATTTTATAAAAAATATATACTTATTACATATATACAATTATATATGTAAATGTTATTTGACCACTATGTTATGTTTGTTTGTTTTTTTTTAATTAGCATAATAAAAAAAAGTCTGTATTATTTTCATGTTTTGTTTTTGTTTAAAGTTATTTTGATACATTTCACATACATGGCAACACTTTCCGTTGGTTAAGTTATTGTAACCATCAAAAAATCGAAAATGAAAATTTTTGCATATCTTTACGTTTCAGAGTTTTCTGAACAGTTTGGCAAACCTTAGAAAAATTTAAGAATGTGTGTGTATGTATGTGTGTATGTATGTGTGTATGCATGTATGTAAGCGTGTGTATGTTTGTGTGTGTGTTTGTATGAAGATATACAACTTTTTGTCGACGTTTTCTGGAGCACCAGTCAACCAATTTGAATTATTCAAAAAGCATTTGATTCTTATTGATAAGGAGAAGTGCTGATTAGTTTTTTTGGCAAATGTTGTTCCAGCCGTTTAAGAGATACAGAGCAAGTAGTGCAGAAAATGTGAGAAAGGAGTATCCGATTTGAATGATTCAAAAAGCATTCCACTTGTGTTGACATAATGAAGAATTTATTGAATTTTTGCAAAGGCAAGTCCAGCGGTTTTGGAAATCTAGAAAAAAAAATTAAAAAATGCCATTTGGCGGTCAAAATCAAATATTTTCAACAATCTAGATTACCGACATGAATGGGTATCAAAAGCTCAAGAAATTTCAAAATTCCTCAAGAAAAAAGTTTTTAAAAAATATCATTATTCTCAAAAAAGAATATTTTTTAATATTAAAATTTTCAAATGCTTTCAAAATTTTCAAAAAAAAATCAAAATTCACAAAAAAACTAATTTTTCTTTTCGGACCCTTCAAAAAATTTAAAATAGGCTATTGCACGCCATGCACCACTAGTTAATTTCTGATTTATCCAAAAAAAAAATGTGCAACGCGTATCCTAAGATCTGAAATACATTATATATTTCAATTACTATATAGACCATAGCCTTTGATGTATATCACCGTCGTTTCATGCCATTCATACAACACGTATTTTCCGGAATAATTAATCATGTTTGCGTAATTAATTGATTTTGCTTCTAGCAAACCCCGTAGAGAAATAAGTTGACCGATTACAATAGATTAAGATTGATTTCATTCCTAATAGGCTAAGAGTTATTTGTGATAAAAATATTAGTCTTGGGAAACGAAAGTTTTCACCATATAATTGATCATCTATTAGGAACAAAATTTGATAAAAAAAAATTAAAACTCCAATGAACTGAATATAAACCAATAGACCTTATTGTCACATTTATGAGTTTCGAATATTTTTTTTAATATTATATATCATAATGAATATTATAAAACTACGTGTTGTTTTATAAGAAGAACTACAAATTTTGATACCTTTCCAATTCCTATATTTGTGTTACTCTATAGAACTGGCATCAAAGAAATTAATTTAAATCATTTACAATGTTACAAAATATTGTCTGAACAAAAATCATTTAATTGCATTTATTTTTTATGTTATTGTTATCATATTATAAAACTTATAAAATAATCTATTATTTATGATACTAATATTATTATTTACGAAATTTTTCAAAAGGCTTTGAGATTGCTTAAAATTGATTCTTTGCCTAAAATCATAAAAAAGTATATTTTCAGATGAATACCGTCTCGCATTTTATAAATCTATTGTAAACAGTCCATATATTATGTATCGTCCCATTCAGCATATTTTTTAAAATTTTATTCAGGAGATTAATCTATTTTTAAACCCTGATATTTCAACGCAAATTCTTTGCCTTTTCAGAGAGACCTTAATTTATGGAAAAATAAATTGAATCTAAACTTTCTCGATTCATTAGATCTTAATACCCATTGAATTAATAAGCTCTGACGGACGTTTCACCCTTTTTTCTTAAAAAAAACGTTGATTACATTATAATTCTTATCGGTAAGCTTCTTCAACAAACTGTGGGTAAAGAGCTAATATAAAAACGACCACAATTTTATTTTAAAAATAACGAGCGTTTATATAGTTGATAGAGAAGTTTTTCTTATTTACGTCAGTAAAGATATAATTTTTATTATATCTTTATTTAATTACAGTTACTGGAATGACGTTCTGTTTAATGTATATTGATTTAAATATAAAATTATAATATTGATTACCAGTAGGTACATTATATTACATGTTTAATAATGAACAAATTCGGTCCTGAATCTCAAAAATATTCGATTGCTGCCTGTTAGAATGATTAAAGCAATCTCATAATAAATACTGTCATATTTATGATGAACTTTTCTATATTTCAACTCTTAAATTTGAACGTGTTATTTTGAATAAGTTAATCTAACACAAAACTTGTATAAAATTATTCCAATATAAAAAAATCTGTAAAATTTAGGATTACCTTAGAAAAAATGAATATATGTGCGTGTGTTTCATGGGGATATAATTCTTCGCCTACAATTTCAAAGACATTCGATTCTTATTGATGAAAAGACATGTTGATTATGCAAAGGCAGGTCCAGATATAGGAAAAATTGTGCGCAAGATAGAAATTCAATTTTTGCAAGGACGGAGCTTCTATTTGATTGCTTCAGAAGGCGTTCAATTCATATTGACGAGTAAAAAATTGATTACATTTTTGCGAGAGCAGGTCCAGCGGTTTTGGAAATTCAAGAAAAAAAGTTTAAAAAAAATACATTCGAAGGGCTCAAATGGTTATTACAAATTATTATTATTGATTCATAAACATGTGAACTGGTAAACAAGTAGATTGATGAACAGGTAGACCAGTGGGTAGGAAACCAGGTAGAACAGTGGATAGAAAGACAGGTAGACAAGTAAACAAGTAGAAAGATAGGCAAGTAGAAAGATAGACAAGTAGACAAGTGGAAAAATAAACAAGTAGACAAGTAAAAATATAGACAAGCAGACAAGTAGAAAGGTAGACAAATAGACAGATAGACAAGTAGCACTTAGAATGTGGACAGGTTAGTAGGTACAAAAATAGACAAATTGACACTTAGACAGGTAGACACATAGACCGGTAAAGAAATAGATTGTTAGACAGGTAGATTATATTACAGGTAGAAATCAAATATTTATTAATCAAATCGAATATTTACATTGTATTTACATATATAGGAAAGTTCATGCAACTTGCATTAAGTCAAAATGCTACTTACAACTAGTTTATTTTAATTACACCTGCATAGTCTCAAAATATTCTAAATCTGTACAAATTAGAAAATATGTTTTTTTTTAAAAATTGCAATCTAAAGAGGTATTGGTCAAATAATTAAATACATGGCATGTACCCCTGTCAAATACAGGTAACTTTTTAAAATACCTGTGACTTATATTACAGGTAGAATTTAAATATTTATTAATCAAATCGATTATTTTCATATATAGAGAAGTTCATGCAACTTGCATTAAGGCAAAATGACACTTACACATAGTTTATTTTACTTACACCTGCATAGTCTCAAAATATTCTAAATCTCTACAAATTAGAAAATATGTTTTTTCCCAAAATTGCAATCTAAATAGGTATTGGTCAAATAATTAAATGCATGGCAAGTACGCCCGTCAAACACTAGTAAGTTATTAAAATACCTGTGACTTGTACTTGTAAATAATATAAATGACTTTTAGTAGATATTTTTCCTCTTTCTGTATGTTTTGAATCAACGAGTTTGATATATAACCGTTTCACCGAATTTCACGAGCTTTGGCTCTGCAATTCCGGCTATCGTGAAGAATTAAAGCGGACTTAATCATAAACGGCGCCGCGTCGGGAATTAGAGCGGACGAGCGCTATCAAAGAATTCCCATGTAAAATATTATGTTAATTAGAATGCTAATTCTCTTTGAGTTATGATCGCAGTCTATGGAGATGCATGGAAGCGCAATAAATCTGTTTTACTACGGCGGATATATAAAACTTAATCAGATTCTATCTGCGTTTATTTTCTAAGCTTTCCGCGTCGACTGTAACAGCGTCGACGTCGACGTCTGTGAGTGCGCGAATTAATTTCTCTTGTATAATATCCTTGCCACAGAGGGTGTGTATAACTTAATAGTGAATACACTGGCTGGTACTGCAACGAATAAGAATTTTGCATAATAATGAATATATTAAGATTATAACACTAATAATAATCTCTTCCACATTCTTATTTTTTATTCATTAAAATTTGCATTAGTATTTGTAATCTACATTGTATGATATAAACTCACATAGATAACTATTACATAATGAGCAACTTGAGTATTATTTTATATTACAAATTCACTACAACCAGCTTCATTGCTTCTCTAATCGACTCTTCATCACTAAGAAGATTGAAAAGATGCTGGCCAAGCGACCTTATAGCGACCTTATTCTAGGCTTCACTCATTGGAGTGAACTCTAGTTAATTATTTCTTTTTCTTTAATATTATTATTATTATTTTTCATTTACTTATTTATTTATTGATTATTATTATTATTATGATTATTTTTTATTATTTTTTTTCTTTCTCCTTTGTGTCATAATAGCTTATAAGATAAATTGTATCTTGATTGCTATAAATAAATAAATATAAAAAAAATATTACAAATTATTCATAATTTTTATATTTTACAAACATTTATTATTTAAGTTTTTCTGGATAGCAATTATAAAATTATATAATAATTTTATTTTTCTTAACTTATAATTTAATTTCAAAAATTCAATTTTTTATTTGATTATTATTATGTACATTTAAGTAATATTTAATGTTTTCTTCTTCGGGAACATGGAATTATCGAAATTAGAGCCTCCTCTCTATGAAATTTATACAAACATTTAAGTTTATCACATTTAGTTTTTCATTTATATTTATTTTCTTCATTTAGGGTATATGGAATGTTTTTTTCTTTAAAAACTTTGAACTATTGAAATCAAAGCTTCCTTTTCATAAAATTTATTTCATTTTATCCAATTAAATTTTTTATTTATAATTATTAATAATTAACTTTGAATTATTGAAACCAAAATTTCTTTAATAGAACACTCACTAGAACATTCACTAAAAATTTTAAGTTAAAATACCTTGAGCTTTACTTGCTCATTGATAGAAGTTGTATCAAAAGACTAGTTCAGAAAAATAATGTCGTATATAGTATGTACGTGTATACATTATATACTTTCTACTATATTTTTTTAAGCATATCATTTATACTAAAACATTTATGAAGTTTTCAATTAAAGTTTTTGTGTGTAATAATATCTATTTAATTTATAAGTGTTACTTTTATTATTTTTCTCTAATCATTATTAATAAATTAAAAAACTCAATTATTTCAACAAATTTATTTAATAAAATTATTAATGTTTTTGAATTATGATCTGCTGCAGATATTGTAATGAATTGCAAATTCTTTTATTTAAAAAAAAAAAGATTAATAATTGATGGAATATTTAACAGTTAAACAACAGTTAAATCGACGGAATAAAAAATATCGAAATTATAATAAAATGCTCATATAAAATAACAAAAAATAACAAAAGATTTATACTCTGATATTAATAATTAGAATATTTATAACAAATTAAACTAGCTGTAAGTGGAATTCTGTCTTGAGGCAATTATGGCATCGTGCCTTAAGGCAAATTGCTGGAACTTCCCGTACCGTAACGAAATGTTCGTGGAATACTGAATGTTTTCAAATAGATTATTCTAAATATTGTAACATTGTCAATATTTATAAGAATTATATAAACTGTATTGCAGAGTTGAAATTATTTGTAAAGTATATTAGAACTATAGTCAGAATTAAAAATGAAATCTGAAATATTTTCGATATAAACTAAAAAAAAAAAAAAAAAAAAAAAAAAAAAAAAAAAAAAAAAAAAAATGGAACAAATTTTTTTTTTCCAAAATCAATTATTTTGTTAAGACAAGCAGAAAGTTCTTTGAATCATTTGAATCGGACGCTTAGTTCTCTCAAAAACTGCCATTTTTTGTGCATTTAGCTCTGTATCTCCGAAATGGCTGGGCCTGCCTTTGCGAAAAACTAATAACCCCTTCTCCCAATCATTACTAATTGAATGTTTTTTAGATCATTCAAATCGGATGCTCCATTCACTCAAAAACTCGATTTCTATTTTCTGCACTCTTTGCTCCGTATCTCCGAAACGGCTGGACCTGCCTTCGCCAAAAACTAATCAGCTCTTTTCCCTATCAATAGGAATCGAATGTTTTTTAAACCATTCAAATCGGTTGATCCGTACGCCCGAAAACGTGGACGAAAATTTGTATCCATACATACATACACACACACACACACACACACACACACACACACACACACACATCCATTTTTTCTGAAGTATGCCAAAACGTTCAGAAACCTTCAAAACGTCGAGAAATGTAAAAATTTTCAATTCCGATTTTCGGCCCATTACAATAACTTACCCTACGGGAAGTTAAAAATCAGAAAAACTGCATAGACGAAGTTAATATTTTAGTGGCATTTAATTTTATTCTAAAGTTCATAAATATAAAAACAAATAACGTGACAGTTTTTAATTCAGAAAAATAATGTCGTATATAGTATGTACGTGTATACATTATATACTTTCTACTATATTTTTTTAAGCATATCAGTTTTTAATTCAAAGAGCTAAACAGACACCGAACTTTCCAACTGCGCATTTCAAAACTGTTTCAAACTTTACATTGCATTTTCTCTCGGATGTCAAATATTGTATACAAAATCCTATATAATACCCGGTAAAACACGGGCGATACTACTTTCAGGTGTTTTCAGCATACTTAGCTTAAGTACAAAAGCAAAATTGTGCCATCGCATGTAATAACTTATTCATCTATCTCGCATAATGAAGATGTATCTATAGATCGCATCCAATAAGTATGCTACTGTCATTCGGAGGAAATTTCCAGCTTATATGTAGTGAATTTAAGATGAAGTTTACTCGTTGACAGGGAAGAGAAAGGCTTAGCATGTTGTCTACATGGATCTGTCGTGTGGCACAGCCTGTTCATGATTGAATTAAACGCCCGGGGGCTTGACATGATGTAATGACGCGTTATGCCTCCGACGACCCAAATATATTTTAATACAATTCGATATTATTTCTCATAACTCATAATTATTGATGAATTACTATTGGGGATTAATTATTATTTTAATACTGGGTGTATTAGAAAATCTTTGTTTATATTGATTCATATCCATAGAGTAACGATAGCAATTCTCTGTATAATGACTACAAATTAATCAAAATTCAAAAAATGGAAGAAAGAAAATTTCATTTTATTACCATTATCTTCTTTTAGAAATATTTATTAAAAATCTTTCAATTCGTTTTTAAACTTTAGTAACTGCACATATATTTTTTTATTTTAATTCTCTTTAACTAAGGTCACTTAAATATATGTAGTTTTAAGTTTAATTCAATATTTCAATTAATTATTACTGGGACTATATTATTAGTTTAAAGAAAGTGATAGTTTTCCAAGTGATTTTATATTAAATTAATTTAAATTTTTAACTAATTTACCCTACTGGGCGTTTTTCACTACTAATATAGACTGAAAAGTTTCAATAATTTTGTAATTTAAATTACCAAGCTAGTTTAATTGCCTGATCAAAATCATCAAAAAATATATACTTTATAAAAAAAATGCTTTTTGCTAAATCTAATTTAACGGTTCATATTTAATAGTAACCCGTTAAGAGTAAACTTCTGATTTGAAAACATAAAGAAAAATGCTGTTAACTATCTATATTGTCTGTGTATATATAGTATTTGCCTCTAAAAAAATATTTATTCCTATAGATTCTTTTATTTCAATATCATCTGACATCTAGCAATAAATCAATTTCATAAATTCTAGTGAATCAAATATGTCTCTTGCATTCTTGCAAAAACGTAACTTATTGCAAAGAACTTATGACATTCGTTACAATATTTCAAACTTTAATATCAATGACTGCTGGGTACATGTCGAACCTACATAGTTTGTCTTTTTTGTTTCAACAGAATTTATAGATTCATTTTTTAAAGAAGTCATATTAGATTTTAGCTACAGACATTTATGCATAGAATTTATTATATGTATAGTTTAGATTAATCAGTGAAAAGATTAAAAACGATTGTAGAAAAAGAATCTCTCATAGAAAAAAATTGTAATTAAATTATATAAATATATATATATATATATATATATATATATATATATTTATGTATATATTATATATATATATATATATATATATATGAGTAAGTTCTTCAAGGGCAATACATACATCAAATAAAAGGCAAAGATTTAAAAGTTTATCTTTATTTTTTTCCAAATTAAACATTAACTTCTAAATCTTTGCCTTTTATTTGATGTATTGCCCTTGAAGAACTTACTCATATTTCTCAACATCAAAACTAACTTTTTTAACATATATACATTTATATATATATATATATATATATATATATATATATCTACATTTAAATTGTGTCATAATAATTCTGGAAAAATTTCTCTACTTTATTTATGCTTTATGTGCTTTAATGCCACATGATTTGATGGCTCAGACCTTGGTAAATTATTTTTTACTGGCAGACTTTCGTGTCAAAAAGTATGATCGTCATACGAAAAAAATATTACTCGTACAAACAGCAATTTGTAAGCGATAACGCGAGTAATACGCTTTAACCACAAAAGTAAACCCCAATAATCACGAAAAAACGGTTTCATAGTGGCGTTATGACATGAAACTTTTGTAACAGTATCACGTGCACGGCGACCGTCGGTGTAGAAATATATCTTCAAATTTAAAAGAATTATATATATATATATATACAATATATGTTGTTATAAAAAGGCTCTAATACAGAAACCTATTTACTATTTAATTATTATTAAATTTATTTTACGATATATTCATGTCAGCAGAGGCAAAGAATATATATAGGCCGATAGACGTGCACTGCAATCAAACTTTATTTTGTAACTTTATATATAAATGCATGCTTCAATCTCTGAAATAGTACATACAAGTTATTTATAACTTCCCATGTAACTTTAAACAAGGATATTCCTGATTTTGGTAGACGCTCAAGTTGTAACGCAGACCAAATCTCATATGTCATGTTGATAAATGAATATTCAACTTTCTCGCTTTCTGTGATTGATACTACTTTCAGTTTGTTCCAGCGCAATAAAAATACAGCGAGTTAAATGGTCGTACATTATTTGGAAAAAGTGCTCTAAAAGATAGTATTTTGAATTTTATTTAAATATAATATTTTATTAAAATTGAATTGTTCAAAAACAAACAGTGTATTAGTCAAACATCGTTTCGGCTAATAGTTCAAGATTAAAATATAGCCATTAAATTTAGTATAGTTGAATTTTTCTTTTTTTTATCTCTTTAAGATAAAAAAAATCACTTAATTTCGGTGTTGAACGATTTATTTGAAACGTCAAACTAAACACAAAAAATTAACAAGTCAAATTCTGTGACAAAAACATAAACTTTTTCTTCGGTGTGTTAAGATATCAGAATTGTGTGTGAGTTTACATTGTATTTCATATTCATTAAACCTTTTATTTTTTATTTCATTTTAATATGTTACTCGGAATATTTTCATATGCATTTCTTATTTTCTGCTTCATTACAATGTTGAGAATGTTTCTTCAAGGGACCGCCGAGGTTTATGGAATATTTGTGCGGTTTTTGTTTCCGCGCGCAGTTGTATGGCAGGTCGTGTGTTTGTATGTCTTTTTTTGTTTTATTTATTCAGAATTACGAAAGGTTCTAATCCCAGGATTGTATTGCGTATTACGAAGGATATATAATAAAAAGCAAAGGTCATGCACGCAACGTTATATTTCTCTGCTCGATTCATTACATGAATGTTGTTCTAACATGTGAGGGCTACAAAAATACATATCTAGGTATCCATGCATCATTCTCTTAGGAATATAGATATATATATATATATATATATATATATACATATATATATATATATATATGCCTAATTGAGTCAACATGAGTGTTAAATCCGAAGAGATTTTGAGAAAATTATCCGCGATACAATATAGCATAACATTAATACCTGTTTTTCGTTTTAAAATTTTGATTGTATCGTTTTTCATTTGCAAAATCGTTGCATCTTAATTTAAGATCAATTTAGAACATCAATATTTAATATTGCTTTAGAAATGTTTGATCATAACACATATCATTGCAAATTATTTAATTTTAATTTAGACTTGATTCAGGGCATTAATGAAAAAAAATTATTAATACTTTGCAAAAGCTAATTCATTGCTTCTTAATTTAGGATGGGGGCAATTCAAAACAGTGGAGTTTACAATACAAATTGATAAATAAATGACAAATTTATAGAAAAATTAACTAGAGTACATTAAACACAATGCATTAAATACAATATAGAGATTCTAATAACTACAAAAATACATATCTAGGTATCCATGCATCATTCTCTTAGGAATATAGATATATATATATATATATATATATATATATATACATATATATATATATATATATATATATATGCCTAATTGAGTCAACATGAGTGTTAAATCCGAAGAGATTTTGAGAAAATTATCCGCGATACAATATAGCATAACATTAATACCTGTTTTTCGTTTTAAAATTTTGATTGTATCGTTTTTCATTTGCAAAATCGTTGCATCTTAATTTAAGATCAATTTAGAACATCAATATTTAATATTGCTTTAGAAATGTTTGATCATAACACATATCATTGCAAAATTATTTAATTTTAATTTAGACTTGATTCAGGGCATTAATGAAAAAAAATTATTAATACTTTGCAAAAGCTAATTCATTGCTTCTTAATTTAGGATGGGGGCAATTCAAAGCAGTGGAGTTTACAATACAAATTGATAAATAAATGACAAATTTATAGAAAAATTAACTAGAGTACATTAAACACAATGCATTAAATACAATATAGAGATTCTAATAATTGTTAGCACTTTTTTAGATAAATTGATCGGGTTCTATTCTTGTATGTTTTATGTCGCCACAAAATTTCACCGAGCTTTCAATGAAAATTAATAATATATGAAATTCTGCATTCGGCTTCTACGTTTTATTTTTAATATATGTACTAAATATTTTTTCATATGCTTGTTTTTCAGAATGTAAATAAAGTTAAATTATTTCTGCGTTGACATTTTTTGTGTCTTTATTATTATACAAAGCAATGCTCATATGAGACTTTATATTTTTTTATATATTTTAAATATCAGCATATATTAAATATTTTTAATTTCAACAAATTATTCCATAATTTTAATGTGAACTATAATTAAACAGAAATGTGCACACTGCTGAATTTTTCT
This sequence comes from Ctenocephalides felis, assembly GCF_003426905.1. Taxonomy (NCBI): domain Eukaryota; kingdom Metazoa; phylum Arthropoda; class Insecta; order Siphonaptera; family Pulicidae; genus Ctenocephalides; species Ctenocephalides felis. The sequence continues at coordinate 11,550,688 of NW_020537324.1, forward strand.
AGTGATACATGAGAATAAAATGTTTTGCTCTTAAAATTAGACTACTCATTTATTCAGAACAACTGTATATTTATTCGTTTGTTATTCATAATTATATGTATATCAACATATCATTAATAAATTTTTATATCTATTACATATTTCAAATACGCTTCATAGCCATTCAAATTTCATATTCATTCATTCATTTATCCTGAGACAACTTTCTCCTCATACGAAATACAATTCATGAAATCCACTTAGCCATATAATTATATCTCCTCTTATGATCTTATCAAGGACAATTCTTGGAAAATGTTCCTTCGTCAAGTCGTAAAATCTTAGGTGAACGGGAAGGGAAATTCACGGAGTACATCGACACTTTGCCTTTGCCATCAGATTTCCATGTTCCTTTATTGATATTTGAAACAATTTTAAAATGATTTATCAGAAGCTGTATCTAATTGTTGATAAGTTGTATTTGATAAAGATTATATATACATACTTATATGAAATTATAATTTAGTATATACGTAAGTATGTACTTAGGAAGTATTTATGTTGCAATCTTACAGACTAATTCATTGAAAATATAGATAAAATTATATTCATAAAAATTCTTTTTTGAATTTATATAAGAAAAATAAACTTAGGCTTAATAGAAGTAAATCTTATACAGCAAGAGATGTACGTTGCTTGTCAATTACAGCATCCAAATATACTAACATATGAAATATTATTAGCTTAGCTTAGATATATACATCATTGCTTCTTCATGGTTCATATTGATGTTCAAAATTCTTAGAACTCTGGTTTTCCTGAAACAGCTATTGCTATATAAAATCGATGAAACCGTATTGGTCACTTGAGCAAATCGTGTTTAGTTCAATATTTCAATAAATTTCGAACTGCAATTGTTCCATCGTCCTAGATAATCCCAAATCTGCTCACTCTTCGATCCAGTGTCATAGTTTATCGTGAACCCTTGAACTCTATCGTATATCAATTCTGCTTGGAGCATTCGCGCGACGCCGTTTGAACTCTGCTGGCGACCTTCATTGTCCGGCGGACGCCGGTGGAGAATACAGAATAGAGACTCCGTCGAGAGCCGACTATTCGTGGGCCATTCCAGAGTTTCGGGTGCTTTTCGAGTATCCGGTACGTTCTTGATCAATTGCCGACGAACATGAAACGCAAATCTCAGACAGGAAATGGGCCCTTGTAAATTATACCCTTGAATCTGATTCGGTTAATAAATAGGTGAGATTACTAGCCATCAACGTGACATGGGAATATATACATATACAACTGCATATATGTATATATATGTGTGTGTGTGTGTGTGTGTTCTTAATATTTAAAAGCAATACATCAATTTCAAAGATTTATATAGTTTGTATAAACTTTTATTTTAATACATACGTTACGATATATTATTTTATACCATCATCATTGGTTGAGTTAATGGATTACTTGAGAATATCCAACAGTAGTAATGTTACTTCAGTGACAATTATTTCTGGATTTTTATATAAATTAGTTATATTAAATTTGAAATGTTAGTTTAATCTGACCCATTAATTTAATCACTGATGATGATATACAATTATATATCGGAACGTATGGATTAAAATAAAAATTTATACAAATTATATAAATCTTTGCAATTGATGTATTGCCTTTAAATATCAACATACATCTCAACTAAATAACGAATTCAACATATATATATATATATATATATATATATATATATATATATATATATATATACGTATACATATATATAAACACATTATATATTTAAATGCATTACAATATTTTGAAGACCAGCTGATATTTTATTGCAATGAAAATTGACCAGACAAGTTGAAAACGTATTATTTCTTATGGAAGTTAGAGATTGCAGTTGTTAGTTATAAATAGTGTTGAAAGCAAAAAATTATTGTAAAATTGTAAGACTGTAGTTATTGAAGCATACTAAATATACAAAATTAATGGCATTGATTTTGGCAACTTGTTTCAAGTTAAATTTTGTTATCATTTTCGATGAAGCATCCTAAGAACATGTCTATGTTTACGGTTCGAAAAACATTCCTCTTTCTTTCTCAAATTTTTGTGTAATTTATAAATAAAACTTATTGTGAGATTGCTTTACTTTCTCTTTCTCTTTTTTGAACTTATTGTCTATTTTACATTATTTTATTTGATTTTAAATAATTTTTAATTGCTCTATCATTACTACTCTAATAATTCGCTAATTTCTTTGAAGACAATTGGTAATCAATTGTATTGAAGTTATGAATATTTAAATATTGATAATATTTTATTCGATTCTCATATATCCTATAAAATAAATTTAAATTCGATTATTAGATATAGATAAAAAAATACTTCACTAATTAATTCTCAAATTTCAATCATATACTAATTTTTTTTAGAAATTAAACTTGTTTGATAGCACATTAAATCGATAGTTCACAAAGTCCAAAAAATAAATCTGCTTTTAGTGCAATTTTTTACAATAACGATGGCTCTAAAAAAATAGAATCATATAAAATAGATTTTTACTTATCACATATCATATAATGGTTACTGTTTCATTGGAAACTTTAATGATTCTTCTGTTATGAATCTGATTTAACAAATTCTTCGCTAAAATATTACAAAATTCATCTATTTTTTTATTTTTCCAAAATTCTAATGGAGTTTTGTCATTTTTTGAAAAACACATCACTTAGGTAGTTTATCTCCTATATTTGAGAATAATTGTAAGAAAATAATTAATATTTTATGAAATACACGTATATTTCATAAATTATATATATTTCATTTTAACAAACTGTTAATGTTGCAAACGTTTGATTATTTTAATATTATAATTTTGGGAACTCCTGACCTGGTTTCCAATATTCACATCATTGACTAGAATTTAATGCGAAAGCTTATCACTGAAACTTTTTCGCTTTGTTTTAATTGTATATAATTTGTTACGAGCGATATCGTAATTTTGGAGTCGTTTATCATCATTTGTCAAAATTATTAAACTTCATATAACTTTTTTGATAACGAAATTATTGAGTTTTGTTATTAAGATTATCCTTTTCTACGTCCCACGCCATTCTTAATTAATTTATGAGAAAGTTCATTACACTAACAGCTTTTTAGAAAAAATCATTCCAGACTTTTATAATTTGGAAATGCTATAAATACAAAATAATTGCATTCAATGGAAATAAATCTAATATAGTTATTTATTCTTATACAAAATTTATAGATAGTTTTCAAAATTCATTTTTAAATTTCATATAATTTTACTTATATATTATAAGGGTGTACAGTAAAAATGAGCTGTTTTTCCTTGTAGTTTCAAACTCCGAACGACGTTGATCACGTTTGCCAATACTTGATAAAATATTTATGCGTCTGACAAGATTCGAAAGATTTATTTAAAGTGTTTCGCATTAATAAAAGATGCGAAGTATTTTAAAGGGTTTGCTAGACAGGAATAAACGACACACCATCTGCATATCGGCATAAATGAGACAGAATTTTATTGCCATTTATAAAGCGTATTATATATTTTAGATTATGGGTACTACCAAACTAGAATTTTGATTAAACATCGCTTTCAAATATTGTCAATTATTATAGGAATCCTTATGTATTTCTGATTGCTGAAAAAAAAATTATTCAAAGCCCTTCAATCTTATTATTAACTAGTGGGGCGCATGGCATCGTGCCGTAAGGAACTAGCAAGGAATTGCTGGAACTTCCCGTACCAAAAATTATTTTTTTTTTTAAAAGACTAATTGAAAAAATTAGATTTTTGCGAAACTATTTTGACAAAAAGTTACTTTTTTTAAAAAAAATATTTATCGAAATTAAAAATAAATGACATATTTTTAATCTACATATCATGGCACGTGTGTAGCACGTATGAGATGTCACGACGTCTTTGTATTTCCTGGGTCGTCTTGCCTTATATTATCGTATTGAGATTTTCCATATAATGACAATTTCAAATCCTGACAATATATCGATCCCTTCGACGGAGCCAATGAAATAGTAATGGTATAAGGGTGCAGATAGAGAGTTTAGTACGCAGATTGTTTAGTATATTTAAGCAAGTGCTCAATAAATGGAACGCTGACGTTAATGACATAGGTAAATAAAATATCACCCTTGTGTGTTGTCGCATTACACACTACTGCTAATGGCTCTTTATATTAACTCCCTCGCTCTGGGGAACGCGTTCAGTTCGAACTCAGCACCGAATATACTTGTAACTTGTATATATATATATATACATATATATATATATCAACAGTGTGGCATTCTGTTGGTATGTAATTGTGATGCAACCCTTAGTTCAATTTTTACACAAATGAAATCTAAGTTCAATTTTGACCGGCTCAGGAATTTAGTATATCAAATTAATTGCTCTAATTGCGAACTCTTTTATATTGGAGAAACTAGCCAAAACCTGAGTGAACGCCTTAATCAACACAAAAATAATTCAAAAAATCCCAAACAATTTAAAACAATGTTAACTGAGCATATTAAAAATTTAAATCACAATATCGATTTTTTTAACCCTAAAATTTTACATTTTGAAGAGAATACAATTAAAAGAAGATTCGCTGAGGGGTTGTTTTTACAATTACATAACGACAAAGTGATAAACAAACGCTTTGACAATACGGCCCTGAACGAAGCGAACACGTGGTTTCTTAATAGCGTGTCAAAATTCCTTAAAAAATAACAAAATCCCATCGCCTTTTAAATTTTCCAAAAAATATCAACACATGCTAAAAACTACTGTGAGAAAGTTGTGACATTTCTATCCTAAACTCCGAAGAGTAAATACATAGTTTCGACAACTTGTCAAGTTATCATGATTATTAGTGTGTTTTACCATTTGTGATGTTTGTGTTAAAAAATACATATCTTATCAATGTGCACATACTCATACCATGGATTAATAATGGTTTCATATGCTATATTAGGATACAAAATTGTAAGTGTTTTATTACTATTATTATTATTATTGTTTTTCCATGAAATTTCCTTTCATATAATTTATTTAGTTCCAATTTTTATAGTTAACTTGATTACCACTGAATGATGGCTAAGATGCTAGCCGAAACGTATGGATTTTAAATAAATAAATTTTTTTAAAAAAACTCATACTATTTTTATTGATGTTACGCCCGAATATTAAACTCAAATTAAACATATATATATATATATATATATATACAATATGTATACATTAATATTAAAGGTTTTCTACTCAATGGAGAGCTGAGTTAAAATCCAACTCGAATCATGGAAAAGTTGAAATATTTCCCAGTGCCACTTTATACCTCTGTGCATGAGCTATGTACAATTAGAAATTCATTTTTTATTAAAAATAAATATGTCATGAAAAATTGTTATTTTTAAGATTTTATTTTTTTACTCGTTTTTTGGTATGAAGGAAAAAAGTACCATGTACTTTACTACATTTCAAAGTCGGCCATTTTTGATAATTTTAAATTCATATTATAATGAATAGTCTCACTTCTTGAAAACAGGATACGACTATGTTAATAGTGATCCTGGAAATTCCAAACTCTAAGTGAACAAAAATATTTAAAAGCAACCACAATGACCAAAAAATGGTCACAAAGCACTAGGTTGTACTCAAAAGCTCATAAACAAAAGCTCAATTTTTAAACTGCATAGGTCATTTTTTGAATTATTAGAAACTACCTATTAGATTTAAAAATTATATAAATATATGTATAATATCGAAGAAATTATTAAAATACATAAAAAAAAATACTACAATGATACAATGAATACTGACACTCCGTTTTGGCTTGACGTTGAGTTCTGGGACACCCTGTATATTATATATGTTAAGTTTTTATATTAATTTTGGTGTGGAAATATGTATACCTAAATTTTCAACGGAGCTTATTGAAACACAAGGAAAAACATGTTTTATAAAATTTTCAGTAAATGTTTTTCAATTTTATGTTATCTTTGGGATCGGCCCATTGATCTCGTGAGGTTTAAAAGATGATGAGGATTTTGACCAAAAATATCACAAAGGGTAGGAGGAGGATAGTAAGAAGTTTACGTGGTTTTATTTTTTACCTTTGTTTTGAAAAATTCAATTTTTTGTAAAAAAAATCACAAAAATTACACATGAAGGTGGTGGTGTGCGTTATAACTTTAAATTTCACCAAGTATCACCAAAAGATTCTTTCTTGATCCGTAATCCAAAAATCCTTGAAAAGTGATCACGTGATTAATAGACGACCCTTTTAGTGGCAATAAAATTATGCTAAATTTTGTCAATTTTGACGAATAATTATTGACTAGAAATAGTGTTTCTAAATTATATCCAAAGAAAACTGTTACTAAGGATATAAGTATAAATATATACTTCACAATTTATATATATATATATATATATATATATATATATATATGAGCTGATCTATCCAGTCTATTCCGTAATTTGAATGAGCTCGTATTACAATTACTGCAAGTAAAATTACTTACACCATTACCGATTTGTAAAGTATGAAGAAAATATTAACGAGCGCTTTGCAAACTTCTATAGATTCTAGAAAAACGTTTTTCTTTGAAAAGAATGCAAACGGAATACGATCTCTATCGAGATTTATTTGCAAGATATGATAATACGTAAAAGTTCTGCGATAGATTTAAGTAGTTTTACGAGATCAAAATGCATTCATTATCATTAAAGAAAATTGCTGTCATTGAAAAATTGCTTTTGGAGAACTTTTATAGAACAAATTGTTAATTGACCGTTGGAGAGATTTAAAATAATGAAAACTTTCGAGATTTGTTCGGGTGAAGCCGAACACTAATTAACTTACTACATTGAGTCGTTTTTTTTTAAGATCATATAATATACCTACTTGAATCAATATTTATTTTGCATATATCATACATTTATAGAAAAAAAGGTCAAAGCTTTTTTAAGCAAATGTTTTTCTTATTTTATAATTTTTTATTTATTTATTTTTTTTTTTTTTGATTTTTGATGCTTTGAACATATTTTTTAAATTATTCAAGGTCCTTAATTTACTTAGATATATCATACGTACATATTTTTTTATTTAATTTTGAGGGTGTACCAGAATTCAACGTCAAATCAACTGTCGTGAAAAAAGAATAGATTAAAATTATCTTACGTTATTTATAAATTATGAGCTTTTAAGTGCAACTTATAGTTTTGGTAAAAATGTGACCATTTTTTGGTTATTGTAGTTATTTTTCTTTAATTTTATTTATTTAATCTTTGAATTTGTTTTTGTAAATAACATATCAAGGATCATAGTCAAAATGTTGATACAATTGACCCATTTTTTCAAGGTTTAAGATTTTTTGTTGAACTATGAACTTACAATTTTCATAAGTGGAAAACTTTGAGAAGTTCTCTTTAAAAAATGCACTGAAGTTTGTTAGCAAGTTTCACCAAAATTTGACCTATTTAAGCAAGAATGTGAAATAGTAATATACTTGTTAATTTCGTAATAAAAAATCGATAAGAGAATAGAAACCTATAATAACAAATTTTCTAGTGCATTTTACACACAATCAGCACCAACTTTTGATGAAACTTGCTGACACACTGTATAATACTAATATTTCAAAAAAAGCTTCTTAAAGTTGACGAAATTTGAGAATTCTAAGTTTTGAAGTTCAACAAAAAGTTTTAATTTTTGAATATTTGAAGCAAATGTATAATTAGTTTGGAAATTTACGGATCAAAAGTTCAAATTAACAAAATTAATTAAAATTAACACAATAATAAAAAAATGGTCGCAATTTTATCAAAGCTCTAGGTTGCTCTTAAAAGCTCATAATTTCTAAACAATGTGAGATATTTTTTTCTATTTTTTGAGGACTGTTACAGTTAATACTATCATCCTGTTTTGGCTTGACGTTAAATTTTGGGATACCCTATATATTTATTCACCTAGTATTACAAACTAGTTCAACAAAAGCTGGTAAGTAATTTAGATGAATCACCTGCTTTTGTTGAACTAGTTGGTAATGTTAGGTGAAACAAAATAAACCATGTATTTTCATTTAATATGATAATTATGGCTGAGGCAATCAGTTTCTGAATTTATTTTCTGCTGGTTAATATGCAATTACCCGCAACAGTGCAATTGTCATCGCAGCAGAATACAGATGGTATGCTTTAGAACACGGTCTAGTACATTTGTGATTCCTTGCTGATGTTTGAACATTCGATCTGCATACTGGCCCTCAGCAGTTGTTCCCCAAGCAAGTTTGTGTGATAGGAACACCTTCACTATACCAACAATGGCATATTATATGTATGGATCGCATTCTCCTTACACTGTATCCCTCGTGGCCTATTTCGAAGATATTGTTGAGCGGAGTGCCACATAATATTTGAAAATGATACGGGAACGCTTTTGACTTACTCGGGGAATATGTCGCCGTTGCTAGAAAATAGCTACTGTTGAATTTAGAATTTAGAATTTAAGGTAAATTCAAAACTTGAGGGATATGACATTGTGAATTAGGGCAAATTGCTTTAACTTTTAGTTTTGTGAACTGATCTAAGATTGGTTATAATTAATTGGTGATATTGGTAATTGAACATTGATAACAATAATTATGTACATATGTCAAGTTTTTTATACCATTTTTATAAAGGTTGCTGACAAAGCTATGAATGTATTGATGTCGAGAAAATATGTATCAAAAATCATTTTTGATTTCATACGAATTTATCCGAGACTCCTATTAACTTACCCAATAAAAGTTTAACTATTTTTTCAAAAAGACCTCTATTTTTTTCTTGGAACTAAATAACTTTATTCTGTAATGTATTGCCCATGTTGTCAATGAATTATGTTATCTTTCAACCAGCTTTATTATACTACTTTCTGAAAAAATGGAATTTCTCGAAGTGAAATCGATGTAAGTCTTATTGTACCGAAAACATTTCTGCTTCTTAATGAATCACAATTATAGATTAGTTAGGCTGTTTGTGTATTCAGTTGATCGAGGAAGGTGTTTCATAATTGGATTTCTTGCTGTGTTCATTATCATTCACATTATTTTCGACTGTTCGAATCGAAATTCGACTGTTGTTTGCTTAAATTTTGTCTTGCAATTAGATGTGTTGTTCCAGACTGGCACCACAAATATTTGGTGAAGTCTAATGAGTGGCAAATATATTGTTCCTCTGTTCCACAAGTTTACTGGACCCATCAAAACATTTGTTAGACCAACTGTTTTTAAAAAATAAAGCAAATTCTATGAATTGAATTGAAAATTTATAGAGTCGACATATATTTAAGGAAAAAGGCCATTGATCCTTATTAAGATTTACCCAGTAGCCCTATTAATACTAGATCTGAAAAATGTATCATATCGGTCAAATCTGGATTTGGCTGAATTTTTAATTTTTGTTGATATTTTGGTGCTATGGATAGTCTTCTTTGTGACGTTGCATGGTGCTTTTTAATTTCTTCGTAGGAGTTTAGCTTGTGGCCTCTGTATTATAGTTAGGTTTGATTTTCCTGCATATTGCCAAAGCCCTTTTCCATAAATCCAAACAGGTGTGATCAATATCTTTCACAAAAATAGCGTGTTTTCGTAAAAATTAGATGCCCTTCTTATAAGCCAAAGTAACGCCTTCATTTCCAATGGCGTCTTACTAAAGTTCAAGCGGATTAGGATTACTCCTAAGTAATTGACTGGTAATTATAGAATTTTAAGCATTTTATTTATTTATACAATCAATACAAATATCATTGTAAGCAAGTATTCTGACTATGATCTCGCTGATTGTGGTAGAATATGATACCTCGAATAATCAAATAAATCCAATTCCACAATATCATCTGATGCTATTCTACCCAGTCTGCATTCATAAATTTTCTGACTATACAGTGAATTCGTCAATATGTATTTGGCAATATTGTTCTGTCGTGTAGGAACACGTCATTCTCGATTTATCCTGATTTATTATGGTAATGCATATATAATTGTTGAGCGGCCTCCACCCTCGCGCGTGTAGCAAACGTTATTCACATTCAATATTCATATTCGATATTAATTTCATACACAAACGCTATTTGATTGAGCTATGTATTTTAATGCTCGAATAATCAAATGTGGTTTGTTTATGTAAAATAGTCTCCATTGTTGCAAATGAAATTAATGCCCATGTGAAAATCAGAGAAGATTGCATTGTATTTCGGGCGTTGGTACTATAATATGCAAATGAATTTAAAATAGTGTAACGCCAACAATACAGCTTGTCCTCATTTATTTAGCTGCTAAGCCCGAACAAAGCATAGAAATTTGTAATAATACTTATATAGGGATTTTATTTAATAATTGAGATGGAATATTTTAGTTTGGGTATTTTTTAACAATTGATTTACCAGAATTCAAATTCAAATCAGGTCGTGCATTTTAGAAAATTTTAAATTTATAGCTTGACAAATAATTTTAATTCGAAACAACTTGGGGCACTTGGTTACATTATTTTTGACTGATACTCTGAAAATGTTATTTACGGTTTTGTTTCTAAGGTTAATTTGGCCAAAAAATTAAAAAAAAATTCATTCACAATAATCGAAAAATGGTTACAGTTGGACCAAAGCTCTAGGTATTACAAGAAAGCTCATAACTTTTACATGATACTTGCAAACAATCCAGTCACCCCGTACCTATTTCATACAAAATATCATTGATTATTAAAATGGAGTGAAGCAGAATTCAAAGGGAGTGGGTAAAAAGGTTCACCAGCATTATCTCAAAAACAAAAAACTAAAATTTTGATTATATACTATTGCAAAATAAAAGCAAAAGATGTGTAACCACCTAGAATCTAATATTCCTACGATTTCGCTATAAAGAGTTAAAGGATCATTTATCAATATTCATAACAAAAGTTTTCTTTGTTGGTATTATTTTGTATTCAAACTCTTTTATTTGGTTTATGATACCTGATTATATTTTACAAGTTGTATTGTTATTGTTAAGTTAGATTCAATAGTTTTTTGTAAAACCTTCAAAAAAGCTTACATGTGATCTAGCTAAAAAGGCCCAACTGAACCATTATCCTGGCAAAGGAGTGAACAATAAAAAAAATGGCAAATAAATAAATTTTGTTTAAAAAAAGCAATTTCTTACAAGAGATTTTTTTTTGTTTTTTTTTTTTAATATTAATCAGAACATTAGTCATATTCTTTGAATAATTTTGATTGACACTAATATATTTATAGGCAGTAGTTACCTCAGTGGATATGTACTATTATTGATGCAATTTTACTGGATCAAGTTAATTGTCCGTAATTTTTTGGTCCTTTTGATTCTGGTGTATAGAGCAGTGGAGCAACGTGTGAAGTTGAGTGAATTAAAAGTTATTCCAAATTTGCTGATGAAATACCATTCACAGTTATATATAGTGCGATCTTTGAAAAAAAAAATTAATTTGTATTTTGCATTGGAATAATAATATAACTATCTATTTAAAGTTAGTTGGCCGTTTTTTATGCTTTTTTCATTCTGGTGTATGGAGCAGCGGAGCAACGAGTGGATTAGTGAAATTTTCTAATTTTGCAAGAGATAAATTAAATTAATAGTTATTTGAACTCTTGTGACAAAATACCAGATCAAGGTTAGATATACAGTGTGATCATCGAAAAAAAAATCCATAAAATTTGCATTGAGAAAATAATATAGTTTGGCCATAATTTTTTTGTTTTTTTTTTTATTCTAGTGTGTGGAGCAGTAGAACAACGTGTGATTTCGGGTGATTTTCTAATTTTACAAGAGATAAATTAAATTAATAGTGAATCCAACTCTGATGACGGATTACCAGATCAAGGTGTGACTTTGAATAGTGTGATCTTTGAAAAAAAAATTCTAAAAGAATTGTATTCTGCATTGGGAAAATAATATAGCTAGAATTTTGTAAAATCCCGTTAAAATTATAGATAAGACATTGGATCTGCTTGCCTCCTGGTTGTCTCTTTTTATTACTGTTATGGAGATGAAAAGAGCTGATGACAAGTTTTAGAAAATTAATAAAAAAGCATATTTGCATAATTAGGAACTTTACTGAACATAGTTAGATAGTTGTTTGTTTGATACGTGGTATGTGTTGGGGTATAGTTCATCTGGTTTAGGCAGTATAATTACCGAAAGTCAAATTGGACATCAAATCTTTGTCTTGCTAAGAAAAAAAATGCTGCACAAGTGGTGACAAAAAACACTTTGTGTTAATATTCTAAATATAAGTATTTTGTTCCGAACAAGTGGTACACTAATGATAATTATTTAATGTGCTGTTCGTGTCAGAAAAATACGCCGGAGTAGGTAATTGTTCGATATTTATATATTCGAAGTTGTATCTATCCTCGTCAACGTTTATTTGCACTATCTTAATTGCGTGTGCGGGGGTGCTCCCGAGTGCTCTCATTCGGAAACTCGTACATTTTATCTCCATATTGTAATAGAGAACTCCGTCTTGTCGATTGACGGAGGCGCTCTTCAAGTGTAGCCACTCTGCCTGGAACTCGCAGCAATCAAGGACCTTATTCACTATTCGTTCGGGTCGAATCTATGTTCTATTCTTCAAATTTCTCCGGTCGCCGTACACCCGATCGATTGATAGCAGAAAACTATTAGGAACGCGGATATCGAATCGGTCTGGTGTACTGGGAGACGGCTTGAACTTCGCCAACACTACAAAGTTTCCTCAAACTTCTGTGCAAATGTTCAAGATTTAATAGAATCATTTCAGTGGAAACTCTGTTGACCAATACGGCAACTTATTTAATTAATTTTATAGTGTTTTATAGCGAATTTAAAAGTTACTACCGGATAATTTAAAAATCAATATAGGAGAAAATTATCTAAGTTTATATTTTTGATTCAATTGGTCGCTTTTAATTTATTAGTGAGAACACGAGTATATGAAGCTATAGAAAATAAAATGAAAATTCTTTAAATATAGTTCAATATAATTTCATTAATAGTCAATCAGAAGAGTTATTGATTCTGTTTTATTAGATTTATTATAATTTTTTCAGAACTAAGAGTCCTTTAAGCTGGTGGGCTAATATGACTTAATTCTATATCACTTTTACATATGGCGACCCAAACAATTGCTTCATTTTTGTATGATAAATTTATTATTACAATTTCTGTATTAGGCAAAATATTTTATTAATGCAGCAATGCCGCATTTGGGCTATTATTTTCACTTGGAAACATATTACTATCTATATTTCCAAATGAAAACATCAAATTTTATGAGATATTGAGGTGATTTTCCATGATTTTAGAAAGTTTTCTCCAATAAGATGTCTTCATTAATATTTTAATCTCTTTTACATAACATTACGCTAGCTTTTTTTCATATTTAAACAGCAATCACAATTATGATTCTATGAGTCTTTATGATGTAATTTTTTAACCTAGTATTAATAGCAAGCAAATGTCTGGTAGACTAATTTGTGACAAGATTATCATTAAATTTTTTTAATAGTAATATTATATAAATTGCGACAATGTTTCCAAGGGCTACTTTTGCTTAAAGTGATATTTTGGATTTATAATTTCATATAGTTTAATGAAAAGGATCTGAAATCCTTTGAACTTGAATATTTTTAATCATTTAGATTAATACATATTTTAAGATTATTACATGATTTACTAAACTGTTTATCGGTGAATTTTTCAGTTTATTCTTAAATACGATTTAATTATTTGTTCCAATAATTAATTTTGATTTAAAATCTCATCTTATATAAGTACCTTCAAGCTAAAAAGTGTATTTTTAAAGTACTTACGAAAGTTTTTTCTTTAAATTCTTACTTCCAAACTTTTATTACCTCATATAAAGTATTAACAGGAGATCGCAAAATAAAAACATCAGATGAAGTTTGCTGAATACTTTACACAAAGTCTATTCCTTTATACCTAAAGTTTTCCGTAATAAAAATTGTGTTTTAATATATTATTTTAGTAAGCTGGTAATATAAAAAACATATTTTTAAGTAGCCTCTGAGCTTTCTCTATCATGGTATAAAATTATAAAAATTTAAGTAAGTTTTGTAATAGAAAAGATGATTATATATTTATGAGCTTTGGGTAGAGCAATATTTTTGTAAATTCAAAATTTGGATTTTTATCTATACCAGACGTTCATTTTTTTATGTCAAATATTGGCTATAAATATTATTTTAAATTAATTTAAACGTATTTAATATATATATATATATATATATATATATATATATATATATATAACATGATTTAACATTTTTGCTTTGAGAGTATTTTCTGGAGGAGTGACGCTGCTATATAGGCCAAGCAGCAGCCCGAGTATTTTTTACACGACATATTTAAAGATTTTCCAATTATTATCAATTCTCAATAATTTGGAAGAATAAATATTGAAGCGATGGTCGAAACAGTGAATGTCGTCCAGAGGCGACACTCGTGCACACAGGTCACAAATAATATTTTTGCTGTCTAAAAAATCTGCAAAAAGCTTTGTAGAGGGGCACATGTAAATCTCAAAAGAAAATAAATGATACAGAAAACTTAACCAAATAAACATGACTGGCGTGTCCTCGTCGAAGTAATAAGGGCGCAACTCCACGAATTTACGGAATTAACTAAGTGTTTGTTGACAAATAGCTGACGTAGCGAAAAGAATTATGAGGAATGATATATAATGCTTCTATAAATGAAAGAACGAATTACAAGTCCCTACTGTCTAAAGAACCATTAGAGGCCTATTGTGGTTACTTTGTACCTGTTGAGAGGTTTTTGATGAATGGTGCGTGATACATATTATAACAGAGGAAACGAATTAAATATACATGCCAACATGAAATGAGTTTTATTAAATGTATACAGATAGAAAACATTAACGTGGGCGGACAATGCCAAATAGAAATTGGATTTGATTATTGTGAAAGAATACTCAACTTAAATATTTGCTATAGGTATTGTACATACACATGCAAACACACTAATACTTTTTCCTATTGTTATACCAAACTATACAGGATGACTTGAAACTTTGAGAAAATATAAAATTAGCAGGTCGGATTAAATCAAATTGGAAAAAATATATTCCATTTAGATTGAGAGTTACGAGCTTTTAAGTGCAACTTAAGGCTTCAGTGGAACTGTGATGATTTTTTGATTATTTTGTTCATTTAAACTTTCGATCAAAATAAAATTTCAAGAATTAAGATTTTTTTATATACTTCCTCTTAAAATTAAGAAAATTGTTCTACTGCTTATACTTTGAGAATGATTTGAAACCTTGAGAAAATATAAAATTAGCAAGTCAGATTATATCAAATTGGAAAAAAAATATTATAAAAAACGCTACATTTCTGCAAGTTCATTAACTCATGATTTTTATAAGCAAATTTATTCTTATCTCACTAATATTGAGCAAGCACTAAACTAGTTTTGTCAACTAAGCATATTAATATAAACTTAAGATTTTTTTGATCGACAATAATACATATTTTTGAAATGTTTATTTGTAACAAATTAGTCAAAATAAAAAGCAATAAATAATTTAGCTATTTATTTCGACACAATGTCACATCCAGCAAGTTGATACATTTAGTTTGAAAGTTATGAGATTTTAAGTACAATCTAGAGCTTTAGTAAAACTATGATGATTTTTCGATTATTGCGCTTAATTTGGTTAATTAAACTTTGGATCAAGATAAAATTTCAAAAATTAAGACTTTTTCATAATGAGACTAAAAATTATGAAAACTGTTCTGCTTTGAGCGGCCCTCTTTTTCAAAAATTTTACTAAAATGTGTTGGCAAGTATTGGCTTATTGAAATCGCCATCAAGAGTTAAACGATAATTTATAAATATTTATAACAAAAGTATTTTTTCTTCGTTTTTTTTTTGGTTTTGATTTTTTTTAATTAGTTCATAATACCTTATTTTTTACGTTCTCTTTTTATAATTGTTTTATAAGATGTATTATTATTTGAAACATATTCTATTTAGTGTGAAAATTGTGAGCTTTTAAGTACAACCTATAGCTTTGGTAAAACTGTGACTATTTTCTGTGACGACTGTGGTTATTGTGGCCAATTTTATTCATTTAAACTTTAGATAAAGATAAAATTTCAAGAATTGAGACTTTAATTCAAAATTAACAAAATTGCTCTACTTTGAATGGCCCTCTTTCAGTAAAATTGTACTAAAATGTATTGCAAGTTTCGGCTTGACGTTGAATTCTGTAATACGTATATATATATATATATATATATATATATATATATATATATATCGTATACATATATAAATTGAATTATAATTTAATAATTACTTTGATTTTTTAAATTTTTAATAATATTTTGATATCTTAATTAAAGAAATTTGATTTTTTGACATGTTTTGTTTTTGCCTTACTCGTCAAAATAATTAAAATTTGCGGTAAGGCATAGTTTACTACAATAATAGAAAAGTATGTATTAGAAAACAAAGAATGTGAGTGAATAAGTGATACTTTATAGGCTGTTTCCAAAGTATATTGTCCTAACAAATCAAAGTCTATATTTGATCATCATCTTCCCAAGGGCGTCATATCCAGATGACGTTAATATGAGAAAATTAATTGAAAAAGCAATGTGCTGTGTGCCGTGACACAGCGCATTTCTTTCATTAAACGCTGCTCGCATTTATATAATAATTGAAGTGTATGGGGTCGCCCATTCGACGTATTGTCTATTTTTATTATCGCTTTCAAACTTCTAGGACAAAAGAATTCTCGGTATATGTGAACTCATAACGCTGATAAAGAGTACAGGTACCGTACTGAATTTGTAAACAGAACACCACATCTGAGGTTCAAAGGAAAAATTATTAAGCGACTAATTGAAAAAAATGAATATTTTAGAGTGAAATATAAATTAGCTCCACTAATTATATGTATATACAAATACATACATATTTACTTCAATATATTTTCATTACTCAATGACAAATAATTCAAATTAATTTATTAAAATAAATTGTAACTATCGTATTGAGTAGCCAAAATCAGTTGAAGTCTTAGACAGTATTGTTATATATTTTCTATAAATATTTTCCTAAGTTAATTTGAAATTGATATATATTATTTGACAGCTTTTAAATATAATATAATAATGCTTATAATTCGTAGCTAAATGTACTGTGTACAGTTCGCTATGAAAAATAAATCAAAAAAAAAAGTGAAATTGAAATATATCTTCCGCGCAATGTAGAATTCAATAAAGTTTTACAAATCGATGAATTGCATCAGTAACAGTCTAAGGAAATAATTTAAAACTAACGTAAATAAATTATTGATTCATTGTCTACTGCAAACGTGATGTGCTTCTATTCAAATCCGATCCTCAATTCTCGTGAACATGTACGGTAATAAAAGACTGTAATTAAATAAATCAATTCACACCATTGGTACGAATATTCTAAAAAAGCAGGTGCAGGTTGTTTTTAGCTGGATATAAAATGCTAGAGATGTAATTTAATAGTCAATTTTTTATTAGTACAATTAAATTATGCTTAATTACTTGAAGCCTTGGGCATCATTTTTACTTTTATGCGCGATATATATTTCTTAACTTTAATTTTTATGTTTAAACCACTTCTCACAGGCTTATAACATTTCAAGGTGTTTGGTTTTACTATCAACTCTGTTACCATCCAAAATTTCATCTAAATCCTAGAAGAATAAACATAAGTTTCTCTTTGTTACACTAACCTCTTAAGATTTTATTTTAGAATTGTATAATATAAATAAACTAGTTAGTATTGGTATTTAGCCTTGAGGCAAGTTACATGAACTTTCCGATATGTGTCAATAATCGACTTAATCAATAATAAACAAATTAATTTATGATTGATTAGAAGTATTCCGAGTGTATTTATTACACACAATTGAAAACGAACGAACACGTCAACTCGGAGTATTTTCTAAAAGCAAATTTTCACAAATCAACAATTATTATATTTGAACCAGTTTCCGTAGGATTTTAATGGTTTAGTATGTTTATTAAGACCAAGTACTATATTGTTATACCAAGTGAATCGTCTAATTTTAATTTTAGCTAACGTCAAAAAAACTATTCATTTTCTCAAACTTTGACGAATTTTTAAAAGTTTAACACTCTTTTTCAAATTACAAAGAAACGGCTTGGCAGATCGTCGCACAAAACTGACAAACGATATTCCTCATCGAAATACATCAAGTGCTTTTAAATTTCTGAAATCGGTTCAGGCGTTTTTGAGAAAACGTCGATGAAAAGTCTAATATTGACAAATGCCAAAAAAACGATACCAATTTTTGCAAACATTGACGAATTTTCAAATTTAAACCAATTGTCGTAGGGCCGTAATATTTTAGTATGATCTAGCAGACTATAGTAGCTACCGTCAAAAAAAATTTTTTTAACTCTTCATTACAAGAAAACGGCTTGGCAATATCTTTCGAACGGTTTTTGAATTTTCATAATCGGTTCAGAATTGCGGGAAAAAACGTGGACGAAATTTTTTTCACTTTTATGCTATTCATAAAGAAACGTCTCGACCGATCGTCCAACAAAACTGACAAACGATAGTCCTCATCGAGATACATCGAATGGCTTTTAAATTTTTGAAATCGGTCCAGACGTTTTCGAGAAAACGTCGATTTACGGCAAAAAATCTGTTCACATACACACACATACTTTTTTCAAATTTGGTCTCAATTCCAATAGGATTTTTGGATGAAAACATAAACTTCTCCTTCGGGAAGTTAATAGATCAATTTGCAATAATTTTACCAAGATCCTGAAAAAGTAATTTGTTTTTAGCTGCATATGCTGGAAATAAAAAGGAAGTGCAAATGGATGCGAACAAAGTCTTGTGATCCATAATACCTACTTTATTTTTCAATAGTAATATTGAGTTATATATTGCAATACGTATACTTCCCTGCTATATATTTTTATTACCATCAATTTTATATTTACTTGCATAAATATAAGAGTAACTCAATATATTCCTTACTGAGTCTAGGATACGGTTTTATGAGGTATTACATCTCGGTTATATCGAGTGCATCGATCGTGCAATTTTTATTTTCATTCGATAACACAAATCCCGTAGATTTTCTGTTCGAGCTGTTCCAATTTACCGCGTGTGTTACATTACACTCGCTATATATTTAGATCAAGCCCACTAAATTGTTCTCTGCTTTCTCTATGTGCAGAATACATAGAGTCGGTGCAAGAAATCGTATACTTGTAACTCAAAAACAAATCCATAAGATTTTATTACATCCCGAGCGGCGCAGTAGGTTGTATAACGGTACTGAATGTCGATAGAGCCCGTGTAAACCGCTTCTGGTGGTATGTTCTGTGCGGATTTTATAACATTTCCCTACAGACTTGTTGTATTGAGCTATTTCACTGTTCGACGGAGACGGACGGACCCTAGCCGTGGGAGACCTAGACTAATTTATAACAAGCTTTCTATACCAATAGAAAAATATTTCTCTACAGCAGATTTTGTAATCGAGAATTTTAAATGTTATGTTTTTTATTTTTTTATTTGAAAACATTGATATCCATTTATTATAAGTGTAACTAGTTCAATTACATTATAGATATTGATAGTTTTAAAGTGAGAAATACACATCACAACCGAACTCACAAAATTTGTCACAACCATACCCAACACACACACTTGAAAACAAATCGTAGTTTTTTTATTCCCTACTATATTTACAACTGTCCAGTTGAGGATATTTAGTAAATTTGTTGATTTACAATTGTCAGCCATAGTAGTGACATTGTATATTATAATGACATGTTGAAAAAACAACTCAATAGTTGTTTTGCCTTTCGTTGTAAATAATATCAATAATATTTTAATAATAATAATATAATTTTAACTATTTTCATATGAATAGTTTCTTATAAATAATAACTAAGTTTTTTCAGTCTTTATCAGGAAAATCGTTATGACTGATCTAAATTAGGTAATTTTCAACTTACTTATTTTAAAAAAAAAATTGAACATGGAAACATAGGTTTGACTCTTTAAGAGAGCAATATGGTCTACATTCAAATCATGTTAATGTAGGGCACTGACTAATTGCAATAATGGAAACTTGATCGAACAAACATACCTCATGTTTTTTCTTAGGACCTTAGGTTAAAATCAGTATAGTCTAGCTGTTATGGCGACTGTCACTACCGTATTCTGGCACAACCGTACCCAGTTTTCCCTATTATAAAATTCTTATGATTAAATAATATTTTAAACCTGAATTTATTCTTTTTGGTGTGTCAGTTTTAACTTATTCACTATTTTCATAAGCTGAAATTCATGTAAATCCTTCTCTTAATTTTTATTTGAACATTTTTTAAACAAATTATCATGCATTATACATATATTGTGTGGTAGGTATAATAACGATTTTCATATATGTATTATTATTTTGAAGTCATATGGTTGCCCACATATTTTAATACTCTGAACTTATATTCTTTGCAATTTATATGTATCAGATATCTACTTCATATTATAAAGACTTTTTGTACTTTGAGATACAGATTGTGAAATTTGATTATGAATCCATGAAATTGGCAAATTTACAAGCCATTTTTGATACTTTTTTGCTACAATAACAAAACTTTCAGGAATAGGTTTTTCAGGTATATCAAAAATAAATCCGTAAATTTTGTAAATTTATTTCATTAAATCGTTTTTCATTGAGCTCAATATGTATTATAACTTTGACTTAAATAGTTAGTCTTACATGTATTATATTGTAGTTCTATAAATAAAATTAAAAGATAATATACAAAATCATATTTATATATGCATATATACAGTGGTGTTGTGCTAATATTTTTTTTGCCGGAACGCTAAAATTTAAAATCCGGTTCATAAACCGGTTCAAAAAATATGATATATTTCGATAAGAACTCACAAATCTAATATATTGACTTTTTATATAATTAACTCTATTAGTCTATACATTAAATTGTACAAGTATGAGGGAATCATTGAGTACATAATTTATATTCTTCAATGACATTAATCATAGTTATTCTGGTATTATTTGTATTCATTAATACCTACAGGTATTTATTATGATATAAAAGTACTCAAGATTTGTTACAATACTTTATAAGACTTAACCTAATAATATGATAGATAACCAATTACCTATCATACTATATTATATTATTGTATATCATCGATAAATATCTATTATCTATCATACCGTGAGATACCTATACCGTCATTAACTTATTATATACCTACAGACCTTTTACTTCTTATAAATACTACTGTCTAATTTATATATTCACCTATATTATATAGGTTTACCTTACGCTCTATGTATTATCTCTACCTACCTATTGTCTATACCGGGAATTGAACCCGGGACCTCCGCGTGGAAGTCGCGCACCTTAGCCACTACCCTATCGGATACCTCCACTAATAATATAATATGGGACGCACTGTTGTTTCCGCGGGTCATTTTCTAATTAATTAGGTAATTAATACTAAGGTGGCGCGACGACACGCGAAAAAAGACGGTTGATTGTAGCGTTACGGTGGTGTAGTGGATAAGGTCGTCGCGTGCCACGCGGCGGACCCGGGTTCGAATCTCGGTAGGGTTAATTTAGTGTGTAAGGGAAATTATAGGTAATAGGATATATAGTAGATATAGGTTAGGTGTATTCGGTATACAATGTAGGGATTTGAGAGTATATAATGAAATATAGCGTATGGTACAGATGTAAGGCGTGTAGTATAGAATGCAACGTATAGGCACACGTAAGGCTATAAAAATACATGAATAGGAACCTATGATGTAGATGTTAGCGTATAAGAAATGCGAATGAATGTAAGATTTAATTTATAAATATTATTTTTTCTATAAGAAGTTCATACACCTCAATTTGTTACTAAATTAAAAACGACTTTGATAAAACCAGTGGTTTTGTGCTAATATTTTTTTGCCGGAACGCTAAAATTTAAAAACCGGTTCTAAAACCGGTTTTCATGTTTTTCCAGTTCCGTTCAAAAAGGAAAGAAACAAAAATTATTACAAAACCCATTTTGTGCACATATATGTATGTTTATTACAATAATAACATATAATAAAAATTAGTTGAATAATAACGTATAAAATTTACTTATTAAATCATTTTCTGTATGTAGCGATGTTTTTATATTTTTTCTTGCCGGAACGCGTTCCGGCTCGACAACACCACTGTATATATATACATATATATGTATATATATATATATATATATATATATATTATGCTATTCTTTGTTTATTTCTATTATTAATTTTAAATCCATTTATTTTAAAGAAGTTTGGCTCTGTTCGCTGAATCATCTAGTACTATATGTGCATAGTTTTGAAACTGAACACGTAGTAAAGTAGTATTTTCTTGGCGATGGTGGTTTCAGCAAACATTTCGTTGTTGTGCGGAAGTTTTTGTGTATTGGCATATGATACATTGTGATAGCGAAGTTTGATTTCCGATCTCACATAAAAAGCTCGTGCCAAATAAAGCGCTTTCAATGGTCGTAATGCAGCGTGAACCATTGTGCGAGAAAAACTATTTCCTTATTGATATTTTAGTATGTATAAACAGATTTCAGTTTGTCGCCGACATAAAATGGAGCAGTTTAATGTATTTGGAATTTAATTCGCAGAAAAAATTCGAAAGCTCTGAACATGAAGTTTGGAATTTATATACTGTTACTATTTGCCTAATATACTTACTGTATATATCAAATATTGGTATATTAACACTTACGGGACGGCACCGATTTCAAAACAATCTACTGTATTGGCTGTAAACTTGATTTCATTGTATGTGTTGTGGTCGTTGAAGGACATACTTTTATAATATTAATTTATTTTTGATTATTTTGTAAAGAATGGTGACGTTCAAAACAATTTCCAAAATGCATAGCTGATTGATTTTGAATGTTTTACAATAAAATGTTGTTCGCCACCTTCCTTCTAGTGCTTTTCTGTCAGAACAGACATTACAATCCCTTTTTCTTTCTCTCGCATTTAGAATATGTCACTGATAAGTCAGTATATTTGTTCATTTTTGTGCTACTATAATGGTTTGTTTTTTCTATTATATTGTCTAATAATTCATTTGTGAAATATAAAGTAAAATAATCTATTGGATGTGTTATATTGCTTGGTATTTGTAGTCGGGGTGTTTGTTGATGTATGCCAAACTCGATTATTGAAGGAGAATCGGCACATTCGCTAATGTCTTTCCACTCTGCTTTGAATTGTCAAACTTCTTCTTCTTTATGTTGGTTGGATAATATCATCCATCACTATTTTCGGTGCTAATAGTAATTTTGTAAAATTTGTCTGTATGAATGTCTATTTGAAACTCATCTTTACTACTGCTTAATTCACAAAATTTACCAGTCGCTATAACATATTTAAAAGCGCTCGGTAGTTTTTAATATTAAAAAAAAAGATATCAAAGAAAAAGGTTAAAAATACTACTAAAATAACTTAAAATTATTTTCAAAATACAACACTGTTTATCACTGCTATATGTGATTTATTCAACTTTTCGATGCAAACTGAGTCGTTTATAAAATAGCCTGTGCCTGACAGAAGATGTTTGTCCACTCAGGTGGACAACCGTCCCCAAAGAGTTGATCAAGTCGGATGCATACATCTCATCTAGCACAAAAACATTACCGAATATATTATAAATGATACTTGACTTGTTTTACTGTAGCTATTTGAACGACTTTAACAAGCTGTCTCTACACTTTATACAGTTTTTCAATAATTTAAAAGTTGATAGTACGATGAAAATAAATAAAATAAAACATAAATTCAAGGTTTGATTTAAATTTGTTAATATTGCCATTAGTAATCCTAAGTATTTTTTATCATTGTACTCAAATTTAAGACTTAAAGTTAAAAAAAAAATTGGTTTTTGCAACAATTTGAAAATTTTAAACAAATCAAGCTTGTATTTAAATCTCCTCAAAACATAAAGAACAATATATGTCTACATAAGTATTAATCTCATGTGCAAATGCAGTTTTCACATATTTTGATCAAGTCTTATGCGTGCTACTACTACAAATTTTCCGCTCGTTATTATGTAACATCCCAAAACGCAATAAATCCAATTTCATAAGGAGCATATCGTGATTATAATTGACGTCCATTCCGGTTCCATCCGGAGCATAATGGAGTCCGGTGATTGAACTCGCCAACGACCGAAAAATACCACTCCGGCCACCGCGAAACGACGGAGCGATCGCCTCTAGACAGGGGGCTTCATTTACGCACAACGCGCGATAAGATAAACGCGGGCGCGCGTTGTGCGCCCCCTTTTGTTATTTGAACAACCAAAGCAAATGAAAAAATAAATGAACGATGGGAAAACAATATTAAGAGAATTTTTTCATAATTGTGTATAGTGTTTTAGTATATATTCAAAAATATCTACGAACAATGATAACTTTTGTTGCATGTTTACTTATTGTTAGTAGCATTTATTGATAATTATTAAAAAATTTCTTATTTTTGTTTTTGATATTTTAAATTATAAATTTTATAGGATATATCTGTACTATTCTATTATGAGATTATTCGATTGTATACGAGATTACGAGATTCGAACGAGATTCATCAAGATTCGAACGAGATTCATCAAGATTCGAACGAGATTCATCGAGATTGAACGAGATTCATCGAGATTCGAACGATATTTATCGAGATTGAACGAGATTTATCGATATTGAACGAGATTCATCGAAATTCGATTGAGATGCTTCGAGATTCGAACGAGATTTATCGAGATTCATCGAGATTCATCGATATTGAACGAGATTTATCGAGATTGAACGAGATTCTAACTAGATTTATCGAGATTCAATCAAGATCCATCAAGATTCATCAAGATTCGAACGAGATTCATCGAGATTGAGCGAGATTCATCGAAATTCGAACGAGATTCATCGAGATTGAATAAGATTCATCGAGATTCATCGAGATTTGAACGAGATTTATCGACATTCATCGAGATTCATCGAGATTCGAACGAGATTTATCGAGGTTCATCAAGATTGAACGAGATTTGAACGAGATTCGAACGAGATTCAAACTACATTCATCGAGATTCACCGAGATTCATCGAGATTCACCGAGATTGAACATTATTCAACGAGATTGAACATTATTCAACGATATTGAACATTATTCAACGATATTGAACGATGATTAACGAGATTTATCGAGATTCGACGAGATTGAACCATTATCAACGAGATTTATCGAGATTAAACGAGATTCAACGACATTGGACGAATTGAATGCATGATGTATTTTGTAACAATGTTTTTTTAACTCATCTTTTTTATAGTCGTTTTGAAATTTGATTATTGTAATCAGAAAAACTCAGAATTTATATAGAAAATAAATTTAAGAATATTTGCTGTTCAATTTATTCAGGATGAATTGTTTGTTTAGAATCAATTTCTCTAATGAATTGGTGACAAATTGTATAACATTTTTTAAAAAGTTGTTGACAAAAATTAAAGCAATTGGTTAAATTTCCACATATAAAGATGAATAAATTGGTCTAATATTCCAAAATCATAATAAATTTATAAAATAAATATTGAATTATGTTTGTAAATTATGATAATTTACTCGAAGTCATTATCTGAGTACTTTCATAATTCCCTCGTAGAATGTTTACATGCCGCGGAAAAGTGGAACGCTAATGTAGAAGTCCATCAGGAAATGTTCGCCAGCTCTTTCGTCGGGATGAATATTTAATTCTGTACACTTTCGAGCATTATAAAGGTAAAGTACTTGAGCCAAGGCTTAGCCGATGACTTTACTCTATAAAATCCTAATTCCATATCAAACATTCATGATAATAGCGCGCGTAACAGGAAAGTGGGTTGTGCAAACTGTCTTCCTATTCAACGAGCAACTGAAACAGAACTGAGAAATTCGCGTTTAATAATTCTATTAGCGGCAAATTATTATAAACGCCGCGCAGAATGTTGCGAGCTCTTATTTGCTGCCGAGTTGCATGCGAGTTTGTTTTGTGAAACTTTTGTTATTCCGTCTAATCGTGTCAGAGTTTTCGCCTTGAATAATAAGGATTATTATCTTATTACGAAGTTGTAGTCGAAGTGGCAAATGAGTTTATTTTGTATAGAATTTTGTTTGTTCACTCGCTTTAATATGCTTAATCTAAAAATATACTGTTTTGACGCAAGTTTTCAAGAAGCTTTATTTTCTGGAATTCTATGTAACATATCTATTGTTTATAAACTAATTGCGTAATTGCATCGATAGATAAATATATTTTTAAAAATGTATCTGTGCAATATTTTACCTTACATAACACGTGATATATTGTGTTCTTATAAAGCAATTTTATCGACATAGCCGCAATTCATTTCAAGCGTTCTCATATTTATGTTATATAAACATTGCATAATATTGATCTAAATCATAAGAAAACGCCACTAAATAAATCCAATATTTCAACTAATTAAATCTTGTATTTATTCACAACGGATCATCGTTACTTATTGTAGTTGTAAATTACATTATTGTAAATGTTTTTAAGGTACAAAAAACATTTAAGAACTATGTCCAATAATGCAGATAATGTTACGAAAAATGTATATAGGATAGAGCGGGGCTCTGAGGTTTGCAGGTAAAACGGTTCACCACCGATATCTCAAAAGGAAGTGAAGTTGAGAATTTTTAAACAACAATAATTTAAAGTAAAGGTAAAAGAAGTATAACCAGCCAACACCTCGACTCTCACGATTCATCGGGTGATAAATGGAAATGTTTGAGAATCCATATAAGAAAAGTATTTCTCTGTAGTTTAGTTTACAAGACCTTAATGTAATTTTTAAGGTTCGTTATTTAATTGTTTCATAAGCTGTATTATTTATTAACTTCCCGAAAGACAAGTATATGTTGTCATCAAAAAATTCGATTCGCTAATTTTATGTTTTCTCGACGTTTCAAGCCATTCTGAATCGAATGAGACCAAATTTGGAAAAAGTATGCGTTTGTGTGTATGTGTGTATGTGAACAGATTTTTGACCGTATAGAGTACTTGGTCTTAATGAGCATACTAAACCATCAAAGTCCTACGAAAAGTGATTCAATTATAAAAATTATTGATTTTTAAAAATTTGTTCATGGAAAATATTTTGAGTTCACGTGTTCGTATATTTTCAATTATGTGTAATAAATTCACTCGGAATACTTTTAATCACTCATAAATTATTATTATTTTTTATTGATTAAGTCGATTATTTACACATATCAGGAAGTTCATGTAACTTGCCTTAAGGCAAAATACTAATACCAACTAGTTTTAAGTTAAATTCAACAGTTTCTATTATATCAGAAATTTATATCTCTAGAAAAGCTTATACGTGGATGGGGTAAAAGGACCAACCAAAACTTTACCCTGGCTAAGGCGTAAGCAATAAAAAATAGTAAACAAAAAAGTAAAAATTAACTTAAAAAAGCAATTTCATGAAAGATGAATTAAATACTAAATATAATATTAAATAGTTATTATAACTCTGCTGATAAACATTTCTGCCTATTACTCTGCCGGCTACTTTTTATTTTTACACTTTATTTTATTGCTTATTTTTGCGTAGACTAGACCTTTTCAGTTGACTTATTCTATTAATATTTATGTGCAATTCGAAAGTTTATATACTACGTAATTGATTAGGTCGTTAACTTTAAAATTAAGTTTATGCGTTAAGTTAAAATTTTATTTATTTTTTAAGTTATTTAAATTGATTCATATTACAATATGTCATCTAATAAATTCCAACATTTCTAATAATTATTATATGTTTGTATACATTTTGATATATATATATATATATATATATATATATATATATCATAATCATAATCATAACAATTTATTGAAAAAAGCAATTTAAGCTGAATTATAGAAAAACGTATTTTAAAACATATTTATATCGACTTCGGCGTCAGTAGAAAATATTTCTTAAGTCGCAGATTGCAATCACAAACTTTTGTATATAATAAATCACTTCACACATGATATTTTTCTGGAATCTGATCTTCACAAAAACCCAAGTGTCATTAGCACGAGCTCGTCATTTATTCATTCATCAAATATTCTGAGTGCGAAGTCTACTCCAATTTCACGATGGCTCAGTTTTGCTTTGTCACTTGTCTGCAAAGCGAAATGTATACATTTTTTATCTTTTTACCTTCATAGTCCTTTTTGAAGGCGGCGAACGTGAGCCGCGGAGTCGGACATATCACAAAGATCGCGCGGCCAGACTTGGCACCGCGCGGGACATTTTGATCGGAATAGATTTCCGGATTCGAACGAACCGTACCTGAGATACGTAAGCCGAATGCGAGACGTGAATTTCAATTCTGCCGGCCAGGAAGATTTGAATCAGCACACTTTACCGATGACTACTTCGCTTCTGCGTTACATATCACTTTACTTTTCTTTCGCCTCTCAATGACGGTTTCTGAAAGCTACCGGATCCGGTGGAGAAAGAAATGCTTGCTATGATTTCATAGAAATTCTTTCACTCCGTAGAATATTGATTAAGGCATTTATGAGTTTTCATCCACACATACATGTGAAATAGTGAAATTCACATAAGGATCTACAGTTACGTATTAGGGTAGGGCGGGGCACAAAGGTTCAATTTGAATTTTAGCAATTATATTGCTGATTGCTGTAAAAACTAGGGAAAAAATGCTGTGACACACGTATCAAATAAACAACTAACTACAGTAGAAACTTGTTTATCCGGACTACCAACCGCGATCAATTTATATGAATGCTTGTATGTACATACCTATAAGTTGAATTTATACAAACCAAATTAAACTTATTACTAACTTATTTCATGATCACCAAATGCAAATTACCAAATACATATTGTTAACAAATTATTCCTAACGTATATAAATATTTTATTTCATGATTAATGCTTAATCTAATTGTAAGAAAATATGGATGTACATACATATGTAAGTGTTAATTTCTTAATTAACATTGATTTTCGTCGATATCTATCTGTATCTATGTATTTGTTATTTTTAATAAACTCATAATAAAATTCTTGATACATCGATTATTCGAATTTTCGATTATCGACAACAATTAGTCCGGTTATTCGAGTTTTTACTGTATCTAAGTTCAGTAAAATTCCCAGTTTTATGTATCGTCAATACAAATCAAATGTTTTTTGAATCATTCAAATCGAACGCTTCGTTTTCTTAAAAACATTTTTCACACTTTTTGCTTCGTATCTTCGAAAAGCCTTGATCTGCTTCGGCCAAAAATTAATCAGCACTTCTCCGCATCAATACGAATCGAATGTTTTTTGATTGATTCAAATCGGTTGATCCGCGTTCCAGAGAACATCGATGAAAATTTGTATCCGCACACACACGTATCAATTTTCTCTTGAGTATGCTAAAATGTTTGGAAAGTTTTGAAACATAAAGATATATAAAATTTTTCATTTTTGATTTTTTGCGTTTTTATAACTTATCCTACAGAAAGTCAAATAAATAAACCCAGCTTTTGTTTGAAATACGTATGTTATTGGCACATTTTTTATAAAGATCGCACTGGATACAACCTTTGTGTGGAATTTTATCAGAGGAATTCATCATCACAGTTGGAATTAATAATATGGAATAATTTAATTTATTGTAAAATTATTTTTTTACCTTATTTTACTATTTTTGATGTTGAATTTTAGGTCCTTATTTATCAGGGGCTTTGAACTATATATTAAAAGTTCTATTTCTAATTTTCAAAAAATTTACAGGATTCTGATATTTTATGCGTATATTTAACGAAGAGTTCATAAACGTTTTATTAATTATTTAAATCGAGTATTTAGGCGCTATTTAATGACTGGCAATGGCAATTTCTGAATATTATTACTCATGCTCCAAATACCTTTATATCAAACTTGCTCTAGTCTGCACTAAGCACATCATAATTTAAATAGAACTATTAGATGATTAAGATGTTATATTATTCAATTTCTATAACATGCCTGTGTTTAACTTTAGGTAACTAATGTTTGAGTTTCAGTCTTCAAGTAAAGTATAATGTTACGTAATGCTCTTAACCACGATGTTTGATGTGGAATCAACTTGCCGCATATTAATATTCATAGACTTCAAATAAAATCTAGATAACTTAGAACTTTTACAAACTTTTAAAAATTTATTTCAAGTATCAGTAATATTTAACATCAAGTGCAAATATAAAAGTTTTTTCTTGGTCATTAGATGGTGAAAGCTCTATTTGAATAAAACTTAATTGTAAAACTTATGGGGGAGTGTGGATACTAGTTTTTTTATCAATAATAATAATAATAATAAATAAATATATTTCAGTAGATATATATGTGTACATAGCATTTCTCATTTTGGATTTTTACCCGTAGGTATTTCATCCTTCATATTTGTTCTATCAATACAATAATAAGTATTTCAGATATACAAGTTGTGACATAATTCTGTGACAAAAAAGAGGAAAGAAAATTTATTCCCCAAAAAAAAATCACTTAGCACTATTTATAATAACACATAATAACTCAAAAAGGAGAAAAACAAAAAAAGATTTATTCACTTTGAGGGAGAATATTTGCGTCGAGCCAAGTTTCAATTGCCGCTATGGGTCGATCAGTATATATTTTGGCATGGCGTGATTGCCATACCAAATATCATCTCTTGTGTATTGGCCGAGGCCCGCGATGTTCATATTAGGATGATCCCCACATTTTAGATAAAAATTCTCAGTGAGCTTTTTTATGTAGTCGAGTATTGTCGGTACGTCAGTCTGTTTGTGTATGTATTTTGAAGAGTAGTAATGTCTAGTCAGTGGGTCCCTTATTTTGTTGAGTACAAGTCGTAGTGTCTTATTTTGTAATGTCTGTAGTTTCCGTAAGTTAGTCTTAGTCGTCGCGTTCCATGCCGGAGCGCCGTATGTCAGTATCGGTCTTATCAGTGTCAAGTAAAGTGTTCGCTTGTTCTTCACGCTTAGCGGGCCGTTGTGGTTCAAGAGAGGTCTCAGTAGATTTAACATCCCGTAAGCCTGTCCAATTTTCGTATTAATATGTTTTGTGAAGCTGAGTCTATGGTCCAGGGTCACACCAAGATATTTGACATCTTTGGACCACTCAACTTCACAGTTTAATACTTTAATTTTGTCTAAGTCAGTCAGTCTAGTCATGGCATTTCGGCTCTTAGTAAATAAAATTGCCTCCGTCTTTTGCGGATTTATCTTGATCTGCCATTTGTCAGTATATTTCGTCAGCTTGTCTATGTGTGTCTGTATCTTTGTAGTCAGTAGCGTCGGTGATCGTGATGATTTGTATATGGCAGTGTCGTCAGCAAACGTCAGTAAGGTGGTGTCGGCGTCAGTGGGTATGTCGTGAATGTAGACGTTAAACAGTGACGGTCCCAGGATCGAGCCCTGCGGTACTCCCGCCGTCACTTGTTTAACCGTCGAAAGTCCGTTGTCTACTTGTACGGTAAAGTTACGGTCTGAGAGGTATGAGTGTAATGTTCTTGTAATGTATGGTGGAAAATTCAGTTGTATGAGTTTATGTATAAGTCCGTCCATCCAGATGGTGTCAAACGCCTTCTCGAAATCAAGCAACACCAATCCGGTATGGTTTCGTCTGTTAAAATTGAGAACAGTATTTTCTATGAGTTTTGTCAGTGGGTGTAGTGTGGAGTGTCGTTCTTTGAAGCCGTATTGTGTGTCAGGTATGATTTTGTTGTGTCTTATGTGTTTGTTAAGTCTTTTGAGTAGTACCTTTTCGGCTACCTTACTCATTGTGTTGAGGAGGCTGATCGGTCTGTAGTTCTGTGGTATGTCTGGCTGTTTCCTTGGCTTCGCTATTGGAAATATGGTGGAGGTTTTCCAAGAAGCGGGAAAGCAGCCTTTTGTCATTATTCTATTTATTATCCGGGTAAGTAAAATGTAGGCGTTCGTCGGCAGTTGTTTAAGTATTATGTTTTGTAGTCCGTCCGGTCCCGGTGCTTTTCTGTTCGGTAATTTTTTAACTATTGTCTTTATTTCAGAAACTGTGGCAGGGTCTATTCGTAAGTCTTTGTCCCTGTGGAGGTCAGTGAAATTTTGAATTGTCTCGTGTACGTCTTGTTTCAGGTCTGCGTTTGACATATTGGCATTTTGTTTATGTATGTTTTCAAAGTTTTTTGCCAATATTTCCGCCTTGTCTGCTGGTGTCGTTGCGTAATTGTTGTCAGTTAATTTGAGTGGAGGTATGGATGTTGGTTTTTGCGTCAGTCTTTTTGCTGTCTGCCAAATTTTGTGTGGGTCAGTATTTATGTTCTCGAGTCTTTTGGTCCAAGTGTTGTTTCGGTGATCACGTATTTCATTGGAAATAATTTTTGTCAGTCTGTTCACATGTTCCTTGAGTAGTCTGTCACCGGTACGTTGCCACAGTTTCTTTATATGATTTTTAAGTTGTATTTTCAATAAAATGTGTTCTGGCAAGTCGTTGGCTGGTGTTGTTCTTGAGTCTAGTGTCGGTATAGTCTGTTGTACGGCGTCTGTGATTGTCAGTGTAAGGTGTGTTACAGCCTCCTCAATGTCAGTGTTGGTATCGATTGGCATAGTGTGTCGTGTGTTGTCTGTGATGATGTCTCTGAAAATTGGCCAGTTGGCTCTGGTGTAATCTAAAAATTTGCGTGTGGGGGTCTGGTCGACGTCTAGTCTGTCTGAAATGGTCATGAAAACTGGATTATGGTCAGAGTTGAAAAGTGTTCTTGTTATGGGTTCGGATGTTACGTGTAGATTTTTTGTCAATGCCAAATCGATCGTACTGTGATGGTGCGTCTGTACGGTGGCGTATCTGGTCGGCGTGTCAGGAAAGTGTAGTTGTGCGTCTGTGGTGTTGTATTCGGTCAGGTATTCGTAAAGTCTGTTTCCGTTTGCGTTGTTGAAGTTACAGTTCCAAGTTGTGTGTTGTGCGTTAAAGTCTCCTGCCATAAGAACAAATCTATTCGAGTCCAGTAGTCTTTGTAAGTCCGTATGTTCTAGTCTGCTTGCCGGGATGTAAATCGATATTATGGTTACTTTTTGACCTCTCTTGTATACATTAATAGCTGTTATTTCAGAACCGCCCGCTGTCAGGTTTGGCACTTGCTCGTGTCTGATGTTAGACTTAATCAAAATCGCAGTGCCGCCCCATCCGCGTGCGTCGGTCTGTCTGTCGTTTCTGTAAACTTTGTAATTGTTGATATAGAGTCTGTCCGTAGGTTTTAGGTGTGTCTCGTTAATCAGTACTATGTCCAGATCGTATTTTGTTATCGTCTGTCTCAGTTCGTCAACGTTGTTTTTAAGTCCATTTGAATTGAAATGCATTATTTGTAAGTCTTGCGATTGGTTTATGGTGATGAAGTAAGAAAGTTCAAAATTGTTGTGTATTTGTCGTTATAAGTCATGTTTGTGTTAAGTGTTTTTGTCAGTTTGTATAGCTCACTGAAAATTTGCTTTACCTGGGGATCCGTAAATAGCTTCCTGATCTCGCCCATAGCAGTAAAGAGTCCTTCCGGAGTGTTGAGGTCTGGATCGGGTTGGCTGCAGGCAGGCCGTGTTGGTGGTTGCGATAGTGCAGGCCGGATCTGTGATGATGCAGGCTGGACCATTGTTCGTGAGGACTGGACCATTGATCTGTATGGTGACGATGGGATAGGGAGTTGAGGATATTCAGGTCGGACGTTAGGACCATTGTTCGTGGAGTTTACAGCTGACGAGAAGCTCCTCGTCAGTGGCACTGGTGTTGGTGCTGGCCTATACGCTTGTCTTCTCCTGAGAGCGTCGCTTTCCTTCTTTTCTTTGTAATTAATAAGAGCGCTGCATTTGGAATAATTTGCCGGGTGTTCGCTTTTGCAATTGACACACATCGGTGCCTCATGTGGTAGTTTTTGGCACGCTCCTGGTGCGTGCACATTGAGGCACTTTATACACCTGTACTTTAGGTCACAGGTGTACGATGTGTGACCAAAGTTCAAACATTTGTGGCACTGCAGCGCTCTATTCTGCGGCCTATAGGCCTCCCAGGAGAAGATATGTCCCCCAATATTTGTAATTCGTTTTAGCTCCGACATATTCTGGTCTTTATCGAGGAGAACAATGTATATAGGTAATTTGTGTTGACCACCATCTGAGGTTTTCCTCTTTATCTGCACTACTTGCCTGGCTTTAATCCCTTTTGACAGGAGATCTTCATGAACCTCCGCCTCTGTAATTGATGGATGTAGACCGGTTATGGTTATTTTCTTCGGCATTTCCTCTTTGATTGTGTAGGTATAAAATTGATAATTGCAGTCCCTTAACATGTCTTTGATTTTTTCGTGTTCTATAGCGGTGTCAGTGAAAATTTTGTGTAGGTTATTATGGAGGTATTGATATTTAAAATTAATTTTAGATGTTTCTCTTAGATATTTAATTGCTTTTAAATCTATTTGACCTTTTATGATAATCGGTGGGATTTTTGCCTCTTTCGTGGTGGTGTTCTTGGGTGTCACGGTTTGGACGCCTGAGGTAGTTGGTTCCGACCTAGTAATGGTTTTCTCAGGCTCCTTGTTCTTTTTCGCCCTCTTTCGGCGTGTTACTTTCCTGTAGTCCTCACTCTCCCTATCAGTATCCATATCTGTACGGTCCGTGAGCGCATCATATTTATTTTTTAGTGCAGTACTTGTCTGCACGTCCATCTTCTGATTTATGTTCGACATCTTGAATTTTTTCCCAGGCCCCTGCCCGGGAATTATTCTGTTTCCTGAAGAGTTTTGCGCACTGATTTTAAAATTTATTAAAAATGATATAAAAAGACTTCACAATTTTGAAAAAGAAAAAGCACTTGCTAATGGGTGCTTACTTCCTCCCCATTAGCAACCCCAATCCGGGGTTTGGGAAGAAAAGTATGCAAAAGGCACGTTCACCTTTAAAATTTTGACAGATATAATAATATATATCCAACTTGTAAGTATTAAGCCCGGTGCCTTTAAAAAGGCAAGATTTAGAATCAATTCCGGACTTAATACTTATTTCACAAAAACACTGACACTTCACTTAGATTAGATCAGCTGTGTATCAGACCCATGTATCTTTTTTATCAATGTACTTCCGAATTTGTAGATTTTGCAAATGTCTATACTTTATAGCATATATTTAATGCAATAATTATTTAGACCTAATATAAGCTTAGGCTCGTAGCAACGAAGTCATTAGTATTAGTTAGCAAATTAAATGCAATAAAAATTTGAACTTTGTCATGAATGTCAAATATAGAATAGAAAACAATAGCAATAATAATAGTTGAAGCTCTTTTATTGCAACTCGGGGATTTTTCAATATATGGGTGAAAATTGTGGAATTAGCAAAACAAACCAATTTATATGAGATAATATATAACTGTAGATGTCAAAGAAATAGTCCAGAAGCAGTAGGTCTTTCGAGCGATTTCAAAGAAAAGCAAAATGATTTCAAGGAAGAACAATTGTGCAAACTATAACTAAAATTATGGACCAATTTGGTAAAAATTCTTCCAATTTTGGTAAAAAACTGAAAGTAAAATCAACATTTTCAAAATGTGCGCAGAAGGTAAATGCAAATTTCATGGAACTTCTGGGATTATTACGTAATACAAGTTACATTAAATTTATTTTTAACAAATTTGATATCAAAATTTCATGATCTATCCAAGATTATCACAAGATACTATAATTGATTTATTTTTTATTGAATTGCAATACAATTTGTATAATAATAGAGTATTAGAAATGAATTTAATTAATTACTTCTTACAGATTTCGATATAAAATACTATTTAAAAGTAGTTTATTAAAATACAACTTGAAAATACATTTCTTGTATAAAACATTAATATTTGTTTATTATAAATGTAATTTTTATATGTTTTTTAATCTTCTTTGTGGCTTCTATTTGAAATATTCTTGAAATTTGTAATCTCAACCTATAAATACTTTAAAATCTGGATAAAATTTTGGAAAAAATGTTAGCATCAGCAAAACAAACAAATGTAGATGAAAGAAATTTGAAGGATGTCAAAGAAATAGTTCAAGAAACAGTAGCTAGTCTTTTTAATGATTTCAAAGAAGAGCGAAAGAACTTTGAGTGGAGCTTGTAAATAGATATGTTACTATTGATGATTGAGATTATAGACCAATTGGTTGAATGATCCAGGTTTTGACAGAAGTCCAAAAGTAGGGTGCGGTGTTACAGATGCTTTATTCATTAAAGCACTTCAGAAACAACACAAAGATACTGCAGAACATATAGAATAGACTGAATGATCTGCCTGAATTAAAATTTTATTAATTTTTGTTAGCACTGTCATGATTGATCCGTTTTACTCTTTACTATACTTATATATATCATTTTAGCAAAAATGTAGTTAAATCTTTATTTTGGGTTCTGAAAATATTTTCTCATAGAAGAAGAGCAATTCATAATAACCAGTCTAATCAGTGTCTGTTAACGCGTTCGGAAGTTACGGAAGATAGACATCTCGAGTTTTATGGACCCTATAATCACCCCGGTTGCTCGATTCTTAAAAGCCCTTCTCTCTAGCTGTTATTGCATACTTCAAGTTCTGCCAATGGACCAATAATATACCATGCAATACAGTTAAGTGCAATATAACTCTCAGTTGGCAAGTACCGTCGTATCGCATTTCCAACTATCAAGAATATGTTCGAACTTATATCCCGCTCCACTTACGAGCTATAGCTCAAACAATATTCTACAACTACTTGTTAGTGGCGTCATATATCATACACTACCTATATTTACGATAGATGAGCTTGTCGTGGATTTTTATTATGATGAAATAAATTTCTACTCGTCTAGGTAGAATACATTTTACATTATGCTTTGATAGTATAATTTATGAACTCTTCGTTATTCGCTTGTTGTACATTTCACAATTTATTTCTTGTGGCATTAACATATGTTTATTTTAAATTATGCTGATTTTGATAAAAACATCAGTACTTGGAAATAACAGTAATAGGCGTTCTCAGCAACAGCGTAGGATGTTGAGGTATAAGAAATTTCATAAGAAAATTTTTGTATGGGCAGTCATTGAAGGAATCAGCATTTATTCATTGAAATTGAATGAAATAATTTATTTTATTTGAAACAGGTTTTATATGCTTTCAAAAGCTTTATAATCTGTAGGTACAAAAACCAAAAATTAAAACAAAATAAATTATACTTTTTGTATTTCAATGTTCCAAGGCAATGCAAAATAAATTATATGATCGATATGATTATATTTATACTTTTAGATGTTATTATAATTTTAACTAACACATAATTTATTCATTTATATGATATAATAAAAAAATCTTTAAGATTATTATGGTCTGGGAAAACAAAAATTTATAATTTAGTTCATATTATTTTTTCAGCTCTCAAAGATAATTTTAGTGTTTGGTACCTATACAACACAAATATAGCTTTAAATAAAAAAATGACAATATATTTTAATATATAGAGAAGGCTTTTAAAAGTTAAAGATGTCTTTATATGAATTACTGAAACTATTCTTTTCTCTCATATATCAGTACAACAAATTTTAAATCTGATCACGTACCTGGTACCATGTAAACCAGAATGCAGATGTTTTTAAATACATACATACATAACAATTTATTGGGTATATTTTATATCAATAGTAAAAGTTATTTGATACAAATATATATTGTCTATAAACTTAATTTTTTTAATTCTATATAAATTACAAGCTGTTTTATTAGAAGGCATTCATTAATTATGATTATTAAAGTAAAAATTTTTCATATGAGTACATCATGTGGGATAAAAAGAACTAACTGAACCTTTACAATGAATAGTAAATATGAAAGAAAATTATGGTAAAAAACTGTTTTACAAGAGATAAATTAAATAGTTATACCAACTGTACTTATGAATATTTCTGACAAAACTCCAGATCAGGGTTATATACAGAGTTATCTCTATGAAAAATATACTCATAGAAATTATGTTTTGTATTGGTAAAATAATGTAGTTATTATTTAAAATCGTAAAATTCCTTTAAAATAAAAATAAGACATTGGACCTGTTTTCCGTCTGGCTGTCCCATATTGGGGTAGAAAATAACCAGGTTACAAATTTTTGACAAACAGCAAAAAAACATATTTTTGCAATAATGAATTAGCTGTGAGTTTTACTGAACATAGTCAGATAATTGTCTGTTTGATATATGTAGTATGTTGTGATATAATTCACAATAGAATTGCTCAGAGTCAAATTGGATCTTTGTGTCTTTCCCTGCCTTATATATATATATAAAATCGATTTTATCGCTTTTTTATGTAAAACTATATTTTTGCTGTATAGGTAAAATTAGCTTATGAGAGCTTAAAAAATAATATGAACTAAATTATAAATTTTCGTTTACCTAGACCGTAATAATCTACGTTACTAAATGCATCGCAGAAATTCCGCGAGCGAAGCGGCTTTTACTTTAATTTATTAATCAATTCAACGACAAAAAACGTCTATAGTTTTAATGAATTTACATTTTATAGTAGTTGTTTCAGAATTTTGCATGTCACATGATATCTTTTCAGAGCATACGATGTCGCTTTTAGTACTTTTTAAATATTCATCAGATTAATATCACAAAATCGCAACCATGCAATATAACGAACAAAGTGGCGTTAGATAAACCAACACTGACCGAAATTCGCGATTCAGAATTTAACGAATGCAACGATACATATTTCGATTTTAATGCAACAAAACCCATAACGCTTTATAAAACAAACTTCGAATGAAGTTTAATTACAATTTTCATTATATAGCGAAACATATGTATACGTAATATGATAATGCACTCTACAATTCTATTGACGAATCATTGTTCCGTGATATTCAATTACATAAATTTATGAATTTAAATGATACAAATAAACACGCAATTTTCAATTTCAAATTATATATAATGGAGTATATGCAAAAGTTTATAATCAAATACAATAATGGAGTTCTGTTCGGATGCAGGATTAATTTTCAATTAAAGACTGATTATTATTTTCAAGCAGCATGTATATTTTGTATTTACGTTGGTACTTCACAAGTTGATAATTACGCATATTTGTTATATTTATGTGTAAGTAATTAAAATTCTTGTAAAGGTCAAAGCCAATATTAATGAAATTTTAATTAATGAGATTTAATTTATTCAAGCATGCTCAAGATTTCCAATTTGACAGATTTTAATTATACACATTTTAATAAAATTTATTATTGAAATTTTAAATTTAGATATACCGGTTATAAAAATAATTTGAATATTGTTTCTGAATACTATTTGAATTGCACACTTTAGATCTTTGTGATATAATAGAAATATGTCCTTTGTCATAAGTTTTTATTAGAATACCTTAAATTTAAATAAATATAAATTTTATTAATATTTACAAATTATAACTTTCCTCTTGATAATTCTGTCATACAATTCATGATTCATTAATATTTTGAATTTCTACACAAGTTCAATTAGAGAGAAAAATATTTTTCTAGATATTTAATGGAAATGGAACAAAAATTATTTATAGAAAGTAAATGTAAAGATAATTGCATGCGAAAAAATGATATAGGATTGAAACCATATTCAAATGGGGACTTTTTTATCTAAACCTTAATTTGATTTCATAGTAATTAAAGAAGCAAATATTGTAATAAATATACATAATTAAAAAATAATTAATTTTTACATAATAATAAAAAAAAACTGTTAATAGAGCTTGCAATTAGCAGATGCATATAAATGTATCTACTTTTTCAGTGAATAGAAACGTATAAAAATAATAATACTACTTTAATATCAATATCTAGCTGATGCTTCAACTTTTAACTAATATATGAATCAAAATAAAAATACCTTAATCTTCAACACAAAAATTGAAACTACGGGTAAATAACATTTTATTTCAAACATGTTGCAAAAACTTTCTGATATATGTATGTAATCAACTTAGTCAATAGCAATTGAAATTTAGCAGTGTTAAAATTTGAAATCTCATCATTTCAAACTTTGAGGAATTATTATAAATAAACCGCTGTTCAAAATTCTATAATATTTTAGGAAGTTTGGTTAGATCATAAACTCTATTATCATCGGAATCATCACATTAATAAAAACGGATTTTTCAAAAAATTAACGTAGAAGAAAAGTTTTGCATTCACTTTATAATTAGAATAAAATGGCTCAACTGATTGTCGCACAATACTAATCAATGCAACCTTATCATATTTTCTCAAACAGGTTTTAATTTTTTGAAACCCTTGTAGCAGTTTTTGAAAAAACTTCGTGGATTTTGGCTCATTTAAACACTTATACTTCTTCAAATTTGTCTTTAGCATTGAAAATTTTTTTTTTAACATAAAATTAGTTCGTTGTATTTTTTGACAAAAATATAAAATTCTCCTTCAGAAAATTTTAAAAATCCTTGTTCTGGCGTAAGTGTAAAAAATATAAAAATAAAGTTGTTGTAGCAGATATATTTTGCCTTTATCAAATTGATAACATATTTTTGTAGTATAACTAAATATATCAATGAATAATAAATGAATTTTTATAATCAATTAATTACAAATACATTTCCCCTTCCGAACAGATTCGAATCCGTCAGCGTTCGAGCGTAGGATGACGTTCTAAAGAGATGTAAAACTGTGGG
The DNA here is from genome assembly GCF_003426905.1 of Ctenocephalides felis. Lineage (NCBI taxonomy): Eukaryota > Metazoa > Arthropoda > Insecta > Siphonaptera > Pulicidae > Ctenocephalides > Ctenocephalides felis. The sequence continues at coordinate 11,591,600 of NW_020537324.1, forward strand.
TAAATTCCTCTGGTGTGGGTTCGCCGTTTCCACGAGAAATAGATGGGTTTGCAGATTGAGCGTGACGTATCTCCTTTGGGGAAAAGTATGCACGATTTTAGGGGATGAAGCCGCAGCAGCCCTCGGCGCCCAGCCAAGCCCGCGGACCGATCGTAAGGTTTCAATTTATGCATGAAGAAAACGTTCCTAATAAGGATCTGGTCGGCGATGTGCGGGACCGTTTGCCACTAGATAGCTATCGAATTGCCTAGTATCGGATTTATGTTTCGGTGTTTACATAGATATAAAGTGATGTTTTACTGCCGGCCGTTTAACTGAACCCGATCGAAGATTAGAGGGTTTCTAAATGGGGATTTGTTTTTAATCGAATCGTACGTGCTGATTGTTTAGTAAACGATTTCAAAGCAATCATGATTTTATTTACTCGCTATCATATTTATAACTGTCCAGTTAAGGACATTTTTAGTAAATTTTTTGATTTACAATTGTCAGCCGTAATAGGCTACAATAGGATTGTATACGTATATAGTGACATGCTCGAAAAGCAACTCAATAGTTATTTTTTCATTTTTCATAAATAATATTGACAATATTTAATTGATAATATAAACTTAACTATTTTCTTGAAAATAATAACTAAATTATTCTAATCTTGATGACATAAATCAAGTGGTGATTTTCTCTTCAGTCTACGACGATAGTTTTTTGTTAGTAAGGTGTTTGTAAGGTAATTTGGATAACAATCTTGATTTTTATTTTAGCAAATATGTATTTCTGTAGCAATGTTGAGTAGAGCTATTTTCACTGGGAAATATATTTAAATATACATTTTTAAGTGAAAACGTATATTACTACTGCTTGATATCTAGTTGACTGAAATCTGATATACAAATAAATATGCAAATTGTAAGCATATTTTAGTATGATTGCGATAATAATCTTCTAAATGCATAAATTTAACAATTTATCATAAAACATATTTATAAACTCTAAAGATTATTTTAAATAAGATTTGTAAAATTTATGTAGTTGGAGGGAAAATTTACACTAATATTATTATATCATTTATTATCTTAATAATAATTTAATAAAATCAAATTAAATGAAAACTTTCTAATTATTAATTAATATAATATTTTCAATTTTTTTTTTCCTTTTGCTCCATAATATAAGCAGCCCGACACCGAAATAGAGTAAATTATAAACTATTTTTTTTTAAATTTTGCATTATTTATAAAAATAATAATAATTTATTGTGACACGATTATTGTGATAACATAATTCGCTTGTTTTTCAAAAAAATGTATGAAAATTTAGCTAAAAATTGCAAAAAATTTAAAAATTAAAGTCGTATTTTTTTGAATTTGTTATAACTTAAATATTTGCTTTATGATGATATTATTATTAATATTGATAATATTGATGAAAAAAATCATTTTGTAATTAATGAACTTCTGATGTTCTTCTGGAAAAAATGTCTAACAGAACAGAAAATATTGTTGATTACAATAGTTAAATTAGTACATAGTTTTTTTTTATATATTTTTACATTTTATCACAAATTTGGGTTTATTTTCATTAAACATTATTATAAATATTTTAATCATATATATTAAATTCTTCACGAAATGCAAATAGTTTTGTAGCAATTCATACAAGAATGTTAAACATGTAAAGTGAAAATAGGTTGAGCCTCATATCTGATTTTAATCTGATTGGTACTGGTAATGATTTCAATTCTCTAAAAATAATTTAATAAATAAAGTATTGAATATAATTTCATCTATAAAGTTTTATAAATTTACAACAAAAGCGTAAGCCATAATGTAAACACAATTGTTATATGCATCCATCAAGCTGATCATTTTTTACTGATTGACTGACTACATACTGTAGTAGTCATTCATATCAATATATCCTAATATCATTAGCCATTTTTTCAATCATTTACCCATTATTGATCAAACATGTATCGTTATGAATTTTCAACAACTTTAATTGAAATCATCGTTAGTTTTTAACACTTGCTGGCGTTCATATCAAACTCGTATTACTCGACACCCGTTGCCCCAAAAGTCTCGTTCAATGAATCGATTGCTTTTGTATAACACAGTTTGCTCGTTTATGTGCAAAACTATAATTTGGAACAATATCTGTACAGAATTTCATTAAAATGCAAATAGATTTCGAAATACGCGGATGCTACGTCGTTTATGCAATCCGTCATATGTCATGTATTTCATCATTAATCATATCTGAATACGACAATTAAAAATATATATTGTGACTTTTGGTAACGATCAGTGCTGATATTTGAGATGAAATTTATTGCTTTCATGCACTTGGTAATAAAATATTAAGATAAGATTTTTGGATCATCGTATCATTTTTAAAAATTCCACAAAAAATATTATACTACATATAAAAAAGTATATATTTGATTTTTTTGATTCAAAAACGTGGGGCAAATTTTTTATGCTTCCATTAATGCATTACAATCTATCTATTATATGAAGATATTCAGTAATTGTTTTGTTTTTTATTAGCAAATTACTACATTGCAGGTTCTACTCGTTCTTTTTAGCCGTAATATGAGGATCTAAATGAAACACAATATAACTCTTCACTTTTTTAATTTTCTCTACACAAATTACAAAACTGTTCATTATATAAAGTCATTTAGTTTTTTTTATTTATTACCTGTATTAGAAGGCAGCCCAATTTGTGATTTTTCTACCTGTGAAATATCTTGATATTAACTTACTGAATGAAAATATTATTGAATAATATTGAAATAATATAAAAATATTTATATCTTAATTTTTCTAATTCATAAAATGACTATATCAGCAAATTTCTGCCTTTAAGAATGTTTAAAAAAATACTCACACGATATGTCTAACTTAAATAGTCAAAATTTAGATAAATCAAATTACTAAGGTTTTATTAGCTTCAATGATATTTGTTTTAATTAAAAAAAATGATGATTTTACTTTACATTGAATACTTAGTTTTGTATACTTGTACTTTTCAAAAAAATCTAATATATTTGCAACTTAAAATCTTTAATCACAAACTTCCAAAATATTTTCTGTTCTCTATATGCACATTAATATAGTCTATGTCACTCATATTTTTATATCAACTTTTGTAGGAACGTATTTTATAAACATATATATGAAACTGAATAACGGTTTAAAATAACTTTCAAACTTTCAATGTTCATATACGAATATTTCTGAATTTCATATTTTTAGTACTATTTTTGAATGCAACACTCTACTGAATATGGGCAACAGATGTCAGTTGCAGAATCGAGACAAACTTTCAGAGATGCAAAAAAATATTTTGTTTGAGTCACTTATGAATTGTTTATTTTTTCACAAATCATTATTGCTGCTATTTTAAAAATCCACTTCTATTGTTTTATTTGTTTTAAATTGAGGTAAACTAACAATGAATGCTCCTTGCCTAAAATAAAAATTATTTTCAATTTTTCTATTCGTGAAAGAGGATAGTGATTTATGGATAATAAAAAAAATTTTGAAAACTTCACTAAGCTTCATGGATCATAAATTTTAAATATATATAACATGTACATAAGTGTATATATGTATAATGAGTATGAACATACGAAATTAATCCAAAAAATGTTTAAGCAACGAATTAGTTCTAAAGATCTCTTTTCTACAAACCATAATTATTTATTTCATGCAATTGTACTATCTAAATAATTTATGTAACGAGTGCATTGGTTGCTGAACGTTGATAATTTCCAAATTCACGTAAACAAATAATTTTGCAATAAATTTAACCCATAAAATATTTTATAGACTCATTAATGTCGAAACCATGATAATTTTATAGATATTCAGAACTTGATATATATATATATATATATATATATATATATATATACATATATATATTGTAGAGTTTCGAACAAGAATCCAAAAAGTAATAAAAAACAAGAAAAGTTTTTTAAATAAAATATTTATTTATTTATTTATTTATTTATTTATTTACTGTCGACGTTTCGGAACTAGGTACGTTTCATCTTCAGTACATCTGTCAAGAAACATGATCTTGATGAGATTTAAGCAAACAATATGTTTAAGAAAAGAAAATGGATATTTAATTCATAAATTAGTTGAAAAAATAATGATCGAATAATGATCAAGAATGTTCGAAACTCTACAAAATATACACAAATCCCAGACTGTACCATTTAATATACGTGTATATATATATATATATATATATATATATGTGTGTGTGTGTGTGTGTGCGTGCTCACTGATTTCCACTACTAATTTCACTAAATTCCAAATTTAAAGATATATCAATAAAATTAAAATCTTTATTAATATAAAATCATATATACAATATACAAATCATCGTTGCAATTACAATTATAACAGTCTTGATGGTGGTAAGCATTTATGTACATAAGCCATGTGAATAATCATAAATTAAACAAAAACAGTTGTATAAATAGTTCAAGTACAAGTTAACAAATATTTGACTAATATTTTCTACCTCATTTAATTATTTCAATTTAAATATAGTAAACACAACCTTGGTGTGCGAGTAGGAGATGAATATTAAGTTAATTTTAATTATGCTAAATGTAAAAAATAAATAATAATATATACTAATAAAAGACTTAATATAATAAGAGCATCCTAATATTAATAACAGATCGTAAAAATGTTTAAATAAAAAATTTCATATTACTCTAATGTAAATATGAAGTCTATGTTATTGGAAGCTTCTTCCTTCTTCATAATCCATTTTTGATAATATTATGTATTCCATTTTTATGTGATCCATTGGTATAATTTCCGTTCGTATGTTCTCCATTTCTGTAATCTCCGTTTGTTTTCAAAGATGTGCTATCTAATGTCTTTTTCTCGATCAATTTCGAGTAATCGTTCGGAGTCAATCCTAGCATATCCTTAACCTCGGTCGATACACCGTGACGCAGGAGGTATTCGATGACATCACGTCTTCCGTGCAATGCAGCTGCATGAGCTGCCGTTCTTCCTGAAAACCAATCACTTTTTACATAAAACAAAAATATCTTTCTTCTGATAAACGAACGCTCTATGTGTTCTACCGTAAATTTTCCATTACTTTCTTAGAACCCTTTTATATGCAGTAAATCTGGTTTTAAGCTAGGTCGTTCAACAACAAAATACGAAAAAGATAGTTGATTAAACGATTTTCTAGTTGAACGCAAAATGTGAAACGTGGAAATTGTAAATTGATTGTCGAAAATATTTGCTTCGTATAACACGTGTAATACTGATGTTTGTTATCTTGAATCAATAATATAAACCTCTATCACATAAATAGAATATTATCTCATGTTTACAAATAATTTCCGCGAACTTAATATTTACTTCAATCGCAATAATAATTAATTCCCCATAATCTATAACTACTTACCGCTAGCATCAGATTGGGATAAGTCAGCTCCTGCTAATCTATAGCCTTCCAACCTGACAAGTAATCCTTTCTCAGCAGCCTGGACCAAATCGTTGCCGCAGGAAGAAACCAGATGGGCTCCAGCTTTTCTTAAAACTCTTATTACCTCGTGTCTGTCTTGATCTATTGCATCTCTTAATGGTGTTCTACCACGAACATCTCTTGCATGTACGTTGGCGCCGAGCTTTAGCAAACACTTAACAACTTCAATTGATACGTCCACATTAGCACAAGCAACGTGCAAACTTGTTCGTGCCTCTGTATCAACAGCTGTAAAATCTGCGCCTTGTTTATGCAACTCTTCTAATCGTTCGATGTCATCTGCTAATACAGCATTATTTAGCATTGATGGGTATAAAATGTTGTTCAAGTTTTTCTTTTGCATTTTTGAAGTTACTTTCAAACATCTTGCTACAGCTTCTATCAAATCTTCTGTATCTTCTGTGGTGACATCGGTCAGTTCTCCCCGTAAGCTAGTGCGCATCATGAAACGCCGCGTAGGAAGGTCCCATTCGGGTTTAGACAGGACATACGAAAGTTTGCATAGGGCAGCTTCCGGGGTCATATCTACCCCGGAAATGACTCCACAATCACGTAGCACTCGTCCAGTTTCATACACCTCACTAACCGAGCCTTTGGCACACTGGGTTATGTTGACAATTATTACACCTCGTTCAGAGGCTTCTGTGAGGGCTGCTGTCAATTCACTTCTGCTGCAGGGTATATTACCTGCGCCAAAAGTTTGCAGAACTATTCCTTCTACAGGTGGTCTTAGAAAAGATCTTATTGTATCACCTGACATACCAGGAAAAATACGTAAAAGACCTACATTTGGGTTTAAATCAGTATGAACTGACAATCTTTCAATTTCTCTGGGTCGTATAAGTGCGGCTCTATCAATTTCAACCGTTATCGACATAACAGCTAGTGGCGGATAATTCGGACTCGTAAATGCTTGCAAAGCATCACAACTCGTTTTTACAGTTCGGTTACCTCTGTATAACTTGTGACCGAAGAATACGCAAACTTCTGCAATATTGTATCCACCCCCAGCCATTATCAACGCTGATAAGAAATTGTCACGACCATCGGATCTAGTTTCGAAAATTGGAATCTGTGCACCAGTCAAGATGACAGGTTTACCCAAGTTTTCGAGCATGAAACTCAAAGCCGAAGCGGTGTACGATAGAGTATCAGTTCCGTGAAGTATTACGAATCCGTCGTAAGTTTCATACCAATGCTCAATGTCACTTGCAATTTTAGACCACTCTTTGATGCCCATGTCGGAACTATCCAGCAGAGGGTCGTATTCTAAAATCGAGTAAACGATTCGTCTGCGTAAATCATCATCATATTGCGGCATAACTAACGGTGTCGAAAGTCCTGTACCGAATCTTTTCTCTGCATATTCGGCATCATGCATATGTTGGTAGCCACGTATGCGTTTTTCAAGTGCGTTCGGATTTGGTGCCAAAACTCCATATTTATTTTTCATCATGCCTATTGTGCCACCGGTATACAACACCAGCACTCTTGATTCAGTTTCGGAGTTGGTCACGTAGGTAAAATTAGATTGCGTCATTTTTTGTGTTGATTTCACCGGCAGAATCGAGAGGTCGTTGAATCACCTAGTATATTTTATAACGCTTCGTTGGCGTAGGTCACTTCTTGCCGCATGCGGCGTTTATGATGCAATAAATAGAAGAATTTCTGTAGAAAAATGTTATTAAAACATACTTTTAATATTGCTTGTCGTTTTTCAGCGGGTAGTTTTATATAAAGTAATAGATAATTAATTTTAATAAAAGCCAAAAATAGTGAAATATTTTTAAAACACCTTATAATGCACTGACATATAATTTAGCATTATAATGTATGCGCATCCTTTTAAAACAATACACATTTATTAGCATATGTTGACTACATATTATGATAATAATTAATGTTCTGATTTTTCCATAATTGAAAATAACTATAGCATCAACCTTTTGACCCGGTGTAATTGCAAAACTGTTTTATTAAATTATTTTTCATTTTACATCAAACGTGTGGCAAGCAATATGTCACAATATTATGATAATATCCCATATAATACACAAATTATAAGGTCAGGGTCGGAGTGCTTCAACGATTTAATTGATAATTTGAAAGATTATTTTTCAATAATTAATTTCGAAGATAAGCGAATGGAATCACGCTTCATGTAACATGTTGTACGAAAGTGTAAACATGTTGTTTGATTTATGATAATAATTTTGCATTGTGTTGTTTCAAAGTACTAATTCGTTACTAATATTAAATTAAAAAATAATAAAACATTTAATAATTGCCACTGAAAATTGTGAATGAACCAAATTATATTTGCATATTATAATTATATTTTAATAATACTATAAAGTTATTAAATATTTTTTGACTTTGATTAATTAAAGTCTGAATATATTATTTTAACTTTTAGTGATGCCATGATTGAAATACCTTTATAATAATCCGTCTTTAATTTAAATTTCACTTTTCACTAATAATATTAAAAATAATACACTGTCACAGAAGTTTTTATATTCATGTAATCATATTTATTATTTTATAATAAATAGTTAATAAATATATATTATTTTGTTTCCACACATATATTAACCTCTTCGCGTTTCGCGGCGTACTGACCGCGTATTTCTCTAATAGTAGGTTAGTGTGGAATAGATTGTGGCTTCGGCCACATGGAAAATTGTTTACATCGATATTTAATATCAGTTCAGTTTGAAAATATTATTTTAATCTAATAGTTTTAATATTAATATACTTTATCATTATTATTTTTATTATATATTCAGAACTGTTCAATTTATGAGAACATTTAGCAAATTTGATCATGTGCAACGATCACACAAAAGACATTGCTTTGAAATATAGGCATGTTGAAATTACAACTCAATGGTTAATTTTCCATTATATAGATAAATTATAACTATATTCAAATAATTATAATATAAATCTGAAATATATTCTTTTAAATAATAAAATTAGCATGTAAATTTAGTTCTGAATAAGAACCAATGTAGACTTAATGTAAGATAGATCAAGTCGCGATTTTCTTTTAACTTACTATATGTAGTAGTTTTTTGTTATTATATATTAGATTTAATATTTTTATATTTTAAAATTATAATAATATAATATTTTAATAGATAATATAATAAAAAAATGTAGTTTATAATAGATTAAATTTCTTACCTTTCAATAGGGTAAGTTATAGTAATCGCAAAAAAATAAAAATGTTTGCATACCTTCACGTTTCAAAGGTTTCTGAACATTTTGGCAAATTCATAAAAAGGGATGTATGTATGTATGTATATGTATGTATGTGTGAATCAAGTTTTCGTCAGTGATTTTGAGAGTAGAGATCAACCGATTTGATGATTCATAACATTAGATTCCTATTGAAAGGGTCTAGCTGTTTTGAGGATGCGGGGTATAGTGCAACAAATGGCAATTAATTTTTTAAGAGAATGTTTCGACTGATTCAAATTCAAAAACATTTTACTTGTACATTGTATTGATGAAATGAAGAAATGATTAAATTTTTAGGAAAGCAAGTCCAGATAAAAGTTAAAAATATGTCATTTTGCGGTTATTGGATATAGGTTCATTAAAATTAAAGTACCAAATACTTTATAGAGATTTTAATCCTAAGTACAATTACACTTATAAAGTCTAGACAAATGTTTTCAATATTTTCTATAGTAAGGGTTTAACCGACTTGACTTTTGAATTCAAATTCAAAAACATTTTACTTGTATTGATAAAATGAAAAATTGATTAAACTTTTGGGAAAGCAGGTCCTGCGGTTTCGGAGATCCAATAAAAAAATTTAAAAAGTGCCATTTGGTGGTCATAAACGATCATTAGACGTATTATAAGCACATTAAATTATTAGATATTTTATAGAAATTTAAACAATAAGTGCAATATTTGTTTCCATTTCTATGGGTTCCGTATCAAGATTTATATTTTTTTAAGTTCACTTATATAGTCCAAAATTTACGACCTGAACCGATATCAAAATTTTCAATGTGTATTTATCATATGTCACCAATTTCAAATATAGAATTTTCTAAAAAAATTTTTATTAACGCTTGCCATCTGTCCCCGACCTGGGCCGTTTCAGCGGGACGGCATCGTAAAACACGTGCGTGCGAGATCTTTATTCTAATCTCTAGTGCGAAATACGAAACGCGATTGTGTTTGCCGAGGCATGTCCCGCTACCAATACAGGAAACGTAACCAGTAACAAAAAAAGATAACGCCGAACCAGGGAATCATGTGTGTGCGTGGTCACACGCTTATAAAAGTATTTTCAGTGATGTAGCGTTTAAGAAAATAAATACATTTCGCATAATATAATTCCTTTTCGAAGTGAGAGCGTGCAAACGAGCTATTTGCACGATTTTAGCGACTTAGGTTTAACACAGAAGCGGATTCTTAACTTTGATTTAAAAATTTCTCAAATATTTGTACCGAACCTCGTTAGGTATAATGTAACATCTATAAAATAATTATTTATTATAAATAATTAATAAAATTACAGTAACGTTATTTTAGCGGAATTCTAAAATACATGCAACTCTAATTTTTTACCCTCCTACCACAAATCTCTATATTATAATAGTCGTTTTTGTAATAGGTTCACTTTTTACCTCGCTTTCAGTCAGTGAATGCTTTTGATTGAATTTCAATTTAAATTTATTTGACCTTATGGAAAAGCTGCAGTTTACTTCAAAAGGGTTATCCAACCCTAACACTTTGCAAGAAATTTTGAAATCAATATCCTTTCTTCTAATTTTTTTGATGCAGAATTCTCCACATTTTTTTTATTCTCTATTTTATTTACCACTGTCCAGTTGAAGACATTTAATAAATTTGTGGAATTTGTAATTGTCAGCCGTAAAGAGACATTGTATACTAAAGGGGCATTTTGGAAAAACAACTCAATAGTTGTTTTCCCATTCGATATAATATTTACAATATTTTATTGATAATTATATAACCTTAACTATTTACTTATAAAATATTTTTTTATAAATAAAATAATGACTAAGTTATTTCAATTTTTTATTAGTAGTGTTGATGACTTAAATCCAGTGGCGCTTTTCTTTTCAACCTTCTTAAATAGTTCATAATAATCACTTTAGTAGCCCAATCAGTTATTTCTGAGCTTATGGAAGGGCTTAAAATTATCTGTTTTTTTCGCTGAATCATTTTAAAAACAATTTTTAGACATTTACAGGTGACAGAAAGGTTAACACCGATAAAACCTATAGCAATTTTAACAGAGTTCTAAAAATTTCACTCGATTTGCTAGACATGTCGCTACATAATTCGAAAATCAATTTGGATATTTCGTTGTATTTAATAATATATTAATATATCAAAACCATGAATCTCTGAATGTACCAATTCAATTTGATTGGAATCAGTTTGTCTATTGTCCCTTAATATTGCCAAGGTCGTTTATATGTGGCATGCTTTGCAGTGGGTAAATCATCCATATTATTTTTGTTAGTTGCTCTTTTTGCTTATTGTTAAAGTTTTGCCTTCAGCGATGGAGGTAATTTTGGTATGTTAAAACACAACACAAGTTTTATAGATTTATTACAGAATACAAATATTATTATACACAGTGGTGTTGTGCTAATATTTTTTTTGCCGGAACGCTAAAATTTAAAATCCGGTTCAAAAAATTTGATATATTTCGATAAGACCTCACAAATGTAATATATTGACTTATTATAATTAACTCTATTATATACAGCTAGTCTATACATTAAATTGTACAAGTATAAGGGAATCATTGAGTACATAATTTATATTCTTCAATGACATTAATTATATTTATTCTGGTATTATTTGTATTCATTAATACCTACATGTATTTATTATGATATAAACGTACTCAAGATTATTACAATACTTTATAAGATAACCTAATAATATGATAGATAACCTATTACCTATCATACTATATTATATTATTGTATATCATAGATAGATATCTATTATCTATCATACCGTGAGATACCTATACCGTCATTAACTAACTTATTATATACCTACATACCTTTACTTATTATAAATACTACTGTCTAATTTATATATTCACCTATATTATATAGGTTTACCTTACGCCCTATGTATTATCTCTACCTATTATATATATTATCTATTGTCTATACCGGGAATTGAACCCGGGACCTCCGCGTGGAAGTCGCGCACCTTAACCACTACCCTATCGGGTACCCCCATTAATAATATAATATGGGACGCACTGTTGTTTCCGCGGGTCATTTTCTAATTAATTAGATAATTAATACTGAGGTGGCGCGACGACACGCGAAAAAAGACGGTTGATTGTAGCGTTACGGTGGTATAGCGGTTAAGGTCGTCGCGTTCCACGCGGCGGACCCGGGTTCGATTCTCGGTAGAGTTAATGTAGCGTGTAAAAAAAATATAGGTAATAGGATATATAGTAGATATAGGTTAGGTGTATTTGGTATACAATGTAGGGATTTGAGAGTATGTGATGAAATATAGCGCATGGTATAGATGTAAGGCATGTAGTATAGAATGCAACGTATAGGCTTACGTAAGGCTATAGAAATACATGAATAGGAACCTATGATGTAGGTGTTAGCGTATAAGAAATGCGAATTTATATAAGATTATAAGATAAGATGAGATAAGAATTATAAGATAAGATATAAGATTTAATTTATAAATATTATTTTTTCTATAAGAAATTTTATCTCGGTATTAAATATCTAAAATATCCGTTAAGGCGTCGATTACACCTTACTGCTGCCTTTGCCGTTATCACTTCATAAAAAATTAATTACTGCACTTTCAAACGAATGTGTGCACTATGCGACAATAGACATAGAACTATAAATTTTATTAAATATTTGAGTAACTTTTGCGAGCTGAATTTCTTAAGGGGGTATTCTACTGTAGAATTTTGAAAAAATCGAAAAAATTTTTTTTTCATATTTTCAAAGTTTAGTTATTCAGAAATATGTCATTAAAAGGATTTTTCAAAATCACTATTATTTCCTGAGTTATATTCGTTTAAGTGACGTGGCCTCGGTTTGGGTCCGACCGAGTCTCAAAACTTTGAACTCGTTTTTCTCGGAACTACTTATTTCGAGCTGGCGGTAAGGATATCTCGAGTTCTAATGAACCGATTTACTTCATTTCTATTCTCCATACATCGCTTTATCGCATGGAACTTTCCCAAAACTATAACTTTTCATTTAGTATTTTTAAAAAATTCGGAATTGTTAAAAAAAACATGAAAAAAAATTTTTTTTTCAAACTGTCGCCATTCAAACAAAACCTATTCTAAAACCAGTTTTCATGTTTTTTCCGGTTCCAAATATAGAGTCCATAGAATGTAGAGTGGAACCCGAGAGATGTAGAGTCCATAGAGTAACAAATGTGATAGTATGCACATAGAGGCATAAATGTGACGCTAAATAGATCAGGGTATCGGCACATAACATTATGTACCACTTACTTCGACATTGACAATGAGCTAATTAATTTATATAAAAAAAAAACAATTCTCAAATATTTTTGTGGCAGTAACGTTGCTGGATCAGTTAGTATATATACACATAAATATGTATGTGTTATTTCTTCTATAAAACAACAATATACGGGTCAATAAGCTTTAGAAATACTTTAATTAATAACACAAGACATACAACCCATAAAAACATCTACATTTACCGTTGTAAACTATCCCTTTGCAGAATTTAATTATCTTTCCATCAAAAAACCGTCTTTGCCATTGGGACCACCATACATGTGACGTCCACACGAACCTTTCTTTGCCGCTCGACTACTAATTATCTACGCCACTGAACCAAGGAAGCGTTCTTTGTACGTGTAATTACATCCTAAAATAACCCCCACAAACTAATGCCTTCTCTCAGGCCAAGGATAAGGAACTACAAGTAACAACATTCCAGCTGAACTATTAATAGCATCACTTTCCGCGCTTTCTGGGTACGAGTATGGCTCTTGTTAGAAAACTACCTGGAATATTCGCGTTAAACTCCTTCTGACGTGCAAATGCATGTGCGTAGAAATTTCTCGCCCACTTGCTCGTATATCATTTTATTTTATATTGCCTTCCCATAAATCATAATTTATTTAAATTATGTCACATGCGGTATGATTTATACCTATGTTTAACGTGTTTAATATAGAAGTCAGGACTTGAGGCAGCGCGTATTTCGGTTGCTTGGTATAGAAATTATTTAATCATACATTCTAACATAATATTAAATGTCATGAATGGTTTGAAACTTGTTTTGAAATAATTGTGATTTAAAGATATAGCCGGGTTAATTTATGTATCACGGAGAAAGTTGAATAGTGGGGAATTTGAAATATGTAATAATCTTATAATCGGTATGCTCACGAGAATATATATATATATATATATATATATACATATTAAATGGTAGCGTGGATTTGTAAATTTTTTGTAGAGCTTTGAACAAAGAATCCAAAAAGTAATAAAAAACAAAAAAGTTTTTTAAAAAACCATTTTTTTAATTATTTACTGTCGACGTTTCGGAACTAGATACGTTCCATCTTCAGGACATCTGTCAAGAAACATGGTCTTGATAAGATTTAAGCAAACAATATGTTTCGGAAAAGCAGAAGATTGTGGATTTTTTTTGATACATCTATCACGATAATTGATGCATATTTGTGGCAGACAGTTGATGCATATTTTTAAAAAGTTTACAGTAATATATACATGTATATGGTAAAAAAAATTATTCACAAAATATAGAAAAACTTCCACCTTATTGCCTTTGATCTGACATGATTTTTCAAGCTTGTAAAATACCACAGCGTGTTCTCTGCACTGATATCATACGAGTTTAAAAAATAACCGATATTTGCGATATAGGATACATTATATTCATCTATATCTGGTACACGTCTTGACTATTTGAAACATAAGGCACAACGTGCATAGTGTATGATGTCGTTTCATCCACGGAAATTCGCGTCTTCCTGTGCTGTATATTGCAATTCCTCACGGTTCTGCGATTTTTCTTTTTTACGCCTTTAATTTTCATTCAATGGCTTCATTTTTTGCTTTTTATTAAACTTTCAGGACCATTCAAACCTAATATTTTTTTGTATTGCTTGTAGTTTCGAATAGTGGGACCTAATAAAGGAAAGTGAAAAGCGGATATTTAATCTGTTATAAAAGATAGAAATGTAACATAGCGTTGTTATGGCAACACTATGTTACGGTTCAATCTTCATATAAATTGATAATAAAAACTGTCAAAAAGCTATGTATTTGTTGTGCAGTAAGGCATTTTATACGTAAAATCTAATCTAAAAAATGTTATCATAAGTGCATATTTCTAATGTGCTCTTGATAGCACATACGTGAAGTTAGGTTTTATGTGTAAAATGCCTGATCGCACAATTTTTATCTACCAATTTATATGAATATAGGACTCTAACATAGCATAGCCCTAACATTCCTATATTATCAGAAAATTGGTCTCCCAATGTATCTTTTCCATCTTTTTCATGAATGTTTTTCCAAAATGTTTAACTACGCCACTCCCTTGTCTAGTCCAATATAACGGTGTGTATCACAAGAGATACACTGAAAAAGACTGTATCACATACTGATACTAAACAATATAATACATTGTTCATGCTTCCACTCAACAGGGTATGATTTGCATAGAGCCGAGGCTCTCCATATATTGCCTAGTAAGTAAGCTACGTACGGATGGGCCGTCAATATCCATTACATGTTCAGTGGCGCTCAGTCGAATAAAATAATTCGAGAGCTAGCAAAAAAATTCGATAAAACTCCTATTTATTTATTTTTAAGATGCAATTTTAATTTGTTGTTCTACAACAAAACCATTCAGTAAATAATATGAGTAGTTCATATAAAAATAAATAAGTGAAGGAAAGGAAATCATTGGTTCGTGATGGACCTGGCCTAAGGGCAGAGTACTAATTATTATTTTTATACATTAAAAAATTGAAAGTAAAATAAAGGTTACCCAGTAAAAACGCATTTATCTATGATTATATATTATTGTTGCAAAACTATTTTTTTTAAGGAATTGCCTTAAGATCAAAAGATTTGGTAGCATGGTTGTAAAAAAAAAGAGAGAAAAAATCAGTGATTTGTGATGGACTTGTGATGACTTCAGACACAGCACTCATTATTATTTTTCTACATAAGAAAATTGGAGAAAAAATATAGGCTATCCAGTAAAAAGGCATCTATGTTATTATTGTTGAGAAACATTTTTCTTGAAGAAATTGCCTCAAGAACAAAAGCTTTGGTAGCATGGTGGGAAGACAAACAAAATTTTGTTAAAGTTAATGGTGACGTTGCTAAGTTTTAAGAAGTTTGCTATGCTAAGTTATATATTTTGTAACATTTTTTTTTATTTCAATCCTTTTATTCATTTCCTGTTTAATTTTAATACATCTACATTTTATATTTTATGACCAGTAATCAGAACTATTTTTTGTAAGGGAAGTAAGGCAGCCTAGTGGTCCTTTCTCTTTGTAATAAGAATTATTATTATTGGATAATTTACGTAATGACGTGATAAGTACAGCAGCAAAACTTGTAAAGGCTCTTATCACTTAAAATAATATGTAAATCTATATTTTCAATTATAAGAAATGCTTGATGTGAACAGAACCTGGAACCTCCTTTGCTCAAACAAAAATTGTTTATAATTGATTATTTAAATTTTATAGATTTTTATATCATTATTAAATACTCGAGACCAAACTACTTCATTCTATATATTTCTTAGATTTTTTAATGTTTTATTGATTACACTTGCGTATACTAAATATATATACTTGCAATGAGAGTATATAT
This sequence comes from Ctenocephalides felis, assembly GCF_003426905.1. Classification (NCBI taxonomy): domain Eukaryota; kingdom Metazoa; phylum Arthropoda; class Insecta; order Siphonaptera; family Pulicidae; genus Ctenocephalides; species Ctenocephalides felis. The sequence goes on from NW_020537324.1 coordinate 11,608,044, forward strand.
TATTATATGCAATCTGGTTGAATGCAATCAAAAATATGTTAGCAAAAGTTTCTAATAGCAAAAATTCTATTAATGTGCTATTTTCACTGAAATCTTAAATCACTTGCTTATAGAATTAATCGATAGATAATTTCTAATACAAAATTTAAATATGTACTTAAATTTTAGACTAGTCGAATGCTTTTTGGAATACCTTAAAAAATTGTGTATGTGTATGTGTACGTTTGTATGTTTGGACACATTTTTGTCCTCGATTTCTAGAACACGGATCAACCGATTTGAATGAATAAATAAAATATATATAAACTATATATGAAATGTACATAAAATATACATAAAATAGTGGTGCGTAGCACATTTATGGAACCGTAATAATTTCGTACCGTAATTAAATATTAAAGGAATATAAACGATCAATATTTAATAAAAAAACATTATATAATACCATTCACTGCGAGTTTAGAATATATTTTCCATCAGAGATGAGATGTTAGTTTCATGATAAATGCATTTTAGTATAAAAAGCGAAAACATCGTCCAATACTACTTGCGTTTTATTGATTACAGAAACTTCAATTAGTGCATTACTCTGCCTCTAAACGTTGTATACGGAGTGCAAATTAGCAATATTTTTTTTAATTTTTAAATATCAGCTCTTGGCCTAAAAAGCTTTACATCAGAAGTAAGAAATTGACCAAGACGGGACGCGGTTTTGTATTTTTTGTTCTTTATAGCACGAAATTACTTTAAAACGCGGTTGGCAACATGGAGCGATTCTAGTGAAATATGCGACACACAGAAAATTAATAGATTTTTCAGTTCACTATAAAGTATTAAGTTGCTATAGGTATGTACGTTGTTGTGTATGTAAACATCAATATTTCTCTCGTGAACTTTTTGATTAAAATGCACGTTAATCTTTTAAATTAATTATCGAACGTATTAATAATTTGAAGCGCATGCAATTTTAATTTAAAAATTGCAGGGTGGTTTATCGTTGCATGGATAAATATTCATTTAAAAGGTTAAAAACAGCAGCAAACATCGACAGAATTTATAAAATGCAAAATCAAAACTGTTTAATCACTTTGAATATATCAATTAATTATTTATAAATAATTTATGCAAATATTTGTGAATATGCATTTGAAATAAATAAAAAAAAATGTGAACTATAAAAGCATTATATATATATATATATATATATATAAAATACAGTAGCATGAAGTCTTAAAGATTAATATTTTCAAGAAGTTAGAAATGCTTTCATAAGTTTTTTTTGTGCAGGATACTCAATACGTACTTGTATCAACTTTTATATAAAAATTTTAATTAAATTTTATTGCTAAATTATATCAATGAATAACCCTTTCTAATGTCAAGTTAAATGGTATTAGTTCAATGTACATTTTATAATTGGCTACATATAAATTAAAAATTAAAAAAACACGTTTAGATAAAAAATTGATTTGAATTTATTCAATTTTTTTATCGTATCAGAATTACATATTTTAATTGTAAATATTTGCATGATCATGAATTTTTAACAGCAATGCATATTTATCGTAGAACAAAAATATAACTGAAATAAATTACGGAATTGAAATGTATATAGGTTACTCACAGCTTTTGGTAATAAATAACACGTTACATAGATTATAATCATTTCGAGCTCCTAAATTAAATATGTTTAATATACGCTATTTTTTGCATTGGAATATTTATAATTGTATATGTGCAAGCGCGTTTTGTAGTTCTGATTATGGCATTTCACGTAAAATTTTATATTTTTGGAATATAACATGTCATTCATCAGATTTTTATATCATTATTAAATTTAATGCGTTTGGGAAAATTAAATGTGTACGCGACAAAAATAAAACAAATTTAATTATACTCATTTTATCTGACAAAACTTATATTGATGATTCAGAAAATATTTTTTAACCAAATTTTATATTTAGATATAATTGTAATCATAATCTATAGTCAGAGCACTGCTCTAATTTATATGAAAAATGGGAATAAAAACAACAAAGTGGGCAGCACTAAACTCTTAAAACCCAAATCATATAAATAATATCACATGAAAACACAAGTTCAAACAAATACAATAAAATCACTCAATAAGATCAAATATGTGAGATTGATCGCACCTTATGTTCAATATTATCAATTTGGAGGTTCCAATGGTGGCTATCTAAAAACCCATGATAATATTTTTGATACCCACCCTAAACAACCTGATATCAAGCAGTAGTAATATCGGTATTTATCAGAAACCAAAAAATAATTATTGAATTTTTTTAAAAAGTTAAGTTAAAATTATCAAAAAGCCAGAATTTGTTGACGAAAGTTTACTATATTAGGACCTTTTGGACTGTCAGTTCAAAATTTAAATATTACTGAAAAATGTTGTTTCAATACTACTAAAGTTTCTTCAAAAAATATAAAGACTTATTTTTTGAGCAGCGATCAGAACTAGATATGTTCTCTGAGATGTTCATGTTCTGAGTTGTTCATGCTCTATTTTGAAATTCTTTTCTAGATTATTTATCTATTAATTCCTGTTTATTCAATTTTATTCTGCAAATTAGAAAAGACCCCCAGTGGCGTATCTAGAGCTAATTAAAATATATTAATAGAAAAAACTAAAACCAAAAAGGAAAAAAGTTATTTTTGCTGTATTAGGTCTCCAGGTATTTTTCGTTTAAACCAGGTCGGCTGGCCTTCCAGGTGTACTTGACTTGCAAATTGGTTAGGATGGATGTCGATTCTGTTTTAATAATTATCTTGTTATGAGCCTCATTTAATTAGCGACACATTTATGACTCTATGTGCATCTATAGAGTCCACATCTCTCGAGTTCCACTCTTCCATAACAATCTGTTATTGAGGGAATATGAATTGCAGCAATGTCAGTATTTATGCACAAGCTTTAATTTAGGTTTAAGATATTAAACAATTTAAAAAGTGTGTAAATTTTAATATCTTGCAACTTCTATGCTATCAGGCTAAGAAAAAACATAAATGTTAAAAAAATACTGGAATGGTTAATCATAATATTTTCATGGACTGTAGTAACGTAGTTTAGATGTTTTATCTTTCACAAATAGGTGGAAAACGAAAACAGAACCCAAATAAAATGTAACGTATTTGCTGTTATTTCCAGCTTTGTAAAGTGAATAAAAATAAACAAACTTTCATAGCACATAACTCGTGTGCATTAACTAATAGTAGAAAATTACTTCGACTTTACGTGCACCTTTATCGTTCATAACATTTTACAGCCGTCCCGAGGAGCACAGAAACCGACGCACAGGTAGCTACAAATGTATAAATTTACTTCTAATGTCCTGTTCAGTAACATGAAACTCTAATCGTTCCATAATGGAAATATAATAGTTATAAACGGAGATGGTTTCTAATTGTGATATAGGTAGTAGAGAACATTGTTGCGAATACGTTTATGATGATTAATGCGCGGATTTCAGAAGAGGTACCACATCACAATGCTTTCAAATGTATTCTGGGAGTAGACTAGGGGCAGAAAGGCCATTGTAAATGTTTACTTAATTTTTTATATACTTACTTATTATCTAATTTTATAACTTAATATTGGTGTAATCCAGTGGCGTTGTCGAACCGGAACGCATTCCGGCAAAAAAAAGCTACATACAGAAAATGATCGGATAAGTGAATTTTATAATTTATAATTCAACTAATTTTTATTAAACGTTCTTATTATTGTAATAATCATACATACATATGCACAAAATGGGGTTTGCAATAATTTTTATATCTTTCCTTCTCGAACGGAACCGGAGCAAACTTGAGAACCGGAGTTTTTGAACTGGTTTTTTAATTTTAGCGTTCCGGTAAATAAAATACTAGCATAACACCTCTGGTGTGATCCATTCATCATCAGCCCGAATTTTGTGCAATTATTATGTGTTTAAGCGAAATTTGATATGACACTGCAGTTTTTATCCCAATTATATTCTTCCTATAATATTCTTCCTGATTATATCCTTCCTGTAATAATATTGTGAAGAACCCTAAGAAGAGATTTTAAAACCTATTCATATGTAGTACAATATACTGCTTTGACACAATTTTAATCTTTTTATAAAACCACTATAATTTTTTTTGATAAATTATATCTTTTAATTCATTTTATTTTTTTTAATATTGACGTTTTTGAAATCGTGTACATTTTATAATATGCATTCAATCAATTATTTTTTTTTAAACGATATTTATTAATTACTTAATTTATTAATATATAGAGTTTGATTATAAGTTAATTGGTGGTTTCTGAAAAAATTGAAACAATCATAAAATTTCATAGAACTCGAGACATGATTTTCATCTGATTACAAAATTATACTCACAATCACGTTAAAATGAATTAAATTAATGAGCTGTTTTAATTTTAATTTTTAATAACATTTATATATAATTAAATCTTTCAATTATCCATTAGAAAAACAAACGTGGCAGAATAAACTATATAAATTTATAATTTGTTAAAAAATATTATTTTGAAGTTTTGGATTATCTTAAATTATATATTTTATCTTATAAATACTTTATCAAGCATATGTGTAATGTAATCTTGCAAATATTATGTAATTTCGCAAATATTTTGTTAAAAATTTGCTTTGATCATATAAATCATTTACTGTTAATTTGTTCTTTAAATAACAAACTAATTTTTTTTAGTAATTATATGTAAATACAAACAATGACATAATATAAAATTAAATTTATTTAGATTTTTTTCAATAATTTAAGTATCCCTGTTGACTTCTACATTAATCAATTATTTAAAAATTGTAGGTATTGATATATATATATATATATATATATATATATATATATATATATATATATATATATATATATATAATAAAATTTAATTATTAATACATAAAAACTGTTACTAAAATTCCTAACATCGGAAGAAAACATCAGGCCAGGTTATTTTTCAATTATAGATTAATACACATTTTTGTTTACACTTTTTATCTCAATATCTGTTACAACTGCTAAATAACATAAAATCTAGTAATATAATATAAAAAATATAGAACAAACTTAAAATAAAATTAATATAATTTATTAAATTTTTCTGGTATTAAATACTATAAAATAAAGGAGAATAAAAACAATAAATGACAAATAATAATAAATATAATAAAATAATAATATTAGAAATAATAAGATAATAAAATAATAATAATAATAACAATAATTTTACTAATAATAATATGGCAAGAATAAATAAATAAATAAAGTGATTACCGTTTTTTTCACAAATGGATATTTGACATCATTGGGAATTTTTAGTTATAGCCTAATAGGGTGCGCTTCTCAAAACACTTTCTGTGCCAACCAATTTGGGTATTCTTCAATTCGTCAATTACACATTAAAACAATTCTTTCATTAGTATATAAAAATTGTTACAAAAATTTTGAAAAAGAAATATGAATAAAGACCGAAGAAACAATTGACCTTTTAATATGTCGTATAGTATGCTGGTGGTAGCATATTACATATGTGAAAAATTTAATTATTTTTTATCATACTCGTGTGATTGAGGTACTTTAAATTATTTTTTAATTTCAAATAAATATTTATTTCTATTGTAAAACCGTCGACAGCTATCCGCCTAACTCATACACCTGCCTTTATCTAAATGCGATGTATTATTAACGACAGACTTCACTACAATGTGTGCAAATTCGTGCCGTGTTCCGATCCGAAGTTATCATTGTGAATAATGTAATGCAAATTGATATAGATTTGCCACGTAGGATATCTAAATAATACATATTGAAGCAAAGAAACTATATATATAGAGAATCTCTATTAGAAATAATTAATACATGAATTTAACGCTCCGGTATATATCATGATCAGAAATACAGCTAAAGTAATTGATAACAGTTTTTCTTCTAAAATCTAGATCAAAAGTGATGTTATTTATTTTTTTATATTAAAACTAATCATATTATATCAAATCACATCTAATGCATTTTTTGTTTTTACAATATATTTCATTTTTCATTTGGGTTTTCGAAACTTTTCGTGTCATATTTCCATTGAATTTTTTTTTGCTTTAATTTAATTTATTTTTTGCTTTAATTTAATGGCATAGATCCACTGATTTTTTTTTTGCTCAAAGTAGACCTCCTGATTGCATGATATTATTTTTTTTTCTAAATTTCTTAATTGAGTTTAGAATTCAAAATAAGGTAAATGATTGAGAAAGGGGAATCTTATGTTGTAATATCAAATTATCATCTTGGACCCACATTTTATTTTGTAGACCCTAAAATATTCGCAGTGATTGACTCCTTTCTAGTTATCATAGACTACAGGAGGTTTATATACATTTCTCTGGAAATCACTTTCTTAGAAGCTACTAAATCATATTTTTACATTTGGGATATATAATTAATTGCTAACTACTTAAATTCAATTATTTAATATAGTTTCATTTTGCTGACATATATCTAGTATAAATGATAATTTAAAGGTATAATTAGCGAGCGATATTTATAATAATATATTTGTTACTTTAATGGCTAAATTATATTAACAGGTATTAATGGTTCATTAATAACTAAATAATTTTGAAATTAACATTTAAAAATAAATAAATATTAATATGTTACCCAAATTCTAGTCTCAACTTCTTAAGATAGTAATGCAAGCCCAATTAATGAAGTGATAATTATATTTAAAAAATGAATAAATAAATTTTATATATCTTGTTGATTTATGCTCTAAAAAAATAGAAAATCTAAATTTTTATCTAAAACTTTTTATGTGAAATCCCTACATATTGATAATTCAGTTTGGTATTCTAGGTAAGAATATATATAATATTTATTCTCTGCGTTCACTATTTTCAAAAATAATCGAACTGTTTATTCTCTAGACTCAGAAGAATAAACTGATGTATATTTCATTATCAATATACCTCATTGCATAAATATATTATTACATATACCTATCTTTCCAATAACCGAAAATATATTTACATATCATTAGCTTCGTATATTTTACCCCATCGATTCGCCTTCGTATGAACATTTCAACGCGTTATGCTTTTAGAATATGAAATAGTATACTAAATATATATTTGAAGAGATAAGAGTAAACTAAATTCTGATAAATTCGGAAAAAAAAATATTTCGAAGATAGTGCCAATTTATGCAAAATTCAGAAAAGTCAAAAATGTGTTAACAAATTTATTGAGATTTCTGATTATTAAAACCAGTTTTTGATTGTTGAGGATGGTCGTTTAAAAGACTGAAACGCAGAATGGAAAAGCATGAAAAAAATCGCATATTTAATCGATATATATATGTATATATATATACATATATATATATATATATATTTATATATATATATATATATATATATATATATATATATATATATATATATATATATATATATAATTCGAATGATAATATATATTCCATTAGCTATAGTAGATCTTATAGGTCAAAATGCACGAACGCATTTGAATTTCATAATTCGTACCCTCACCGTTCCCAATTATCGTTTTCAGATAGGTGTGAGGAAAACTGCTAAATGGCACGAGTCTGTGAACTTTTAAACGTTTCTAATCGATTAGAAGTGAATTCGAATAACTTTGTTGATTTTATCAGAATTTTAATGGAAATTTATCGCGCAGCCCCAAAGACTGCCTTTTACTCTGTCTCTGATTAAAACAAAGGGTACAGGTCATGCTTTATCTGCATTTGGTATTTATTGCTATTTTGTCAAACAAAGGGACTTTGTTGTACAAAATCTAGATGGAAACAGGTAGGAATAGGGTCAGGTGAAGTTTTGTACTGTTTAATCTGAACGAGCAGATGAAAATCTTGCGCACTCAATTTAATAATAAGAAAAAATAGTTATTTCCAAAATTTGTTGGTATTATTATTAATTTATTTTACAATTTTAAATATAATTATAAAGAATATATTGAGCATAAATACCAATTTAATCAGTGTCACGAAATGTCCAACGGAAGTATTGAGCTTCCACCTTTACATATCCAACATTGAATTTTGCACCAATATTATAGAGTACCAAGTATTTTATAGTATATCTTAAATAACAAGTAATTTGTTAAATTGTTAGTTCACTATGAACAATTTTAATACCAAATTGTAACTGATGTTTGTAACTTTATACATGCACATTCCATGTTCTTCAACTTGTTATAAAACATATGCATTTTTACTTTAATATTATTCACTAAAAATCTTGTTAAATTAAAAATTATATTAAATCCACTATTATATAACTATAATTGTACATCTATGGTAATGTTATTAATATTTAATTCAATTATTATTCATATTAGTTTTTGTTAATCCAAAAAAATGTGATAAATTCTTCACTCAGTTTATTATTAATTTCACCAAAGTTTTAATTATCTTTCCAATTAATTTTAAATAATCACAGTCTGGTTTTGAATTTCATCGTCTTTTATAAGTTTCGAATTACGCGCGCCGAAATAGCGACTACGCTTTGCGTTAGAACCGCGCGCTACGGCTTTCGTGAAGCGACTGAAAACGTAGACCTACGCTCTCTACGGGGTGCTTTACCACTATATCGAGAGGACTGGGTGGTGATGAATATGGTAAGAAAATTTAAACGCTCGAATCTGTATTACTTTTTGGATTAGTGGGTATGAAGAACACTTTGGTAGTTGTATATAAAAAGATCTTTTTAAATAAAAACCTGATTTTTATGCTTGATTTATGATTTTAAGTTTGAAGCAATTCGAATCTTATAAAATACGTCACAACATTTCATATCGTGAATATCGTGAATAGACTAATAGTTTTTTACAAGAAATGCTTTTGGTTATGTGATATATTAGTTGATGCTTTTGTGCCAACGTCCAATTACCATTATTTTATTTGTATCTGACTTGTACATCAAATAATATTATTATATTTATATCTTATATTCTCAAATTGCTAAAACCGCCATTTCACTCATTTTCCTTTTAATTTATTTTACTTGACAATTTGTCAAGTATAGATCTATCTTAAGAAAAGATAAGATCACTTAGGCTTTTAATGTATCTAATTGACCGATTCTGCCTTAACATGGCTACGCTCTGTTATCGCAATTGCGTGGTAGCATAACATGCCTCGCGTAAGTATATGTTGAGATTTGTTATTCTCGGCGATACCTATTTTGATGCGGAATGAATCGTGTCATGCGTAGCATGAGCGACAGTGTTTTGTGTTTTTTGATGTTGGCTGTCTCTTGTTTGTACTCAAGCGAAATCGGTATAATCTATCTCTACATCGGTGCTAACATAACCTCAAAAAAGATGTTAAAACGCATAATTTCCAAAATAGCAAATTCAATCTGTTCATATAACTTCTCGCCAATGTGATCATAATTGGTGTTTTCGACACTTTTATTTCAGTGGATAGCGTAACATTAATGTTTCAATGATAAAACACATACCGCCGAGAATAACTGTTACACTTATAATGACATTTTAAACGAAATAAGTGTGAACTTGTCGTAAAATTGAAACCGAGAATCGGCCCATAAGTTAGCATTAAATTTATCTAAAATTTCAAGATGACATAAACTGCTAAGTTAGATACATTTGAAGCCAATATGATTTTTTTTCTTAATTAACTTAATTTATTCATACTGTCTTATATTTTTATAAGCGAGTAGTTAACTAAGCACACTTGTCGGAGAATATGCTTCTAGAAAACTAGATGTAGACGGCATTTTGCCTTAAGGCCGGTTTTTAAAACCACCCAAATTGTGTCAATATGTGACTTACATTAGGATTTGTGATTAGCTATAAATATAGAATTTTTAACTGCTTATTTTGTAAATAAAGCTCACGTTTATACTAAATCTAATAAATGCGATTTTAAATTGAAATATTTTAAACAAACATATCTGTAATTGTAATAATAATAGTCACAAACCCTTTCTTAGAACATACTAGTACTAGGTGTTTGCTCCAAAGCACGGCGCATTATTCCAAACTTCAATGAATTTTTATAATCAAACCACTTTTCGTAGGCCTGTAATATTTTAGGATATTTAATAAGACCGTGGACTCTATTCTTTCAAAGGGTTTCATTAAAATTTTAACGAGACACGAAAAAATGGTTCAATCTTTACCAATATCTAACAAGGGGCTATCCATTAATTACGTGAGGCTAAAAATGATAGGAAGGGGTTCGAGAAAAAAACACAAAATACTAGGTGAGTGAGGAGAGTGTATTAAAAAAATTCTAAATAATTTAATGTTTTTTTAGGTACTAAAAACACTCGTGGTGCTAAGTAGGAAAGGAAGGGTAATTTTAAATAGCACCACGGGGTCCAAAAATTGCTAAAATTGGATCACGTGATTAATGGACGCCTCCTAAGCATAATTCCTAACTGATATTTTAAAAACAGTTTTTAAGTTTACAAAATTCTTTAAGAATTTTTGGCTAAAAAAAACTTCTGGACGAACCATCGCTTCAAACTAATTAACGCAGTAATATTTATTATAATTGCATTTTAAGTCTTTCTAGAGAAACTATGCGTGATATGTAATAAAATAAATAACTAAATAATAAAAATAACAAATACCCATCGAAACTTATTCGTATCTGAATCGCATTTGTAAGATCGAGTTCTATTTATGTGATTGTGAATTAGTATAGAATAATAAGACTGATAATGGTGCCTCGTCAGTCGTCAGCCAGGTCACCCTTCCCTATTATCAATAATTGGTAGATAATCTGATCATGGGTCCTGCGTCTATTTATTATGCCGTCCTTACGCTTGTTCACCTAACGTGGCGTACTGAACTAGAAGACTTGGGAGGGTCGTATCAAATTTAACGCTTAGAGACAATGAGATTAATATCACTGCTAGTAATAGAACTACGAGACCTGAATTATCAATCATTTGCTAACTTTGTACGAACTTGGAGCAAGTGTGAAGGAGTGTAATGTAACTGTTTTGTTTACATGGGATAAATGAGATTTGATTTTATCATATATTTCTTAGATTCAGATACTTATTATAATTAGTACTTTAGGCAAAAAATGTTTAAAATGTTCCTTATAAATTTAAAATTTCAATACTAAATGCAAAAATGAAGGAAACTATAGATCGATGTCAAAAGATGTGCCTTCTACACGACTTCGTCGAAGGTAAAATAGAAGGACTAAAAGGATTGGGAAGAAGAACTATGCAGATGATTGATAACTTACGCCAGAAGTGAAATACTGGGAACTGAAAGCCGAAGCGCAGGACCAGAAAGCATTGAAGCTAAAGTTTGGTAAGAAAAATGAATAAAAGTGAATAAAAATGTGAATAATGGTGATGAAATTGTAACGGGAATACTAAACCAGGGAGGAAAAGGAATTCATTGTTTTGTGGTGCTCTTACATCATGAAGGTGCTCTACCTTTACCTTTACTCTACCTATATCTGGTGCTCTACCTTTACCTTTACTCTACCTATAACTGGTGCTCTACCTTTACCTTTACTCTACCTATATCTGGTGCTATATCTGGTACTCTACCTATATCTGGTGCTCTACCTTTACCTTTACTCTACCTATATATGGTGCTTTACTCTACCTTCAGGCTATCATTCATTATTATTATTATTATTATTATTATGCAAAATTAAATAAATTACTAGCAATCTTTTCTTTCTATTTTTGTAAATCTTCTTGAGGGAAAGTTTTTGCTAAAAAATCCAATATATTCATTTTTTCGTTACATCAGCGTTACAAGTCATTCTAAACCATTTGAGACCAAGCACGAGAAACGTACGTATGTGACCCAAAATTTGACCCTTAAAAATATTTTAAAAATTCATCAAAATTGATGTAGTTTTTTTTTAAGTCAGTTAAAATCAAAATTATACAATTTACTTGCTATAATGATAGAGTACTTGGTCTTAATGAACATACTAAACCATTAAAGTCCTACGGAAACTGGTATAATTATAAAAATTATTGATTTTCTTGAAAACGGCAGCACTGACTTAAAAATTTAAAAGTTTTAAAAATAAACTGATTAGCGATGAGATTACATAATTGATATGTAATTGTAATTTAGTCAAGTGAGTGCAACGTATAGTGCAAATTAAAAAAAAAACACTTTTGTACAAATTCTGAACCAATGTTTAAAATTCAAAAACTGTTCGAAAGATATCACTTGAGAATCGTGCTGATTAGTTTTTGTTAAATATTAGCCAAGCCGTTTCTTCGTAATTAATTGTTAAAAAAAAAACATCATTTTGGTGATTTTAATGACCTACGCTCTTAAAACATACACCTAGAAAGGTATTAAATAAATTGAATTTGATTAATACAATTATAGATATTATTATAGTTTATTCTAAACATATCAATTGGAAACCGCAATAATTAGTTTTTAGTACAATTGAAAATTTTATGTTCGAAAGATCTAAATTTTTATCTAAATAAATAGCTAATTCTCAATTTTTTCAGTTTAGCTCGATTTTTACACATATTGGAAAGTTTATGCCAGTCCCCTCAAGTAAAATGCCACTTACAGAATTGTTTTTAAAGGTCAGTTTTTGAACAAGGATGAGCAATGTTTTCAACTGACTGGCCGCATTTAAATTTTAATCATTTGTGGCAAGTCGCCCTTGTTATTTTACCTGGATTTAATTTTTTTTATAAATATTATAATCACATTATAATATAAAAATGTAAAATTTAAAGAAATTAAATATTTCATGAATTAATGCAGCAATGAAAGAATGCTTTATAATTAATTTTTAGATGAGAGAATGTTGATAAAATTCTATTTTATAAATGTTTGGCGGGCCCCAAAAAATATTTAATGGGCCATATACAGCCCGCGGGCTGCAGGTTGCCCACCCTGGGTTTAGAACATGACTTCATGCGAATTCTTGCTAAGATAGCTAAGCAAATTGCTACTAGAGGGCTATGTTATAGATTTAAGTCGTAATGCTCTAAATAGATGGAGCCAGCGAAGCATTATTCATACATTTTAAGTTGACAAATGTAATCATTAAAAGCACTTTATTGTTCCAATTAAAGGTTATATTGCCAATAGTATTTTATCAATATTAATAATAACAAAAATTTTAGTGTTTATGTACATATTTAAAAATGGCGTTCAGCTTTCCAGCCTTCAGCTATATCATAGCATTAATAGTAGACGCATTTCTTATATTCTTTTCTATATTTCATGTAATTGCATTTGATGAATTAAAAACAGATTATAAAAATCCTATAGACCAATGTAATAGTTTAAATCCAGTGAGTGATTTAAAAAATAGAACATTCTGATCTCAAGTGTTACTTGGAAAATAATTACAATTTATATATTTTAGCTTGTGCTACCAGAATATTTAATGCATGTATTTTTCAATATACTATTCTTATTTGCTGGGGAGTGGTTCTCGTTATGTCTCAATGTCCCACTCATAGCTTACCATGTGTACAGGTATATTTCGTTCTTTGTTAAACATATTATTTAATGTGAAAAATTCTATCAAAAACTTTGTTAAATCTAAGGTACCACACAAGGCCAGTAATGTCGGGGCCTGGTCTATATGATCCGACATCTATTATGAATGCAGACATGTTAAATCGATGCCAACGAGAAGGTTGGGTCAAATTAGCAGTATATTTATTATCATTTTTCTATTACCTTTATGGGTATGTATAAAGCTAGAAATATGTATTATAAAATATTGATGTTCTTTCTAATTAGTTTTATTTTCAGAATGATAATCTCATTGATACAAGCCTAAGACAATTTCCAAAGAAATTTTAAATTATTTATATTCAAAGTCACAAAAAATGTCATGTTACAAAATAAATGTATTCATTGTAGATACCTATCATATTTTGTAAGATAAATGTTGTATAGTCATATTTTTTAAGTTATAATAGGTGGTGTATAATATATTAGTATAAAGATCAACATTTTTCTTGGTTTGTATTAACTTAATTGTATATAAGTTTGGAATTTTATGACTTGTATGTATATTTTGCACTAACATTGTATGTTAAATAATTAATTCATTAATTTATATTTATTTATTGTTGTTCATTATTAATTGAATACATTATGTGGCCCTTATTACAAATAATATTTAAAGACAATCTGCCGAATAAGATCTTCAAATTCGGAAGTTCATATTACAAAAATTTGTTAAATTTGAACTAAGTAAACAATATATTAGATTTATAATTTTTATGTAAATACAAGTTATGTCAGAAATATTTAGCATAATTTATGGACCTAAAAGTTAAATATCAATTGTGCAGACTATTGTTAATATATATATATATATATATATATATATAATATGTATGTATTTAAAAAAATTATCAAGTTTCTAATTATAACTTCTCCTAAATTCATATAAAAAGATGGCAGTATAGGTTATATATGGAATGGCTTTTTTTATCAGTTATAAAAAGTTAAGTTTTCATGTATATTAAAATTTATGCTAATATAATAGCATATATGAGGTAATATATTTTGTGTATATAGACATATAAAGCATTACAAATTACGTATTTGTAATTAACATCAATTCTAAATAAGATAATTAAAATATTTTTATACCATACAGTTACTGTACTGGTCAAATCCACCAAATACTTTTGGGGTACTGTATAAATGCAATTTATCTAAATAATTTAAATAATCATTTAGATAATTTTTCACGTAACCAATCTTCTGTTAATTCATCTAGCTCACGTACCTCATATGAACGAGTTAATTCTACTTCATGCTGAAGCGCCAATTTTGTGCCAGCATACATAATCTGCAGTTCCATTATAAATAATATATATAAATATAGATATTTATATATAAGCTTACAGTATATGGGCAAAAAGCTCCTTCATTTAAGATAGTGAAACAAAAGAATAAACAATCCATAGATATTAGTGGCTGTGTTTAAAAATGATATATATCAATATTTATAAAACAAAAAGAGAGGAAAAGTAATAGATTTGACAAATGCATTGCAGCAATCTATGACTTCTTAAAACATATAGCTGTATACATGTATAACAAGCATTTGAGTAAATGTTAAAATGAAATGAGTTGATAATATGAACAGTGCTTTGATTTGTTCTCAATTTCATCAAAGAATATAATAGCAATGGATTTCAGATGAAAGTCTGCTTTTTGATGGTAGTCTTTATAGTATGTACAAAACCTGACTATCTCTTGGAGTATAATAAATGAAACACATCGGATAGGAAAGTCTGCCATCTTTATGCTCCATGCAGTAACTGTAAATGACATATCTCGGCTGATGTCCGGGTAAAGTACCTGTAGATCTTCTAATGCAACATCCTCTATTTCTTCATCGATGCATATAGCTTGCCGTTCCCTGTCAACTTTCACTGGAAACAAGTGATATGATAAGTTTATTTTTCACAAATAAATTTAAATAGAAAATAAATGGCAAAGAAAATATACATATTAAGGCAGCGTTATTGTTATTCTTTCGGAATCGAAATTTCCTCAGAGCTTCTTAACTTCTGGACCAATATCACAGACCTTCGAAGTACGCAATTTTCTTATGAAAAGGTTAAGTAATTTTATTCAATATTTTATAGAAAATGGAAGCAAAATTGGAATTTAAAATGATTTATATTGAGATGTGACTCATGTTGTTTATTTCAATATATAACGTATATTTTACGTTTTTGTATTAATATCGTCGAAGGTAATTAGTACTTCAGAACAATTTCTGTCAGCGTCAGTGTTAAGTGTTGCGGAGACTATTTTTCTTGTGCTATTAATAGAATAAATTTTCTATTATGTGTATATTTTGTTTTACAAGAAACAATTTTTCAATTTAAATTTACATTAGAATATTTTATTATTCTAATTCAGTCAAAGTTTATTATAAAAACATTTACAAAGTCGCTGTATGAGAACTTGCTTCATTCAAATTGTTTGTAGCATTCATTATAATGATAGTTTTTGTATATGGAGAAGTTTGGCCTCGGAATCTCTACAGCAGTTCTATGAAAAATAATACAATGTTGTTGCTTCGCCATGATGCCATATG
Organism: Ctenocephalides felis; assembly: GCF_003426905.1. Classification (NCBI taxonomy): domain Eukaryota; kingdom Metazoa; phylum Arthropoda; class Insecta; order Siphonaptera; family Pulicidae; genus Ctenocephalides; species Ctenocephalides felis. The sequence goes on from NW_020537324.1 coordinate 11,624,172, forward strand.
AACGTATTAAAATAAATACTCTATAAAATATATTACATTGTGCAAATAACACTATATTTTCATATTAATTCTCCTCAAAATATTACTCTCAAAAAACTCTGAAATTGAAATTACAATATTTACAGTGTGTGTGTTCTTCATTGTGACGTCATATCGCTCAGCTGTCTTGCGTAAATGGCAATTCTATACTTTAGAATGATAGTGTAATAATTTGTGTGATTTAAATAACCTAATTATTTATAAGAAAATAACAACGGCGGTCTTTAGAAACAAGCCTGGCCTCCACTGACTCCTCGGGGGACGACGGTGCGGGGCACCAGCCGCCACGAAAGAGGTGTCGCAAGTCTTGTCCATTGTCTGAAACTTCTTTGGAAATGCAGCAAGGTACCAATGGCTTGCAGTTAAATGGGGCTGGTTCATCCGCCCCTGAGGCCAATGGCAATGGACACACGGCTGAGACCGATGCACCGAAAGAAGTCCCTCGTATACCCATGGATAAAGTCAACCAGGATATTGTTCGCATAATTGGACAACATCTCAGATCAGTTGGACTTGAGTAAGAATTTTTATTTGATTTTTTTTTAATTAAAATAAATCAATATTTCAATTCTAATTAATTGAGCAGATTGTACAGAGAACCTTATTTTATCTGCAAGTATCGCATTAAAAATATATTACAGAATAAAAATTTCATTGTATTGTTTTAAAAGTCATCCATATTATCACTTTATTGTAAATCATTTTTTTGCACAAAACATATTGTATTTAGAGTCGCTTATTGATACCATATATTGCTATTTATAATTCAGTTGATTAAAACAAAAGACAGATGAACTTTGGATTTATTATTCAAAACAAAAGAAGATACTGATTTATTTTTATTGATTATGAACAATGGCTAACATTTATTCGTAAGTTGTTTTTATATTTGTTGTTGTACATTTATATTGATCCGAGTTTTTAAAGCTGTGTAAAAAATTTCTATATGTACACACACATACAAACATATATATTATATATATATATATATGTTTCAATGTCGAACAAAAAGTCTAAATCTTATATATGTATATGTTTATGTGTGTGTGTACATATGGCAAATTTTTGCAAAGCTTCGATTAAAGAATCCAAAATTCTGTTTTTTGCAACGACTGTTCTTTCCAATACATTGGACAAACCTCACAATACGTACACAAAAGAATGAGGCAACATGAATTAAGCGTGGTTCACCATAAACAAAAAAATTTCAATAGTACCATGGTACAACACTCTGTCGAAAAGGCCCACTCATTTAATATCATTTCTAAAATTTTATATTATGAAAATTGCATCTTTAAGAGGTTATTTGCGGAAAGTTGTCTCATACTTTCTTCTAATGTGTTAACATTAGATCGGATCACAACCTGTTACATGATTCATCTTATCATCTTCTGTTTTTCTTGAACATATTGTTTGCTTAAATCTTATCAAGATCATGTTTCTTGACAGATGTCCTGAAGATGAAATGTACCTAGTTCTGAAACGTCGACAGTAAATAAATAAAGAAATGTTTTTTTAAAAAACTTTTTTGTTTTTTATTACTTTTTGGATTCTTCGTTCGAAGCTCTACAATATATTTACAAATCCAAGACTCTACCTTCTAATATATATATATGTATATATATATATATATATATATATATATATATAATATAATATGCTGTATGTAATATAGACATAGTGCAGATGTATTGATGCAAGAATCAGGATGTCGCTTGGAGCATCCTGCTGCATCCATGTTTAGACAACATGTCATGCAAGGTGACTGGTCTAAAGCTGATCATGACTTGAAGGAACTGCAAACATTATTAGAAAATGAACCTGGAACAAAACATAATTTAGTGGTAAATAAAATACTTTAAATAATTGAAATTTTTAAGATAAGATAACACATATAGTTATTATAATAGGAAATGAAGTTTTTGTTATTGGAACAAAAATATTTAGAACACTTAGAAGATGGACGTCCACTAGATGCATTACATGTACTACGAAATGAATTAACTCCATTACAACATAATACGCCTCGAGTTCATCAGCTCTCTTCTTATATGATGTGTGCTGATTCTGCAGAGTTATATCAAAGGGCTTCTTGGTGAGAAATAAACAAATCTATCATATTTGATTGTAATTGCTTTTGATTCATTATATTTTGTAAATAATATCTTCAATTAAAATTGGAAAAGCCTTATGCTTTTATAGATTTAAATATGAACTTTGTTTGTATCTTAAATTAAAAAAGTCAAGTATGTTAGATAACCAACATATACAACAAATATTAGTAATCTTATCTTAAATGTTGTATTTAATGTAATAATAGTATGTGAAGATCATCTTATAAGGTCACAAACTTTGATATTTTTTGATAATTTTTGCAGGGAAGGTAAAGGCAGTAAATCACGCACACGTCTTATGGAACGTCTACAGGCATTTTTACCTCCAACTATCATGCTTCCACCCCGAAGATTGCAAACCCTTTTGTCCCAAGCAATTGATATGCAAGCGAAACTTTGTAGTTACCATAATACATCAAGGGAAAGCACAATGGAGACTGTTTCATTACTAATTGACCACGTATGTCCCACAAATAATTTTCCAATGCACCATGTCCAAACAATTGCAGACCATTGTGATGAGGTAAGCAATAAGTGATAAATATTAATATTCTTAAATATCAAATAATAAATATTCTTAAATTTTTGACAATTACACTATAAGAACAAATTTTAATAGAATCAAATTATAATATTATTGTCATGTGGCTTATAATATAAATAAATAAAAAATATCTTGTTTTTTTCAGGTATGGTTCTGCAAGTTTTCTCCAGATGGTTTAAAGTTAGCCACTGGCTCCAAAGACACTACGGTTATTATTTGGAATGTTGATCCGATTCGCTGTCAATTAACACATAGAAGAACATTGGAGGGACATTCTTATGGTGTTTCATTTCTATCCTGGAGTCCTGATTCAAAATATTTAATAGCAGTTGGTCCAGAAGACTGTCCTGAACTGTGGCTCTGGAATATGGAAGTATGTGCACCTATACAAACTTATAAAGATTAAAATTGATAAATAAGAATAAAAAATAACATTATTTTTATGAATCGTTTTCTATTTTTCAGACGGATGAGCTTCGAGTTAAAATGACTCACTCAAATGATGACAGTCTTACATCAGCTGCATGGCATAAGGATAGTACTAAATTTGTTACTGGTGGCATCCGTGGCCAATTTTATAAATGTGACTTAGACGTAAGTAGTTTATACATTGTTACTAGAATACATAAATATTTGTTTTAAAAAATTGTTAAACAGTTATTCAGAAAATATTCATGTACATATTTTTATGACTAGGGTGGCATAGTTGATAATTGGGAAGGTATAAGAATTAATGCTCTGGCTTGTCGATCTGATGGTAAAACGGTATTAGCCGCCGATACCCACAGAAGAGTACGTTCTTATGTATTTGAAGATCTTGTTGATTCTAATATGTAAGTACTAGATATTTTAAACATACACATTGTTTGCATATTTTTTAAATAAATTGAATTTGCAATTGGTAGTATTGTTCCATTAATTATTGCTTGAATGTGTTTTATGTACAGTATACAAGAGGAACACCCTGTAATGGCATTTACAATTGATCCTACCGATCGATTGGCATTGCTGAATGTTGCCACTCAAGGTGTACATCTGTGGGATTTAGAAGATAAATGTCTTATTAGGAAATTTCATGGCTTAAGTCAAGGTCATTTCACAATTCACTCATGTTTCGGTGGCGTTAATAATGACTTTGTAGCCAGTGGTAGTGAAGATACAAAGGTATGTTATTTATATATTCTTTTAAAAAGAACTTTATCACAATATATTTTTTATGTTAATAGGTATATATATGGCATATCAATCATGAAGCACCAATAGCAACATTGACTGGACATTCAAGAACTGTTAATTGTGTTTCATGGAACCCGGTGTATCCTAATATGTTAGCTTCTGCTTCAGATGACTGCACAGTTCGTTTATGGGGACCTAAACCAGTTCACAATAGACCTACAGGTTTGTATTCAATTAATATTAAAGCATAGAAGAAATATTGATTTTATTATAATTTTTTCTTGTGTTTGAAGATACCAGCGACAATGGCTGGAACTCTTAGAAGGGCCTGTATGCGAATGTTTTTGATTTAAGACTGACTGTCTATAACAGAAGATAGGTCTAAACTCACTGCCCCACAGGTTAAGGGTATACCCACTTACACCATTAAATTAAGAGGTAGTTATATTATAATTAACTGTTATGGTGCAAGAGTTAGCCTGAAAATGGACATGCTGCATCTGATATGGATATTTGTGTACCAGATTGATAAATAAACTTAAGTAATATTATATGTACTCACGTATGTGCGCACAGAATATAATTGGATCATATACATTTTTGTGGTATTTATACAAATATGAGGAGAGAATGGTAAGAAACGATTATATAGATTTTAGTACTTTGTTTGGAGGCATTGTAATGGTGATAAGTAAACACATACATCATGCCATGATATATTATAATCATTTAATATTATATATGTGCGCATAGCACCAGTCAAATTTTAATTTTTGACTTAACGAAATTGTTTTGAAATTTTGTAAATTTACCTAAATTTGGTTTTTGTTATAGAATTCAATATATATAGAAATTTTGTTCTCATTATTATTGTAAGATTAAGTTGTGAAACCAGTGTCAAATATTATTATAAATGTTACAAAGGTAGATGTGAAGCACCCAAGTTTTTAAATGTGCCTCTAAACACCAACTTATTAACATCAATTTTATCCCAGTCATAATAAATTTCCAGTGCTCTAATGGGTTTTTAAAATAAATTTTTATATTGACGGCGTTGTTTATTTTTTTAAATTATTCGTGGGAATAAAAACCATTTCTTACAACAAATAATTATTTTTTTATATAAAAACAGTAGAAAAACAAAATTTGGAATAAATTCATTTATTTTGGCATAATTTTATAAGTCATTGGAAATTCCCACACTGGGCAGAAATCTGAATTAATGTTACAAAGCCTTAATGTGTTATTTGTAGTTTAACGTCATTTTTATAAAAAAAATATTGATATATGTAATAAGGTGTTTAATGGTTGTCAAAGAAATCATATAGTTCTGCAACCAAATATATTTATTTTCATATTATGTATTTTGTTAAATTGAATTTACCATTTGTGAACAAATTTATTTAGTGGTACTAATTAATACCAAAATCCATAATATGAACAAACTTTAGTTAGATAATTACTTACAACACTGACAAAGAACAGATACCTGAAATAAAAATTGATATATATTTGAAAAATAAAAGGACAAGATGCAAAAATCATCAAATACTTCATAGCAATTATATAAATTAGATATTATTTGAAGATTTAACTTAATTTTTATAGATTTATTTCTGTTTGAGTGTGGTCATTTTTATAATAAAAATATAAAATATAAATTATGAATATGGTGAAATTAGTTAAGTAATAAAAAATGATTTTCTGGTATATTAATGTGTGTCTAGAAGTTTTTATATTCTAACCGATAATGGTTGTTCTTAAGGTTCAAATATTATTTAATAGTGTGATTAGATACGGCTCATGTGTAAATGATCATTAATAAACAACTATTATTCAAATAGGCTTTACTTCTTAAATCAATGTCTATGTATTTTATTAATTTTGTTAGGTACTCTAGTTTTTTATGCATCAGGAAAGCCGATATGAAAAATATAGTAATAAAAAGTGTACTGTATGCTTTATTTTTTGTGAGGAATTGTACTTTGTTTTATATTTGTTGTAAACCTTATTAATCATTTTAGTTTAAGGCATTTTATTTAATTTTGATTAGGTAGAACTACTAGAAATTTAATATCATTTAAGAAAATTTTTATGAAAAGCTTACATTTAAAGGCTGTAAAAAGGATTAACAAAAATTATATAAAAATGAACTTAAGGAAACCTAAAAAATTTATATAGGGATTTATTTATATGGCATAATAGTAATATTTTTTTATTGATGTTTTGGAGCGCATTTGGATTATAAAGTATTTATTCCATATATATTTGCCAAGTAGATTTTGCCGTAATCCGTGATAATTCGGGCCTGTACTTAAGGAAGTACCAATAAGAAGTAAACAAATGGTTTTAGACTGTTTTATAATAAAACAGTCAATTCAACAGTTGATGACATGTAACATAAATCCTTGGATTTACTTAGTTAATACATTAATATTTAGTGAACTGTTTAGTTAATAAAAATAACTATTTAGTTACATTTATTGCCTATCCTTTTGCACAAATTTTTGATTCTATCACATGGTGTGTTTCTTAAACTTCAAATACGATGCAAAAATGGCCGGCAGTTGGTGTCAAACGTCTGGTTGTGATAAAAGTGATTCTAATAATAATTTGTGGTCAGTTTTAAACTATTATATTATTTATTACTTTAAATACCATGTTTAGTTTAATAGTTTCTATAATAGTGCAAACGATTTTTGTGAAGTTTATACTCAAGTTCAATATGTCAGTTGCATTTACGTAAGTAATTTTTATTTAATCATTATTTGGATTTTGTCATAACATGTAACATAATTAATAGCCGCTATTTAGTAATAATGGTATTTCCACATCAATTCAAAGCATAACAAATTTCTATAATATTTTATCATTATCAGTAAAACTTCGTTAAAACGATTTCTTAGGGACCTTACTATAAACGCCTCTTGAGCGGCAAAACGTATTAAGCGAGATAGTGAAAACAACTTACTACTATATATTATGATCTAATTTTGGTTTATATAGGTATTAAATTATGCATTATAACTTACATCAAATACGTAGTGTAATTATAATTACGTTATTTGAAATTATCACTTTATTTTGTTGCGCAAGCAATTACAAGTCTTTCTGGTAACATTTCGCTGTTGTTAGTTATTTTTTCTTGATACTTCTTTTAATTAAATTATTATATTAATTTAATCAAAACATAGCATAGTATTTAATCAATTGATTATTCATAAAGATACTTAATAATATTTACAGACGTAAAATAGAAATAGCTGTAACCAGCGGCGTAACTATAGCATAGCGCTGGCAAAATACCATGCCCCCCCGACCTAAAAGTTAATTAAAATTAGAACAATTTTCACTGATAAGGGCTCATGCAAAGAATTTGCCCTGGGCCCCATCAATGAAATTTGCCCCGGGCCCCATCATTAGAATTTGTCCCGGGCCCCAAAAGGTGTAGTTACGCCACTAGTTCTCACAATGAAATTATTTATTATTTAGGGTCATATTATGTAATATATGAAATAGTACTTTTTATGTACTCGTGAATATAAAACGCTTTGGTCTGATGCATTATGCTTGGCATTAAATATTAATTAATATACGTTAAAATAATTATAAATAAACGTTTGGTAAGAATACTATAACTATTAAATGATGTTGCTCCAATAAAAGAAGTGATTTACTAAATCTAATTGTAAGTATAAATATAAAGTTTCATGGATGGTTTGATGACACAATTTTCAATTACTAAATGTAAAAGTCTAATTTTTCATTCAAAATTCATTCAATATCGTCGATACAATAAATTTTCTACCGTGGTTACCCGTGGTTTTGTCCAACCGGAACGCCCCAGAACGTGCTTCCGGCATTTTGCTTTTGGGCCGGAACGCCCCGGAAGTGGTTCCGGCATTTCCTTTTTGGGCCGGAACGCGTTCCGTTCCGGGTTTAAAAAAAATGGCTGACGTATTAAAAAAAAAATTAAATTCTGTTTCTTTTTCTAATTTTGTATGAATATTTATATGTATTATTATAAACAAGGTTATATTGTATGTATTATTATAAACAGCCGAACCCAAATCGCAACGAACCGGCTTGTTTTTCCGAGTTTTTTCTAAACAAATACGAGAACCGGTTTTTAAACCGGTCTTTTGATTTTAGCGTTTTGGTAAATATAATATAGTTACACCACTGGGTCGTCACAACTAAATCATATTAAGGCTCATAAACATTAATCGCTTTTTATAATGAAGTTCTGGTCTGATAGTTATGTTTCACATTAAATATTAATTAATATACTTTTAACCCTTTCCACAGGCAAATCTCGCAATTCGCGAGTGGAAACGGTTAAATAATTAAAAAAAATCGTTTGGAAAGAATATTATAAATATAAAATAATATTGTTTTCATAAAAAGTGTGATTTACTAAATCTAATTATAAATATAAAATTTCATAGATAGTTCATTCGTTTGATGACACACTTTGTAACATCTAATTTTAAGACTAATTATTTCATCACTTATGATATAAATAATAATACTGCCAAAAACTACCTCATAAGTGTACATTTTTAATAATATTGGGCAATTTTGCAGGAGGTTGAAACACAACACCTGGGCCAGATTTACCAGATAGCGGAGTGCTTTGGGACGGCGTAGTAACATTTGCATTGTTGTTACTTGTTGGAGGCTGCTGGGATGAGTATTTTAAACCAGAATGTCTTTGTAAAACATGGTCCAGTAAATTCTTATAGGCCGATCTAAAAGGTATGAACAAATGATAATATACAACCTGCTTTGGAAATTTTTAAATATGATTCATATTATTTACCTGTATTGCCTATTGCTGGCGGCGTATATAAACGGATTGATAACGCTACTTGCCCATGCCATGACAGAGGCAATCACATGAAGAGTTGGTAATGTCGTATCGTCGTCAAAGACATTAACCAGCGTCAATGGCAAAAAACATAGAAGAAAGGCTATGAATATCGTCAACATCAAAAACGTCAATCTAGAATCATCGCGTTCTCTATTCATAGCAGATCTTGATTTGACTTCTCGGGACTGTTTTCTTTTAAAATATAATCTATTAGTTTTCTATTAACGATACAAATGTAATTCCTTATTTTACCTATGATTGTCGAGACGTTTCCTTGATTTTGTTACTAAGCAATATATGCAAGAATAACTGATAACTATAACCAAGCACGGCAGTGCAAATCCGGCAAGAAAATAAGTTTTCTTAGGCGAGTGTCCGTTTAGAGGTAAAATTGTGCAAGAAAATGTTGCTACATCTAGTCCAAGTCGGCCCCAAACTCCGATTAATGGAGGTACCTGGGAAATAAATGAATTTGGAAATCGGTAAGGCACTGGCATTGTAAGAAATATTATCTTAATTAAAATTTAAATGATCATATTTCTTTAACACGTTGAATTTTTGTTTGGATGGTATGTGCTATCATCAGTTTCAAAGTTAAAAAATAATACCAGTCTTAATGAAATGCAGTCAAATATAATTTGAATGAAATTTATTGATGACTCTATACAAAAATGTAGTACATGGCAACGACCGTTCGTCATTGTCGGCTAAACGGAAAGGACAGCAAATTTTGCGCCGGGCTCAACGTGTTGAACGAAGTGATATATAAATTTTCGAAAATCATTTACATACCATCATTGCGAATGAGACTCCCCATATTAATATTAGCTGCAACCATATTGAAAGTGGACAATAGATGCGCGAATAATTTGCGTGGCAGGCTATCATGATATACCTGGTAAAAAATACATAAATTAGTATACAAATAAAAGTAAAAACATAAACTTCTCCTTCGGGAAGTTAATAATAAATTTTGTATAAATCTACTCATTATAAATTTAATTTTTACAATTCTATCAATCTTAAGTTTTAATTGCACAAAATACATGTATGTATGGCATCGGTGCTTATGAATTTCTTGTGCATACATGGGAAAATTACTTTAAGTGTTAAACTAACGGTTTCCAACCTTTTTTGCAGCGCATCCCCCTATTTCAATAAAAAAAAATTGTTTCGGCTCCCTTAATTTTTGCAACATTTTAATTTTATAAGTATCAGACTACAAATTGACAATAGAAAACAGACGATAACAAATTAACAGATGACATGCAATAATATTATGTTACAACATGCATAAAAACTAAGTATTTTTTGTTCATTTTTCAACATCAATGCATAAATTTTGGGTTATTTTGAAAATAATTCTGGAAAGTCTCCCTGAGGGCGGCGCGCCCCACAGGTTGTAAACCGCTGGGTTAAACTATGAAGGACATGTAACTCACGTCTATTTATAATATAAATATTATTATAATAATATTAATTTATATTATATTCGAAATATTTATTATGAATTTTAACAAAACGACGTTTAGCAAATGGACAATATATTCATTAGGGTGGTCCTTGATATGGACATTTTCGAATTTCCTTGCTCCCAAGGGCTCAAATGGTTCCAAATTGATAAAAAACAATTCTCTGAAAGTTTTAGCTCTAAATATTAACTTTTAGATAGTGCGCAATTCAATCAAACTTCCTATGGAAATAGAATGGAAAAAAATTTGAAAATTAAAAATTTTTTTTAGGTATAACTTAGCAACAAATGAATTAAAATTGAAAATGTCATTTTTGATTGAAAATTCGATGCTCTGAAAAATTTTTGAAAATTTTTTCATCGTATTACCATACAAAACTTTGATTGAATTGCGCTCTATCTAAAAGTCAATATTAAAAGCTAAAAGTTTCAGAGCTCTTGGAAGCAAGGAAATTCAAAAATGTCCATATTAAGGACCACCCTAAATCCATATACAATATTTCATTTTTTTAATAAAACTAATATTTAGATAATATAAAAGTAACTATTGTCAAAAAGACTTATATGGTTTTCTTTGATTTTTTTTTCATTTATTATTATACCGTGTCAAAGTTATCAAGCGCAGATGCATTCGGAGCAATGGAACAAATGCGCTCTTTGTAAATGAAGAACATCTGGTGATGCTCTAAAGAAAAACTTCTAAATAGCGTGTTCAATTCAACTGTAACGTTGCATACCACGGCTTCTTTGTAATTTTTTGACATTTTTAATTCGAATTAAGATTTATTGTTAGAGATTTGACAAATTTACCAAATTTTGTTTTGCCTCATCAAAAAACTTGGTAACGGATTGAATCAGAATAATGGTTACAGAATACAACTAACTTTTTTGGACAACAAAATATACAATTAAATAAGAATCATGCATTTTTGAATATTACGTTAGTACAGTATGTTAACGGATTATAATTTATTATTTGTGAATAATGATTATTTAGTTAGATTTTTTTTGAATTACCTGTTGATTGTTATAGCCACCATGCTTAAAACGGATACGGTAACATTGCCATAAAATAATACTGGAAACAGCTGACATAAAACGTCTCCTAAGGTCCAAGCCTAAAATAAATTAGAATAAATTTATTAAAAATATTAAACTTTTGTATATATGAAAAAGATGAAATTAGCGCATTTATTGCACTAGATTTATGTTATGGGTCTGTAAAAAGAAATTTGTAGATTTGAATATTGTAAATAATTTTTCTTCATTTTCGGATATGATTCGGTACAATATTATGTTTATTTCCTTGTTATGTTTAACAACTGCTCTTAATTAAATTAAGAGCATTTTCGACAGATGCAATGCAATTAGTCAAGATAACTAATTCGATTGCTTAATAAATAAAACTTGAACTTAAAAGCACTTCACAGACCATCGAGTGATGTTATCTGAAAACTAAATTATTTCAAGTGCACTAGTATGCATTGTATTAAGATTACATCGTTTTATTAGTTATGTGGGTAAATTTAATTAAGAATAACAGTAATAGGTTTCTTTTGGTTTCTAACATTATTTTCAATGTATTGTCTTATGTAATATTTGGCTTTTATTAGAATATATTAAATTTTTATTTTCAAAATCAGTGATCAATTAGATTTTTTTGTAAAGCATTTTTTTTTATTTTCAAATTTAATTCATCAAAAACATAAAATAAAAATGTTTTAAAATGCAAGTGGTATCACTTCAACTCCCGCATTTATTTTCTAAAAAGACACTTTGTTCTTATGGTGTAATATTACATTATACACAATACACTTTGCGATGTTAGTTTTGTGACGATTTTGTTATGTACTTAGCTAACATCATTTATTAATATCTCATATTGAGGAAAGAAATTAGAATTAATTCATTAATTAATGAAATTAATGTTTTTGGTATCGAGCAAAATATTCTCAAATTATTGTAGACAAATGGCACTTCCTTAATGCTTTTAGTAAATTAGCTATAATTTTTATATTGTATTTAGGAATAAAGAAATTACATTGAAGTTAAAAGAATGGTTTTTAAATTTTTAAAATTAATTTAGAGTTTTTTGCGAAACCATCGAAATTGTTTTTGCAATTTTTTGCAAATTCTAACAAAACGACTCTTCGAGAAAAAATAATCAAAAATAAACTACTTTCGGTTCAATTTCGGGTCACATACACTAAACAACATACTTTTTTTAAATTTTGGTCTCAAACGATTCAAAATGGCTAGAAACGTTGGGAAAATCTTGTTAAAAATCTTAATCTTGTTTTTTTTTTAATATGATTTATTAAACGTTAAAATTGTTTATTTCTTATTATTGACTATTATAAATTAATCATAATTAGCTGCTTAAAAAATTTAAATAAACTTATGAATATTTCATTATTTATAAATATTTATGTATTTGTTAATATTATTGATAAAAAGAAATGCGCATAAAATACCAAAACAATTAGGTATTTCTATAATTATAAATATAAATCTTTTATCTTATTATCAGCAGCAATCATAAACCTAGATAATTATATTGTTGAATTTAAAATAAGCGTTTTCATTATCTTATAATTGCAACTGGAAAAATATTTATTATAAATTTGCAGACTTTCGAATAATATTCATTATGGATTCTTATTACTTCTTTGAAATAATAGAAATTATATGCATATTCATTAAGACGAAACGTATCAAGATAAACACAATTTCAATACTATATTTTAAAATACTATCTGAGAATTTGATACGGATAATTTAAAATTATTAATGTTTATTTATCAATTAAATATTATTTGATAAAATAAATATCACCACGAGGTTTTCTACAGATAACTGATCTTTTTGTATCGGATTACAATATTTTTCTATGGACCATAAAACTGTCCTTTGTATGTTTATCTTTTCTGCTCTTGCAAGCTGTGTCCATATACAAAATGAGAGATTAACAAATCGACCAAACTTTCTTATTATTTGTGCATTACATCTCTGACAGGGGGGAATAGTTTTATATAATAAAAATACTTTTATACATCAATTTTTTTCACAAAATAGTGACTATTTGAAAATTGGAAAAAATATATGTGTATGCGTTTTATGTTGAAAAGTTCATGCAACGTTCAGTTACAATTTAAATTTTACTAGAAATGATAGGTAAATTTAATTAAACTTTTCATTCCTTCGTATGACGTGATACTTTGAAATATTTTCAGTTAAATTTCCTAGGATTGTTAGTCATATATATGAGACGAATTAAAATTAACCCCGTGTTTGACCTGCCAAGTCAATTGACCAGGGATCAATCGACGCCCATTGTGCGTGCAAGACATAGGCTTCTTTCATTTGAATTAATGCTCGCAGCTGAGTGCATTTATATACTTAAAACGACATTAAACGAAATAATTCATAATAAAACCTAACTCTGTGAGAACTTCATTATTTGATTATAATGAAAATTTCTTATATTTCTATTTTTAAGGCAAAATGGGTGAAAATGAGTTGGGCGATCCGCCAATCACCTCAATATTCAATTATAATAATTAATGTAAGAATTGCTCTAAAAAATTTAAATTTTATAAATTTTAATACTTGTGTATTTTAAAGGCATTATTTAATCCCTCTAAGGAGTGGAGATTTATTCAATTAGTACAAGATGGATATTTTTCATTTTTTTATTAATTTAAACTATTTTTCTACTAACCTCGTGTATGTATCTAGCTGCTGTCAGCGGCAAATTTATGGAGCAAAAAATAAGATCTGATACACATAGTGATAAAACAAACGCTGTTGTCGCATGCGACCTCAAACGCGGGCAGCAAATTAAAGCTAAAGCGGTGACTAAGTTACCTGAAATTGATTAATGGAATATTTTTATTACTTAATTAATTAAAGACAATTTTTCGTGACATCACTTAATAAAATGTACGATTTTGTACCAAGATAGCATTTGCTAAAATGGTTTATTAATTTTTTAAATATGCAAGCAGACATAAAAGAAGGTCGATGTCGCATACCAATCAACTATAGAAAAACCTTAAATATATTTTTCGAACAATTATTATAACTTACCTAAAACTCCTATAATAATAAATAATATGGCACAAACAGAAGCAAATATCGTTGCATAGCGTGGATAACTGATGATTTGTGAGTTTTTCATAGAATCGTTGAAGATTGCAATTGCTCCTTTATTAACCCCAATTTGCGCAGCTGCATACCATGTTTCTTCCATTTTTAATCTCTACCAGATTAGGAGAAAATGGTAAATGGTACCTGAATAATGATCCTAATGGTGAGAAAATATGCAATTTATACATTCGCACAAACACACTGACACACACACACACACACAAAATTAGTATCTTCATAAAGTTTTTATTTACGTAAATTATTGCACTTTTATCATCGGTCAACGGTTTTACTATTAAACAGTGTTAATTAAATTATTGCTATATTACATAATGCATGGTAGTTTTTAATGCATTTAAATATATGTGTATACATATATTATTGCATGTTTCAATATCTTCCCTGTATTATTATTCAACAATAGCACTTTTTATCAAACCCGGCAAAAGCTTTATAAAATTGGGGTATATTGGAAAATATTTTTTTTAACTATGTTGCAATGTAGTGGATGAATTGATGCATTCTTGCTTTTATATTTTATCTGATTTTTTTGTGAAATGGAAATAATGGATAACTGGTGGATAAATGAACTACTGGCGCATGGCATCGTGCTTTAAGGCAAAATCGAAGGTTTTTTGAATTTTTCAAATCGGTTACACAAATGAATACATACATCCATTTTTCAAAAACCTCTGAAACGTGAAGATACGCAAAAATGTTCATTTTCGATTTTTGGACGTTTCAAAAAAGTTAATAATTGGAACAAATATATAGAAAATGGTCAATATATTTTTAAATTTTGTTTTTATAATAAATCTAATAAAATCTCAATTTAGAGTACATTCATTGGCCCGTTCTCTATTTACTTGTTTTTTTTTATAATTTATTATATATGCATTATTTGTGCAAGTTTCGATTACTAAATTAAACATAATTTCTACACCAAATTAACATTTTAATAATCAAAAGCTTTAGCTTGTTATTAATAAAATTTTCGTTATATTAAGATAGAAGCTGCATATTTTATTAATAGAGGAGGCAAAACATTTTTGTAATAAAAAACAATAGCTATTATTAATTATATCATTGCTCCTTTTTTGTTTTAAAGTGCATAATCTATTTTTAATTTTTTTTTTAATTACAATATCTGTTAGGACTGCTAAATAATATAACATCTAGTAACATAAGTAAATAATAACATAAATATACATAAAAATATTTTTATAATCGAAATCTATGTCTTATTAAATTTAATTTGCATTAGAAAAAATCCTATTATTAATTTATTCTCGTTATATTAATATATTAAACTGCATATTTTATAAAAAAAAATTTGGAAAATATTTTGAGAATCAGGAGTTATAGCTTCTTATTATTAAATCCTTGTTTTATTGACGTCTTAAACTTCATATTTTATCAATAAAGTAAGCAAAAAAAGTTGTCAATCAAAAATTGTAGCTCATGATATTTATATATTAAATATATTAGTTCTTATTACTTACATATAATTGATAACTACAACTTAATCCAATAATTCAAAACACCGTTTGCAAACATTTCTTTCACTTGTGTTTTTACCATCACAACACTACACGACATAACTTAATTCGCACGATATTTTTTATTTCAAATCTCAAACTTTAAAACTTGAATAAACATAATTTATAACTTTTTATGAACTAATTATTATTATTATAATTATAAAAAGTTGCACTTTTGAATTTTTATTAATTCCTTCACCAACCTCTTTCGACGTCGACTCTATACAAACTAACCGCGACTGAGCCAGCGAGCTTAGCCCTAGTATCTAGTGATTTCCGAGAGCAGATAGTCCGACAATAATGTTCTGCCTTTTGTTGATTCACAGGAGCCAAGGGTCCTAATCTTTAGTTATTTAGTACCAGGGAGGTACTTAATTGAATAGTCTGTAGGTAGGCTTAGAAATAACTGTAAATAGGAATATAATTTAATTATAGCTCCATATGAAATTGATACTTGGGCACTGTGGTTACAAACGTTTATTCTATTCATTGGCGATTTATTTATTTTTTCTTATGTTTTGGTGTTCAATTGAGTTTTTTATCGAAAATGTTTTAATTTTATGACTTAAACCAAAACATCTACTTGGGTAGATTGAAAATCAGAGCGCGTCCTATATATAGGGCTACATAATTAGTTTAGTACGCTTTGATTATAATACATATTGATTGAATGGTAAATGTATATCTTATTGATATGTATATAATTGGAAGTTATGATTATAAAATATGCTGATTGAATAAGTAAATGTATATATTATTAATATATATAACTATTGGAGAGCTTTTTCATAAATATTTCTTTATTAACTTCCCGTAGGGTAAGTTATAGTAATGGGTTGAAAATCGAAAATAATTTTTTTTGCATATCTTTACGTTTCAGAAGTTTCTGAACATTTTGGCACAACTCAGAAAAATGGATGTGTGTGTGTGAGTGTATTTTGTGTGTCCGCATTTTTTCGTTCACGTTTTCGGGCGCACGGATCAACCGATTTGAATGGTTCAAAAACATTTGATTTCTATTGATAGGAATTATTATTACTATATATGTATTATTTTCTCATATCAAGTGCCAATCGTAGGAAGAATATAGTCAGTATAATATTATAATATTAAGTATATTAATCATATATTAATATTAATATTCAGTATATTATTATAATATTAATTAATATTAATTCGACGAATTGGTCGCTATATAACAAAAATGTTTCAACTTCGAAAAAACATTCAATACTTATATAAATATATTATATTTAAAAAATGTGCCTAAAACGTGTCAAATATCGTCGTTTTTGCGAATAACGTATATTTTATATAATATCGTTACAAAATGAAACTGAAGTTAAAAATTAAATATAGGTTAGTGACAACAATGTAAATGCTAACAGAAGTCTAAAATGGTCAGATTATCAAGTGAAAAAGGCAAGAAGAATTCAATTCCAGAAGAACCTCATATAGATAGATAAAATATATTGTAAGGAAATTTAATGATAGTTTGCCTATTATTAAAGCGAATATTCAAATTCATTCAAATGTGATTATTTTCTCATCAGTTTGTTTCGTTTCTGAACATTGAGTATAGTGTGATATAATTTAAACCAAATAAGTTTTGTTATAAATATTTATTATAAGAAAGTTAATTTACAAAAATATTTACAATTAGAAATAATTATATTCAATATAGTAATCATGTTCAGTAAAAAAATCTACCATATTGGTAGAAAAAAATATCATTTTCTACTGTTTTGAAGATACAGATATAACATAAAAATTATTTAAAAACAATTTAATATATGTAACAGCTTTTTTATAATTATAACTATCTTTCTTCCACCGTATCCATATTTACAAATTGGTAAAAATCTAGAAGCAATTAATGCACAGCAAATTATACTACTATAACAATAATATAATAAAGTCATAATAAAACCCTGTAAAAAGAAATACTATTCTCTTGGCAATTATTTTTTTCACAATATTAAGATATTTATTTTATATGAGTTATTTTCTTAAGTGCTTTAGCGTTCTTGATAAACTTTTAATATAGTTTACAGTTACACTGACGTGGTCTGAATTTTTGAAAAACATTTTGTATGTAATTATAATTATTAATAAAATATTAATTTATCATGTCTCTTTTATATTAATTTCTCCTCGTGTTTTTGATAATTTATTTATGATTATAGAGCACACTTATTTCTAGTAAATTTTTTATGATTACGAACTTGATAACATGAAATTGTTACCAAGAACGTTTAATATAAATTTGTGAAAATTATATATATATATATATATATATATATATAACGATTCACAATATTATGTCGTGTTAAATTAAAATTTGTTTGAGTATGTTTATCTCAACATCCAGATTCATAAAAAAATTAGTTTATGTTGATATTGTTCTACATAGGAAAGAAGTATAAAGTTTATGGCAGTTTTCAAAAATTTAATGTAAGTACGGCAGTCTAAATTATTGAAGTAGATAATTATAGATATCAATCGATATCAAGTTTTATACTAGATCTTCATTTTCATTTTTCAAAGAATTTTGGGACAACGCTTTCGTTAAATGCTGATTGAAATTTATTTATCAGTGTCTCGGTTTCGACTGGCAATTTTCAAATATCAGAAGTTTCACATAGAGAGTAATCAATTATATTTTTTTCAAACTCTCTAAAATTTAAGCTCATTAAATCCACCCTGATATACTGTGCATATTAAAGCTTGGTCTACCTAGGTTACTTACTGTTAAAACAAATTTTGTGCACCTGTTAATATTTTTTTGGTCTTAGTATAATCAGGTTACAGACAAGTTGTATTTCTGATTTATTACGATTATTATATATTAATTACTTTATTCATTTAATGAACTTGCTAATATTTTGAAAGGGTTATTTTGAATGCAGAAAAGTAAAAGATTTTAAAATGTTTAATGGTTTTGCGCCAAAAATATAAACGGTTTTCCAGTTGTATGCAGTATGAGGCCAAGTAGCCCACTACTGGTTAAATAAAAAAAACAAAAATGCAACTATTATACTTAAATTCGATCACACTTCTCATCGGAGTCGGGGTCAACATGACTCGCATGCTACTAAACCGACTTCATCACAATTCATGCACTTAAGTGCGACAAATTCGGCGGTAAAATGGTTCCTATGAACGGATTTTTTGGATCCATTGCAGACTTGGCAGGGCAGCAGCCTGTAACCACCACAAATTCGACAAGGCGTCAGCGCTTCTGGTGAACAACGGTATGGCCTCAGCAGGCGCCTCAGTTCACCAGACTCGTTCAGACGTTCCACTGCTTCTGCTCCTCCTGGTTAAATGATAAATGAGAATTAGATGTATTAAAAAATAATAAATATTGTATACTATAAAAGTACTTCAATTTATATAAACTATATGTGATAGTATCTCTGGGTAGGGTCTCGAGACAGATGTAAACGTAGGCAAATTTTAAAAAATTATTAATTTAAAATGAAATATCCATTCAATTTTGTTAATTCTTCACACTTTTATAGATGATATATATATATATATATATATATATATTTCATATAGGCTTTTGACCTGGGGGTCATTTAGCCCTTGAATACAATTAGATGATATTGATCTGCCATGAATTAATATTGGGTTCTTCGGAAAGGAACTTCGTGTTTTATAGACATTTTAGTAAAGCATTTTCGTATAATAAACAAATAATTTATTAAATATTGATTTATTAAATTTTTAATTAAACATTTTTTGTCATATTTCTGGTAGTAGCATAATTCCGTGGTCATAAATTTTTTAGTCGTTATTGAGAAAAAACTGATCAAAGTGCTTTTTGATCTCCTCTTTTGAGGTAAAGGTTTTACCGCCTAAACAAATTTAATTATAGAAATTAAATTTTATTTTATTATTCACATGTAAGCTTTTTTGTAAATTTTATTAAGCGTAAAAATACTTAAATAATTTTACTGTATATATGTTATTTATCAATGTGGTTTGTGGTGTTATATAAGGCAAAATCATAATTACGTTAATAATTAATTTTTCAATATATAATGTTCAAATTTAGAACTATAGTAAATGTAATAGCGTATAATATTTTTAATGTATATCTAAAATGCACTTCAACTAAAAAACTAATTGAACTAGTTTTACGTAAATTACACTATAAAATGTGAGAATAAAAAGCTGGGAAATTATTAAATCTCACTTAGGGGGCGTCCATTAATCATGTGAGCTTTTTAAGAGGAGGGGGGGCTTGACTAAAAATCACGAAATATCACGTGGGGGAGTGAAGAGTATAGTAATATATCACGTGTATTTATTTTTTAACTATTTTTTTTAAAAAAAGTTCAAACATTTTCAAAAAAAAAAAAAAAATTTTACAATATTTTCTCGTAACTAAAAATACACGTAATGTTTGGTGGGGGAGGAGGGGCAATTTTGAATATCACCAAGTGGGGGGTCCAAAAATCCTTAACAACTCGCTCACGTTTTTAATGGACGCCCCCTTACTCTGAATTATAGTTTGGAAAGTTTAATAAACTTACTTTCACAGATTAGTAGATCCATATAGTTTTTGAAAAAATAAAGGGATATAATTATTATTTCATTAAACCTTTATACTTAATGTTAAATTATAATTGAGATGATATTTTAGCACATACACTTTTGACATGTGTGCGACATATGAATGCGTTTTATTTTTATATACCTTACTTATCTATTTTTTTGTAATATTTTTGGCATGATTTAGCATTTTGGAAATTTGCACATAAACATTAAATTAGTTATTATTATTGATTAATCAGTTTGAACTAAGGATCGACTGAGGCGTTAAATTTAAATCTCAAATATTACAGTTGATATATTTATTATAAACAACAACAAAAATTAGCACTTTCATCGAAAGTGGTGAAAGCTTGTTGAAACTGAAATTGCAACACCAATAGTTAATGCACTTCATATAATTCATTTTAATGGCGGAGAAAGACAATATTACATCTAAAAATAAACTTGCGCTCGAAGTGTTATATAAAAAACGCTAATAAGTTACGCAAATGTCTGCGCACAAAATATTTTTAGACGTATACGTAAAAATTCACACGAAAAAATAAAATAAGTAACTAATAATATAATGACTAATCGGGTTTTACCCGATAACTATAAAAGTGATATGCGATTTATAATGGAGTGCCAGCAATTGTAAATATTTTAATATTTGCTTATAAATTATTATGAAGTACAGAAAATAATGCGGCATCAAGAAGGGGATATAAAATTTATTACATATTAATGTTGTGACAAAAAATAGACAAAATTATCACTTTATGGGGGAAAAAGTTATAGCATCGATCACTAGGGCTCAATATAACTACTGTTTCTTTCTCCTCACATCAAAAGTTGATTGCCTTCTTATATTGTTCGTCTATTGGTTAACTGTATTTAAACAATAATCACTCTTTAATAACCAATACATTATATATTGTATTTAACAAAATCCATTATTCAACCAACCTATATGTTGTCCATCGACAAAGAGTTGCGGCAACTCGATGCTTGACGTCCCCAATCGATGTTGCAGCTGTTCTCGATGGTGCGATGCCATGAATAGGTCTCGCTCTTCGTATTTCACCAATAAAGTCCGCAAAATCTAACAAATTACAATTTAATTAATATTTTGAAATCCATAAAAATGCTCAGAAATGTATAAAGTAAAGCGTGGCGTCATTCTGTGAATGGTGCTACAGTAGGCGAGCTATGAGCTTGTTGTAACAGATTTTTTTTTAAACTAACAAAGATATCATGAGATCCACTGGATATATTTTTACGAAATGAAGACGAACACATGCTGTAAATATTCCTCTACCTTATCAAGTAAAAATATTTCTATAACTATCGTTCATTAATTCACAATTAATAATTTTTTAGAAAAAATTATCCAAAAAAATAATATCGTTTAAGATATTATTGAAAAAGGCCTCTTATTACTTTACCCCTTTTGCACTAAACCTCTATCTCCTCTACATATTATGTTGTTAGATGTTACATTTTTTTGCTTATGGCCCTTATACATTTTTTTACTCAGTTGATCGATTATATAAATGATTAAATTATATTTAGTCTATTTTTTGTATCACAAACCCTAACAATAAGAGCTTTCCATAATACTATATTTCAATTTATATTACTCACTTTCAATAACTTACTTAAGGGATCTTTGACGGTTATGAGTTTTTCTACGATTTTTTTAATATGTTCAGTTCTTCAAATCATTCAGGTTCAATTCATGGTACCTATTTCGATTTTTTTTAATTCTCAATTGTAATTAATTAATTTCGCAATTTGTTTAAGAAAACGAAGAGCATGTACATATAACACAGGCCTACAAAAAATTTTTTTTTTGTTTGGTGCATCAAATGTTAGAGCTGACTCTTATAGTATTTTTTGCGCTGACTTCAAATCTGCAGACCATTTTTTTGTATCAGCTCTAGTCTGGAACTTGGAAAAAAGTTGCCGAAACTAGGTCCATTCTAGCTCGTCACGGAAAAGAACTTTTCACAGTATCAACTAAGGCCGAATGGGTCTTGTAAGTTTGTATGTACGAGTAGGCATATCGCATTAAAATAAAATTCTAAATTGTATTACTATTTTGTACTTTCGTTCCTTATATATCATATCTTGAAAACTAAAGCTCATAGAAAAAAACCAATGTCATTTTTGAAATCAGCGCCCCAAATATACTTAAGAACAGCATTAAAATCGTTTGCATCATTTTCTTTGTTGGCCTGTGTAATTTATAGTAGTCTTCATTAAACATGGGTTGTAATATAAAATAATGAATGACAAAGATAACGAATAAACAAAAATACATAAAAAATTTACATTGTCTATATCTCATAAAAAATACTGCATCTTAGCTTCAATTTCAATCCTTGTGGATTGTTTTTCACGCATCAGCTAAGAATAAGAACTTTTGCAAAATCTAAATATTTTATATTCCTTATTACATTTAATTATTTAGAAATCTTGCAAATATTAATAATTATAATCGCAACAAAATTCTCGTGGTACATATGACAACAGGCTATAATTTTAAAATTTATAATATTCGAATATAAATACTTCCACCAGGAAGAGAATTATAAAAACGAAAATAATATCTATAATTTAGCATAGCGATTTAAAAATTACTCCTCTCTTGGACTCGGATTGTATTCTCGTGTTTAAGTGACAATAAAATACTCAAACTATAAAAAATGTATAAAGAACTTGATCTACATTTCACAGACTTTCATATACTAATTTTGTACACACTAAACAAATAAACCGTTAGAAATTACACCTTAAATCATATAGCACGTCATGCAGTATTCAATATTTACAGTTTTTATGTTACATTCACACATGCAAAGATGTATATCGTTTAAATTACAGAATACATAAAAAATAAGTACTAGCAAATGTTTTGTACATTATAAATGAATACAAAAGCATATTTATTGAGTTGGACTAGGTCATCGAGAATCTGAAAACTTAATTGAATGCCAACGTTAATACTCATTTTAAGAGAACATGTATAACCGTGAAGATAGAATTATAAATATTAATATTCATATATTATACATAGATATAATTGTGTGTACTGTATTTATTAGCATTCATTTCTATCGTTTTTAATTAAAAATATTTTACATTCTTGTAAAGCGTTCAGGTGTAAAATATTTATCGCTAAGTTACATGATCTCTACTAAATTCATTATTGAATTACCATGAAGGCGCATAGATGTATTTATTATTTCTAAAATTATAATTTTTTGTGACTACATGAAATAATTAATTTTTAGGTTTTATGTCATGATTCTTGATTAAACCTGGAAAATCCAGCAGCATGTAATAACTTTTTGTGTGTTCTGCTTACGGAAGTAAAAACTAAACTTATCAAAATTTTTAAAGCGACTTTATCAAAATTACTGAATCGCAATATCATTATCCGGTATGTATTTGTCGTTGTGATAAATTAAGAACCCTTTTACTAATGATTCACTCTGGTTTAATAGTCCGAAATTAAAATATACTTAAAAAAGTTAACAATATCATCATAAAAATTGTTATGTGCAATCATAAAAGAACACAGCAATAATTTAATTTTGATACTTGTTAAAATAAAAAGTTTCTAGCAAATTGGAATATATAGCAAAAATAGCAATCAGTTCTGAGATGAGGTGCAATTTTTTAACGTTGTGTTATTAGAAGGCAACCCAGTGGTTGATCATTTTTCTGATGGTGATTTTTTTTCCCTGCCAAATGTGATGAAATGTACACTGCAGCAATGCACTGAAAATTTCATATAAAAATTCAAATTATTTTTTATATCTAGTGGTTGCAAGGCCAAGTCTTTACCATGAAGCCACGATAATCTCTATTTTAATATTTAAATTGTTTTTTTTCATTGTATAGAAAGCTGTATAAACGAACATGAAACGAACAATTATTATGTAATTTTTTTTAATTTAAAGATTACGTCTAAATAACGACTCGGCTATTTTTTATGGTTTATGCGTTGAAGCTGAAACATTTAACTGCAAGTGCATATAAATATATATATATATATATATATATATATGTTATATTTTTAATTAAATGCAAGTATTTACCAATAAAAGTCGTGCAAAATTGAAAGTTATTTGTTATATATACGTTATGTAGTTTAATTAATATTTTTGTTAGATGCTGTAAGACTTCGAATAAAATTTCGTAATCCATGTTAGATGACACTAAAGAACATCAGGAAATGACAATTTTAATTTCAGTTATAATAAATCTGCAGTTCCCTTCTTTAATATTAACGCACTGATATTGAAGTAAACGTGTCATGCATCGAAAATTATGATTGTTAATGAGTTGGTTATATAGTCGCACGCCTTGTAATAATATTTGAAGGCAAATTTCTTTTTAGCATATGAGCGATGTGTTTTTCTCGTAAATATGACTAATACCTAAATTATTTAAGAAAATATTAAATGAATTTATACTACGTGCATTCATAATACTAATACTAACTCTTAACTACGTTTAAGAAAATAGTCCACATCTAATAATAATGCAAAATAAATTATTATTAAAAGGTGAATGTCGGGTAATATATACATAATTACTGATAAAGATGTCAACAATTTTTTTTAAATATTTAAAGAATTTGTGAAATTAGGATAAACTTAAAGCAAATTATGTGCGGAAATGTTTTATGGATTTTAAGCAACGGTACACAATGTTAAATTGGGCGACAACGATAGCATTAACGGCAGCCGCGGCCTTAATTCTTTTACTTACTTCGTTATACTACATTAAGTGCAGATTTCTCAACATATATTACATGTACTTCTTTATCAAACAATTTTTGCAATGTTTTTCAAAATGGACTTTAACCAAATACTAACATACTTTTCATTTGAGGATACTACTCATTTTGGTAACAAACACATCATACTAACAAGAATTATGAGTAATAATGATATAATTCAAAGTAAAAAGCATATATAACATTTTTCTAACTAAAAATGCAAAATTTTATTCGTTTAATTCTATTCTATTCTATTGCACAATTTATTATGAAAATTCTGTATGAATAATATGCTAATCAATTTTGTTATGACCTAGGTGTGCGATATGTTTAATCAAAAAAATTATGAATAACTAAAAAATCCGGAACAGACATCATGTTTCATGCATAACACGTTAATCTGTATGTAAATATCACCAAAATTTATATGGGCAATAGAAACTATATATCAATATGCCATTATATCTTATGTAAACCAAATATGTAAAACTTTCCGATACAGGTATAAAAAATACTGAAACTATATATTGAGAAGATTCTATATAAGAAATAAGATTACGACTGTAAAGTTGAATTATAGTATTAAAGAAATAATAGTTTACATTTAATCATTCATTTGGTTTATAAGATCTAGTTAATACAGTTGTTGTTAAGAAATTCCACTAATAGGAATATTGGACCTAGGCAAAATCAAACGATCAAATTGAATAAAAATCAAGGAAATAGTGATAATTTATAGTTATTGCGTTAAGTAATTCAATTGTTTGATAATTTTAGTCGCTTTAAAAAATTCTATAAGTTACACAGATTACACAAGACATTATTACACACAGCTGGATTTCTCAGATTCATAGCAATGGCCACAATGAAATTTTAATTAAGTAAAATGCGGATATCCATTCGTTTCAATTTAGTCGATATTAAACTCAAGAGGGTATTCTGGTCTCGGTTTTTTATAAAATCGATTTTGGTTTTATCAATATTTCAAAAATATGTGTATAAGAGAATTTTTCATAATTCAAATTATTTTTGGAAATGTAGCTGTTTGAACAAGATAATCTTCTTCTGTTTTAATCCTTCGCGAAACTTAAACACGTTTTTTCTCGAAACTGTCTTTTTTAATATAATGATACCCACCATTTCTAAACTTTTACCCGACTGATTTACTTGAAATTTTTAGTCTTCTTTATAGAATTCTTGTCAGTGTGAACTACGCTCATCTCCAAATTTTTACTATTTTTAAAAAATTCGAGAATATGAAAAAAAGGTGCCAATTTTACGAGACTATCAACTCTCGTATCAATGTTTTTTTTAAAATCGATTTTGTTTTTATCAATATTTTTTAAAAATATGGTATAAGAGAATTTTTCATAATTCAAATTATTTTTGGAAATGTAGCTGTTTAAACAAGATAATCTTCTTCTTCTGTTTAAACAAGAAATCTTCGCGAAACTTAAATACGTTTTTCTCGAAACTGGCTTTTTCGATATGATACCCACAATTTCTAAACTTCTACTCGACTGATTTACTTGAAATTTTTAGTCTTCTTTATAGAATTCTCGTCAGTGTGAACTACGCTCATCTCCAAAATTTAAAAAATTCGAAAATCTGAAAAAAGGGTGCCAATTTTGCGAGACCCTCGACTTCATCAACTTCTGAAAATAAAACTGTGTGACTATTTTTATTTTTATTTTTTTATATTCTCAAAACATTGATCAATAATTTGTAACAAAAAGTATAATACAATATTGATGGCCTATTTTACGGTCTGTTAAGAAATTCGTGCCTCGAGACCCTCTAAGAGGGTATTTCTAGTTCAAAAAAATCGATTTTTTATTTATATTTTTAAAGGTTAACTATCTAAGAATATGGGTACGAGAAGGTTTTTGAAAAATTGAATTATTTTCGGAGATATAGGCATTTTACGGACTCGGTCTCCATACTGGTTTGGCTTCACGCAAAAAGTTCTACTCCACCGATTCACTTGAAATGTTCAGAGAGTCTTGTTTATAGATCTATCTATAGCCCGAACTGGGATTACCCCAAATTCCAATTTTTACTGATTTTAAAAAAATTCGAGAAACTCAAAAAAACAGTAAAAAAACTTTTTTTTCAAACAGTCGCCAATTTGTAAAAAAGCTTTTTTTTACTCATCGCTAGTTCGGCGATTGCGATCTTTTTATTTCTTTTATTTTGGATGGCTAGGAGGGCTGAAATCATGGCACGACTGAGGTGCCAATTTTTTGAGACCACCCACTTCATCAGCTGTCAGTTTTTACAATTTGCAATTTTTTTTATTTTTTATTTTTGTTTTGTATTTTAATAATATTAATAAACAAGTGGTAAAAAATGGCTAGTAAAAATATTCATTGCTTTCTTTTACGACACTTTAAAAATGACCTAGAAAGAAAGAAAATATGATTGAATTCCCTTAATCGTCGTACATTGTATTTTCGAGTGTACCTATAGAATTAGATAAACTTTGTGTATGAATGCAGGCAGTCGCATATCAAAAATCAACTATAGTTACAACTAGCTGTAAGTGGAATTCTGTCTTAAGGCAATTAAGGCATCGTGCCTTAAGGCAAATTGCTGAAACTTTCTGTACCAAAAATTATTAATTTTTTAAAAACGATTAACATTTTTGAAAAAAAATGTACTTTGAAAAAATAAGATTTTTGAGAAACTATATATATGGACAAAAAATTAATTTTTTTGAAAAAAAAAAAATTAAAAAAAAAAAATTTTTTTTAATTTTTTTTTTTTGAAAAAAAATTTTTTTTTCTTTATTTTGACATATTGTGGAAGATCTGAACTTTTTTTTCAAAGCAATCGTACTGATTTAACTGCATAGGGACAAAATATAAAGCGCGTAAGCGCCGCGTCGCTGTCTAACGCATAAGCATTGGTACGGAACCCATGGGAATCTTAACAAAATGTATACTTATTGTTAAAATCTCTAAAAAATATCTGATAATTTGATGTGCATATGTCTAATGATCATTTTTGACCGCCAAATGGCTATTTTTTTTTTACTTTTTCCTCCATATCTCCGAAACCGCTAGACCTACCTTTATGAAAATTTTATCGATTCTTCATCTTGTCAATACAAGTAAAATGTTTCTTGAATTATTTAAATCGGACGCTCCGTTCTCTTAAAAACTGAGTTACCGTTTTCGGCACTTTTTGCCCCGTATCTTCGGAACGGCTAGACCTGCCTTCGCCAAAAACTAATCAGCACGTCTCCTTATCAATACGAATCGAATGTTTTTTGAATTATTCAAATCGGTTGATCCGTGTTCCCGAAATCGTCGACGAAAATTTGTATCCGCACCCTACATACACACACGTACATACATACACACACACATACCACACACACACACACACACACACACACATACATCCATTTTTTCTAAGGTATTCCAAAATATTCAGAAACCTCTGAAACGTAAAGATATATAAAAATTTTCATTTTCGATTTTTTTGCGATTACTATAACTTGCCCTACGGGAAGTTAATTAATATAATTGACTAACCTGGCGCACCATCGAGCATTGCTGGTACGTGTGTCGTATAATTCCCATACTAGTACAATAGAGTACAACGCGTCCTGCATCTTTGGATGTGTCCAAGCGTCCGTTAGCTTGACCGGCTCCCGCGCTCGCCATCAAGAACGTGGCGATACCGGCTCGAACGCGATTCTTCACGCCGCGGACGGTGCCTCGTGCGCTCTTTATCGTTGCAGTCTCCGTCGTCGTCTTCAAACCGGCGAAACATTCCTCGGCCTCCTCTAGCAAAACGGCCTGTGTGGAATTTGCGTCTTCGTCGTCAATATGCGATTCGTTCAAGTGGAACGTGTAGTATCGGTCCGCCTCGTACGTCTGCGTCGGTCGCTCACTGGGCCGGCGGGCGTTCGCGGACAGTCGGATGTCTTGCAGAAGTCCATAAGGTAGGCCGTTCGGAGGTGAACTGCTTTGCTCGCTACTGTTAATAAAGATATATGATATCATTATGCAGATTTATTTAAGTTTTATCATAGAGTTTAGGACCATTACAACATTCTAAATCTTAAGAATGCTGTATAATGATTCGGACTTTTATTTTTGCATTTTTATATTACAGCTGTATTTAATTAATATACATATATTCTGAAAGTATTGTAATTATTGCAAAATTTATTGGATGAAGGGGATATTTTGGTCTAGAAGTTTTAAAAAATCAATTTTATTTTTTCGCATATTGTAAAATATAAGAATATGTAAGAGGGTTTTTAAAATTTTTAATTATTTTCGAAGATATAGCTGTTTAATCTCGTTAATCCTCCTCTTTCTGCGAGACTTTAAACGCATTCTTTTTGAAGCGTTAGTTTTCGATACGATACCAACGATTTCTCAACTTCTACTACACCATTTACTTGAAATATTTTGAGTCTTTTTATACTTTACTCTACAATATGAACTACACTCATCCCAAAATTCCGATTTTTTAACTTCCGTAGGGTAAGTTATTGTAATGGGCCGAAAATCGGAATTGAAAATTTTTACATTTCTCGACGTTTTGAAGGTTTTTGAACATTTTCGCCCACGTTTTCGGGCGTACGGATCAACGATTCGATTCGATTGATAAGGAGATGTGCTGATTAGTTTTTGGCAAATGCACGTCCAGCAGTTACGGAGATAAAGAGCAAAGAGTGCAGAAAATAGAAATCGAGTTTTTGAGAGAACGGAGCATCCGATTTGAATGATCTAAAAAACATTCAATTAGTAATGATTGGGAGAAATGGTTATTAGTTTTTCGCAAAGGCAAGCCCAGCCATTTCGAATATACGGAGCTAAATGTACAAAAAATGGCAGTTTTTGAGAGAACTAAGCGTCCGATTCAATTGATTCAAACAACTTTCTGCTTGTCTTACCAAAATAATTGATTTTGGAAAAAAAAAGTCTCATTTTTTTTAATTTTTGTATATCGAAAATAATTCAGATTTTATTTTTAATTCTGACTATAGTTCTAATCAGTTCTAATATACTTTAAACAAATAATTTCAACTCTGCAATTCAGTTTATATAATTCTTATAAATATTAGACAATGTTACAATATTTATAATAATCTATTTGAAAACATTCAGTATTCCTCGAACATTTCGTTACGGTACGGGAAGTTCCAGCAATTTGCTTTAAGGCACGATGCCACCCACCCCACTAGTTATTTTTAAAATATAGAGATGAAGTTAAAAATATAAATTCTAGAATGTAGCTATTTTGTGAAAAAAAAATTTTTTAACTTGTACGTAGCTTAAGCGATTGTGACATTATTCAAGATCAATATGTTTTTTTTTCTTCGGATTATTTGGAGGATTGAAATCATGGGAATGGTTAGTTGCCAATTTTTTTAGACCACCCAGTTCATCGCCGTTTTATTTTTATTTTTTCTTGAATTTTCAAAACACTAAAAACGTGTAAAAATATAGTAAAAATATTGCTTTCCTTTTTTACAACCTTTCGAAATTCGCTTAAAACTCATGCCTCTAGACCAGATTAATGCTCTCTCAATAATAATTACTTATAAATCAATATTCACATTCGTTTGTTGATAGTAGAGCATCATTTTATGGACGTACTTACACTATATTGTTATTTGAAAGTGAAATGTAGCATATGATAGACTATAGAATCATCAAAATCAAACTCCCATTTTTATTTGTAATTATGCAACATATCTCTATTGATCTGTGTGATTTAGAAATGATTTGAGAAATGTGTCACATAAAGATACATTCAATCGCACAAATATGAAAAATTTAAGAACGTAACGTGTTAGTTTTTGGGTAAATATTTTAAGTCAAACATGTGTCGACGGGACATATTTCAATAAATAAATTATCCACATACCTTTTGGATACAGTTTTCGAGTTTGCTAAAAAATGTTTGCAAGGTTTGCAAATTTTGTTCTTAATTCTTTTAATATTAAATGACGATTAAATGACCAAGGTAAAAATATTGATTCAAGATATCAATAAGTATCTGACATAAATTACTTATATGTGTTTCAGTGTGTTTTGACGATGTATTATGTACTTTTGCTATTATGGGAATACTATGACCTTTATATGTCACGAATTGCCCCCGAGAATGAGAAGATCACTCTCTCTCTTGGATCTTCGCAATATAATGTGCATGTAATAGGTGTTAGGTAATACCACAATGGCAATGATTCAAATTATTCAATTAATATTTGATCCCGTATCGGCGTACATACGCGTCATTCCATCACGAATATTGTAGTAAAATGTCTAAACAAGTTTTGTAAGCGTTTCCACTGACAGATGACAAAAAACAAACAAAATGCGGAATGCTTTTTAGACATAATTGTCTGTTACGTCTATATCTGCCAACGATTATGAAATATCTCGCTTGAAATAATTAGCGGAAATTATTAACTTTATGAGAATATTGATTACGTTTTTGAAAAAGATTGGAAAATTGATTTGCTTGCAAAATCAATATAGCCTTTGATATAAGTTCAAATAAAACACTACGAAAC
Organism: Ctenocephalides felis; assembly: GCF_003426905.1. Taxonomy (NCBI): domain Eukaryota; kingdom Metazoa; phylum Arthropoda; class Insecta; order Siphonaptera; family Pulicidae; genus Ctenocephalides; species Ctenocephalides felis. The sequence goes on from NW_020537324.1 coordinate 11,655,960, forward strand.
AAATACTTTTGAGTTATATTGCATTATCAATGATATTTGAGGTTTTTGTAATATGTTATTCAAATGGATGAAGAATTCAAGTTTTATCACACGTAGTGGTCGCTTTGGGGTAAGAAAATGTTAGCTCAATAGTTTACGAAATAAATATCTTATAAGACTGTCATTATGAATAATGCGAAAAGTTATGTATAAAATTATAAGTAATTTTATTAACTAATTTTAATTAATAGTGCTTTGTTCGGAGCTATGGCACAAAAGATGAAAAAAGTCCTAAAACGAAAACTGAGAAAAAAGATAAAAAGGAGCAGAAATATAGACAAACCTCATTACCACATTGTGATGTAAACCCTCGAAAATATGGGGTAATATTTAATCAATATTGTATGAAATGTGATTTTTCTTTAATAGATTCCGTATATAATTCTAAAACGTTGCATGTAAAACAATCAGAATATTTACGGTCAGGCACGAAGAAATATACTAGAACGCTGTTTGGTACAACATTTTCTAATATCGTTTATACAGAATGAGTCAATACATTTACGAGTCATTTACAGATTTCGAATTAACAATTTCAGGTCGGACTACCATAATCTCATGCTAAACGATCGACTTTCAAAGTTTACGTTCATTGTAATCTTTGGCATCATTATAGAATACGAAGTTTAAATTCTATTTCTACGGAAATAACAAATCATTTATGGCCGTGACGAGCGATTTGATTACTCTAATTTTGGAAAAGTGAAAATGTTGTTCGTTATACAAAATTTATTAGTTCCATAAAGCGAGACTTGTTAAATCTATCATTTAATGACTCTATTCAGAAGACAGATTGTCTAAATTAATATTAGAAAGTGAAATTTAATGTATAGATTGTCCCATTTTAAATATTGCTTTATAATTTAAAATGGCATTCGTTATATAAAACACATATTTCAATAAAATTAGAATTGGTTGTTCAATGAAGTGAAACACAATATTCTATATATACATTTATACATTTTCTGAGATAAATATTCATTTTTAATATCACAAAATTAATCAGAAATTTTATGTTTCATTGTCATTATATCTAGGGTCCTGATTTGGACGCCGTGAAGAAAATAAGATCGAGCAAAGTAGTACCTTTACCATTGCTTTACAAAGAACCTGTACTTTTGCATCAGGGTTTTATGCAATATTTATTCGATTATAAAGGTAAGTACAAAAAATCAATACTTTCACAATTTCTTTTCCGCCGCCACAAAGAAAACAAATTAAATGCACACCGTGTTATATACTATGAATAAGCTCGTTTGAGTCGTTGGTTTTTATTTTCCAAGCGATTAAATACGAAGATCGAGAATTGAAAGCTGTAAAAGTCTAGAGAAGAGTAAAACTGAATAATACCATCAGTTGTAACGATTTAATGTAATTGCGCCGATAACACAGTTTAAAATACATATTTTTCTAGAATCTAGTTTATGTGTGATATAGTTGAGGTAGGCTAATTAAGATTAAAGATATATAGATAATTAAAATTTTCAAACAATTAATGAAAAAGTTTTTTTTTTAAATGCTTTGTCATTTTTCATTACTCAAACACTATAACAAACAATCAATTCAACTGAAAAATAACTAAATCATGAAATGGAATCTTGGCTGTACTTTCTAAATAGCTATTTATATAAAACAATTCTAAAATAATACATAAATCAGAAACTATTAGAGTTCTTCAATTTGATTTTGTTTTTAATATCAACCATATGGAGTTTTCAATTTTATTCAGCAATTTTATTATATATTTAACTTCGACATATTCCTAATTTAGGGCAGCTTGGGGCTTGATGTAATAGTTTTTCTCATTTAATATATCTCGAGATCCACTCATTATAAAGATAGTTAGGTTCTGCAACCATTCCTTTATCAAGTCAAGTAAAAATATTTTCAATACTAATGTTTATTATTTCACAATTAATAATTTTCTAAAAAAGTCCGATGTTACTTCGTATTTGGGGCTAGTTGTATCATATACCTAAGCAAGTAGTAACGCAAAAAAAACGAAAATAATACCTCTGATATTTTTTTTAAGAAAATTCACCTGATTCTGAGTTTTTTGTTCATAAATCAATTATAATTAATATAAATATAGAGTGTCACATGTAAATGAAATTCTTATCATAAATCAACGTGAACTACAATTAATACAAATAAAATATATGGTGACTCCTGTAACATGTTTTATAACCTATATTTCACCCAATGTTTTGTTTCAACTAACCCCAGGTGTGATTACTACTTATCACTGTTGCATTAAGTTCCCAGCTCTTTTATTCATTGCATTATTTATTTTTGGTGTTTAAATAACAATTTGTTCATAACATTAACCAATCAATTCTGCTAATTATTGAATAGCATCGGCTTACAAACGAACATAAAAATTATTGGCTATATGTTACATATACATTTCATATTCTATTAATGATTAAAACTCACTAAAAAAAATTAATGTAAAAATAAAGTTATCTTGTATTATTTGAGGTCAATGTTGAATTATTTCTTGAGTAAGATAAAAGAAAATGCAAAGCAATACATTAACTCCAAGCGCGTCGCATAGAGCAAACAATGGGACGGCCAAGTCGCATAGAAGCAAACACCATTGAACTTTAATAAGAGTCGTTGACATATACATTTTCTATTTTAATAATTATTAACAAACTCTAATGATTACAAAAATATTAAAAAAATATGTATTTTCATCATAATACACCAATATATAGAGTGAAGAGTTAAAAAAAAAATCTGATCTGAATTGAAAATTGATGTTTTCAATATGCAAATATAGTTCAGTATATATAGTGTGCAACATTTAAAAAAGAAAATTGTTTTGCCAATTTATTCGGTGATTGTATGGTATAATTTTTGTTTATATTATCTGCGTCTATAACATCAAGGATCATGAGTAAATTTTTGTTAGTGCTTATGAAATAGCTAAATCGAATGCCAATCCAATGATTTGACGTCCGCGTATTATATCAATGTATGAGGATTATTTATTTAATTGCCAATGGAAACTTTATCAAATAAAGTAGTATACTTTTGTAAGTGAACCAATAAACTATCATCTACAGACACTTTACAATACAATATAGACAATAATGCATATCTTAACGTCTTATTGAAGTTCTTGGAACCATGTAACTTGTAACATTTCTAAATTAAAATCTATTGTAGTTTTTGAAAATTGGATTATTATTTCTTCCTGCAGGTAAACGATATCTAGACCTCTATGCAGGCATTTCGACTATGAACATCGGGCATTCAAATCCTAAATTTATAAAATGTATGTATGAAAACATCTCTACCATTCATCATACAAACAGTATGTACTTGCACGAACATTATCACACTTACGGAGAAAAGATGTTGAAGAGGCTTGGCAAGACTTTTACAAAGTTTTATTTCAACACGACATCGAGCGAATCTATTGAGGTAAAATTTAAAATATGTAAATTAAATACATTCTTTTTATTTAATTTTCTTACTTTAACCAGTATGATAAATTATAATAAATATTTATAATATAGTATTTTTGTTAATGTTTTTTTTTTAATTTTAATGGTTCAGTAGGAGATAAAGATATTAGGAAATTATATCGGCACAAGTGAAAAATTCGATTTAAAAAATTCATTAAGATTCAAAATGTTCCTAACTAGAAATAATTTCAATAAATTTGAAATAAGAAAGAGAGAAAGAAGAATATCTTTTAAATATATTTTTAACAATATGTGCAAATACATTATATAGGTATGTTTATATAATATTTCGGAATATTTAATTCAGTAAGCCACGGTGTTTGCACAATTCACCGTGTGAGTAACCGTATATTTTACGGACGTTTTTAAAATTATTAGAAATAATTGCGCTATATTTTTACAAATCATTTCTACTTCTCATATATGATTTGTCTGCTCATGTACCATTTATATACCGTGCCAATATTAGTCACATTTGCCTATATGCAAAGGAAATATTGCAAAAGTAATGAACTAAAGTTGAAATAACCCGTATGTACACGTTCAATTTTCACTTACGAACACATGTATCATTCTATATTGAAGTAATTGTTCCGCAATATGAATTACATGTCATACATACATATCTGACGAAGCATCCGGAAATAATGAGATACGTATATTGTGGAAGAATATAAAATTTCAGCCTCAGCATTTTTTATCATAATTTGCAATAATTTTAATCATGTCCATATTATTTGAGAGCTTATTGCTATGGGTTCGTGGTAAGAACCTGGTCTAACAACCACTGGTTCCGGGTTCGATACCCACTTGGGCCACCTTCATATCAAGCAGTAGTGGTAACAAATTTTCACTTAATTAAAGTATAGTACCAAATACAGTGCTGTATGGAAGATAGGTTAGAAAAGTAGATATAGGGGTAATGCTCTGATAAAATCGAAATGTTATAGTAATGCTGTGTTACTGGTCTATAATCGAATGAGTTGGTAGATCAAGCGTTCTATGCATAAAATTTAACCTCCAAAAGACATGTCGATTAACAATTTCAACATAAGTGCAACTTTCTGATGTTTCTAACTTGTTTCTTATATATGTTTAAACTCAAGTCAATTGAATCTAACTCGTTAATTCGCAGGTAGCATTGTTGTTGGCTCGTCTTCATACAGGTAACAAAGATGTGATAGTACTTCATAACAGTTACCACGGAGTATCTTACACAACTAGTGGTTTGACGTCGAACAAATACTACAAATATATTGAGCCGGAGTCCCAAGCCGTTTTGCATTCGATGGTGCCAGACCCTTATAGAGGTTTATGGGGCGGAGAAAAATGTCGAAATTCCCTAAGCCAAGTAAGTAATTACTTAATGTATTAAAAATTATAATTACTCTTTTGATACTATTATTAGTTCACAAAATAAATATAGCTCAATCTCGATAAAAGCAGTCTCAACAATAAATTACATATATAATGAAGGATTTTCTTCATTTTCATACGTAGATGAAAAGTTGACTTCTGTGTTTTTCTTATTTTATTACTAATAAAAATTTGGTAACAGGTATCTAAATTTTTAACTTCCCGTAGGGCAAGTTATAGTAATCGCAAAAGAATCGAAAATGAAATTTTTTATATATTTTTATGTTTCAAAGGTTTCTGAATGTTTTGTCCTACCTTAGAAAAAATGGATGTATGTGTGTGTGTGTGTGCGGATACCAATTTTCGAAATTTTACTAGCCTCACTGGTTTTTAATATTATTGTGATATAAACGTTTCACAGCAAACGGCAAAATTATTGATTCATATTCATTTAAGCACTTCAACATCAATATGTAAAACGCAAACATACAGAAGTCATTAACTGAAGGCAAGCAACCATTTTTTGTCATTTAGGTACAATAAGTTAATGTTTACTTTTAACAAGATATCGCCAAAAACACATTTCAATTTCACAACATAAAACCATCGTTTACTGTAAACCTGCTTAATTGTTAAAAAATTAATCGTATAAAATGCTTTGACAAAAATCTTCCAAAATTTGTATCATAAACCAAATGCATGTCTGTTCATTCACATGCATGGTAAAAATGGTTAAACTTGCTGGTGTTGAGGTAATTTGTATCAATGCAAGAATAAATTTTACATTAATCAAGTCATAGACATTCGATATATTGTTTATATACATTCTTTTTATATACAGTCAACATACCGAGCAAAAATAATAAACAACGGTGTGTGACTTATGTCTTCGCAATTTTCTTGCTATTCGTATCTTGACTGATCGTGTAGTAATTTCATTTATTTTTTATCATATAAAAATAAAGAAATGATCTTTAGGAATTTCTGTTATGCAGTTGCAAAACACAATAATTGCGTGTGATTTGCATGAAAAATATAATAAGCTGAAGTTGATAAAATGAAAATATTTAATTAAAATATAAAGTAAATTCAGTAGGGCAGAGTTTATGTTCATTACATTTAGGCAAAATTTTCTCCTATTTTATTTGCATTATTTATCTAATTAAAAGAGTTGATTTCATATCATCTCTTTGTTTTTTTAGGTAAAACACAGAAAGTGCAAGTGTCCAGAAAACAAATGCAAAGCAACAGACTATTATTACAATCAGCTGGAGGAATTATTTCGACATTCCATGGCGGCGAAAGGTATTGCAGCCCTGCTCATTGAACCCATACAGGCCAACGGCGTGACGCAGTATACTAAAGGCTACTTGAAGAAAGCTGCAGAATTGGTCAGAGCCAAAGGCGGAGTTGTTATCGTCGATGAAACTCATACAGGTCGGTAATAGGAAATTTGAAATTATAAACTGATACTGAAAATTTTGATAAAAGATAGTATTAATCGTCTTGGTTAAATTTTAACTTTATTTCTATTCATATATTTTAATTTAAAATACTATTATTAGAATGCTAAATTCTTTAAAACTTTTTTATTGACATTTTAGGGCAAAAACTCTTTATATCAATAATGATTTTGAAAATTTTGATAAGAGATAGATTTATTAATAGTCTTGGTTCAAACTTAACCATATGTTCTATTAATATCATATTTTGTAATATTTTTTTCTTAATTCTTTAAATTTTGCTATGGTCATTCCAGAGTTAAAATTCGTTATATTTAAAAATAATATTGCTAAAATTTTTTTTAAGAGTAATCTCCATATACTTTATATCTGGCTTTAATAAAATCGTATTATAAAAATTATAGATTTAATTTGCAAAAGCTTTGAAACAAGTTTTCTTTTTAAATATTTATATATATATATATATATATATATATATATATATATATATATATACATGTTGAGTCTTGGTTTTGTATGTTTTGTGTTGTGCTTCGAACAAATTATATAACTACGAAATAAAAATAAAAAACTTTTTTTTTAATTTATTGTCGACGTTTCGGAACCATATACGTTTCATTCTAAAGATCTGTCAAGAACATATTATTTAATTTATTAGGACATACGCCAAGGGCCAAAGGTTCGTCGTGGCGAAGGTTGTTAACGCGTTGACTTTGTATGGACAGGGTTCATTTTTTTTTAATTGAAAATATAGATAAAATTTGTTTCCAATTGAAAATAAGCCCATCTCGGGCACTGCGGTGTGAAATGGCAATGGGAAATCTCTCACACTATTTTTCCCTGAATCGAGTTGGAGTTTTAATTCAGCTTACGGACCTGCCCTAGGGCAGTACACCCATTATTTTTTTTATTATGCCAAGGGCATGTCCGAGGATAAAAAGGACATAATTCCGAAACGTTAGTAACAAATTAATAAAACATTTTTTTATTTTTATTTCGGGTTACCAATACATAACTTAAAATTTAGCTCTTATATTTTTATATTTTGAACCATTTTGATTTTTTTATTTAGTTAAAAGAATCCTGTTGATTTCTTTAAGTTAATAATACTGTTCTAATGTTCTAGAAAGTTTTTATATTGAAGTTAATATGTTAGAGCTTAATAGATCCTTTAAAATCATTAGACATTTCTCAAAAGGACTTAAAAGTAAGGTGATCATAAATCCCGGGCCGAGACAGTCCCGGATTTCCACCACGTGTCCCGTTTTTTTTTTAAAGCAAAACTTGTTCCGGATTTAGATATTTTATCCCAGATTTTCTAAAAATATAGGTTTAAATTGAATGTTCGCAATCACTTGATAATAATTACAAGACAACGTGTATGCTTATATAAATAAATATGTTATGAATGAGAAATATGCCTAATACAAAATTACGAAGACGGGTTAAAATAGCAACATTAATAAATTCGAACTTTTATTTTCAATTTTGCGAAAACTAACAAAAATAATAAAAACGAATAAACAAGTGCTTTTTATTCAAGTTCATTATGAAGTAAATTGAACAGAATTTTATACAATGCTCAAAAGCAAAAAAACATGATGGAAAAATATAGAAAATGATATAACATCAATCGAACAGAAAGTTCTTACTAAAAGCCCATATGTCTGATTAAAAAAATTTATTAATTTAAAAAAATGTATTCTTAAATAGTATATGTTTTTAAGGGGGTATTCTAGTGTAGAAATTCAAAAAAATCGATTTTTTTTATTTCATATTTTCAAAGTTTAACTATCTAAGAATATGGGTACGAGAAGGTTTTTGAAAATTTGAATTATTTTCGGAGATATAGGCATTTTACTGACTCGGTCTCCATACTGGTTTGGCTTCACGCAAAACTATAAATGCGTTTTTCTCAGAACTTACTTTTTCAGTACTGTTGACACGATTTTTGAAGTTTTACTCGACCAATTTATTTGAAATTTTCAGACAGTCTTGTTTATAGATTTATCTACAGTCTGAACTAGAATCATCTCAAAATTCCTATTTTTACTATTTTTAAAAAATTCGAGAAACTCAAAAAAACAGTAAAAAAAGCTATTTTTTTTCAAACAGTCGCCAATTTGTGAAAAAACATTTTTTTTACTCATCGCTAGTTCAGCCGATTGCGACATCATTGTAGATTAATAATCTTTTTATTTTTTGCATTTTCGATGGCTAGGAGGGCTGAAATCATGTCAAGACTAAGGTGCCAATTTGTTGAGACCACCCACTTTATCAGCTGCCAGTTTTTACAATTTTCAACTTTTTTATTTTTTAATAAACATAATTTTTAATAAACAATAATATTAATAAACAAGTGGTAAAAAATGGATAGTAAAAACATTCATTGCTTTCTTTTACGACGACACTTTAAAAATGACCTAAAATTCATCGCTCTACACTAGAATACCCCCTTAAACCAAATTTAAGTTACTTAGCAAAGGGTTAGTATAACTAAAATTTGCCGTCCTGGTTTTGACTTTGAAAAATATGGTCACCTTACTTGAAAGATCCTGCATTTTTTACATCGGTTAATATCGGTAGATCTATAACCGTCGATTCAATATCACTATTAATCAGAACCGTTTGAGGGTTTTCCACTCCCTTTGCTTTGTCGTGTCGATATAGGTATTCAAAATTTATTGTTAACGTTAATAATACTTAATTATATAAACTGCAATCGAGCGATAATTTATAACTGAACAATTAAACAATTAGTAACATCGTATAATTAGGTAATATATAATTCATGATGCGGTTGTTAATTTTTTACGAGCTCATGCGATCAGATTCTGTTCGACGCGCATCATTCGTCAAGGGCACTTTAAAACGGACAGTGGACAGAAGTAGCTTGGATTCATCCAAGTATTTATGTGTGCTCGATGGCATGTAACAACTTCGGACTCATTTCATTGCGACAAGCTGTGGTTTACTTTCCGAATGCCATTTATACATCAACAATTCAAAATTAAATTCGAATAATTGATTTACATTATTTAGACGCGGAGTCGTATCTTAAATTCCTTCAAAATGACGTCTGTCTTTAGAATAAAATTATTCTGTCTAAAGATTTAATTTCTTCGCTTTCTAATTAACAACAGCGTGTGCAATCATGGAGGAAAAGATAAAAGAAAAAGAAACCGTAAAACCAATGCTGAGCGAACTCGTGAGATTGTACTGGAAAAAATATTAAAAGAAAATATGATATTTCTGATACTTCCGTATATAAAATTGATGCAAATTGGATAAAGCTATTAAAAATTTCCAATTTATATAACGCTATTTGCATAATATCAACTTGCATAGAACTAATATTTTTTACCAGTTATATATAATATATATCATAAATATAAAACGATTTCGATTGTTAAAAATTTAAAATTTATCACGATTGCACAGTTGAAAATGCACTTGTTGTTTATTATTTTTTATTAGGTTTGTGACCTTTATGTATTATTTAATAATTGATGTTTATATACAAAGATGAGAAAAATTGTAATTTTGACTTGCACTTTCATTCTCTGAGAGAATTCTTCTTTAGTTCTGTATAGAAAAGTTGTGAAAAATTCTCTTTCATTATTTAATTAGCAATACTTTATCGAGGTGAGATTTCTATGTTAGTTTCATTATGTCCATTATGCAAGATTTTTGGCTTTTTTGTACTTTTAACAATTCGATTTTATTTTGATTGAAGCATATCACACTCTCATAAATATTGTTATTTGATTGCTAATTAAGAATTTACTACAATACTGCTAGATAAAAATGTAATTTTATCTATAAGACAAAATCTTCTATAATATACATAAATTTATTTTCTGGTTTTATGACAACTATTTGACGAATCCAGCCTTGAATTATTCAATCTGCTATGTATAGAAATGTCTAAATCGCATACAATAATAAAATTTTCTCGTCAGTCAAGTTTTACGATACAGGTTTGGTCTTTAAAATAACAATATTTATCAGGCTTCGGGCGTACAGGCGATCTTTTCTGCTTTCCATCTGAGTGTATTGAGCCTGAAATAGTGGTTACTGGTAAAGGAATGGGCTCTGGACTCCCGATTTCGGGAATTTACACTTGCGACGCCGTAGGATCAGCCATTTTTGAGGCTCATCATTCTACAACTTTCGGCGGCAACATAGCTGCAATGGCTGCTGCACAAGTCACTCTCGATATAATTGAAATCGACAAACTTGCATGTAATGCTGAAAAGGTTGGCGAATATTTTCTGAAGGAGCTTGAGAAGATGTCTAAGGTATTTCCTTACATGGGCGACGTACGTGGACGAGGACTTATGATAGCAGTTGAACTAATCGATTGCATGAAGTGTGGCGATAAAGTACGTAATGAGATTTCTATGAAATCATTTTTTTTATTTTATTACATGCTGATAAATTTAATTGCAATATTTGGCAAAATAGGTACTCTTTGTGTGCAATTGATAAAACATTATTTGCCAAATTTAGGAAATATATACATTTTTTATATGAATTTTCTTTTATATTTATGAATATTCTTAACTAATGTTACAAGATAAAAAAATTAAGTTTGAACAAATATCTATCTTCTAAAATGAAAGCAAGTTTTTAGAGTGAAGAACAGTAATTTTGTATGAAGTTCAAATCTTAAATTATTTTAATTTTGAATGTAATTTTTTTTTGTTTGGTGCATCAAATGTTAGAGCTGATTCTTATAGTATTTTTTGCGCTGATTTCAAATCTGCAAACCATTTTTTTGTATCAGCTCTAGTTTGGAACTTGGAAAAAAGTTCTAGGTCGTCACGGAAAAGAACTTTTCACAGTGTCAACTAATGTCTCAACTAAGGCCGAATAGGTCTTGTAATTTGTATGTACGAGTAGGCATATCTCATTAAAATAACATTCTGAATTGTATTACTATTTTGTACTTTAATTTCTTATATATCATATAAATCATATCTTGAAAACTAAAGCTCATAGAAAAAAAAACAATGTCATTTTTGAAATCAGCGCCCCAAATATACTTAAAAACAGCATTAAAATCGTTTGCACCATTTTCTTTGTTGACCTGTGTTATTTTAAACTATGAATTTTATTGAATTCAATATTTTATAATAATGTATTCAAATAATTTCAGTAACGTAATTTGGTTAAGTTAATCACTTAAATTTTATTTTCACTTATTATTTAATCATCTCATCATTCGGCTATATTGAAGAAATATGAATAAAATCTTGAAATGGAAAAGAATAAGATTTTTACCATTAAAATTCTCTTTAATTCACAAATAATAATAATGCACATAATAATTGTATGATTTATTAAATTATATATATATATATATATATATAATTATATATATATATATATATATATATATATTAGGGTGGTCCTTAAAATGGTCATTTTTGAATTTTCTTGCTCCCAGAGGCTCAAATGGTTCCAAATTGATAAAAAACAATTCTCTGAAAGTTTTAGCTCTTAATATTAATGTTTAGATAGAGCGCAATTCAATCAAACTTCGTATGGAAAGAGCATGGAATTTTTTTTGAAAATTTAAAAAAAATGTTTTAGGTTTAACTTAGCAACAAATGAATGAGCTTTATTTATTCATTTGTTCACTAAATTACATCTAAAAACATTTTTAAAATTTTTGAAAATTTTTCCATGCTATTTCCATACAAAACTTTGATTGAATTGCGCTCTATCTAAACTTTAATATTAAGAGCTAAAACTTTCAGAGAATAACAATATTGAAAATTTTTAACGGTATTGAATTCCCTAGTTCGAACCGATAACGCCACCGTTGGGCTCTGTTACCATTATTAAAAATGTTTATTATTTTATTTTTATTATTTTTATCAGTATTTCACTTTAAAAAATATTTATTTTGAAATATTGAATAATTCTGAGTGTATTCCTCAGATAACTCGGAGACCAATGGCGAGAGCAAGTGTAGACAAAATTTGGGAACAATTGAAAAACTGCAATATATTGACGGGCCGTGGAGGTATCGACAATAATGTATTGATAATGACTCCGCCATTGTGTATCACGAAGCCCGACGTCGACTACGTTCTCTACGTGCTAAATGAGGCTCTCTACGACCACGCCGATAGACTTCTTGCCTCAGGCAAATGACATATCTTCACTTAACTCACTCTCTCTAATGTAACAACTTTTTATTTTCCTTACTAACCGTACCTTTTTTCTTGATAACTCATATATCCTTTTGCTTGAATGAGAGAGAGAATGCTTGGCGTAATTGGATAGAAGGCAGAAAAATCGAAGATAATTATTTCATGCGTCGGTATTGATAACATGTTATGATGTTATGTTGTATCTTATTTAATTTGTTGTTTTATGATAAAATATGCATAAAGTTATTGATCGGAAAGATTTAGTTTCTATTGCAAAAATGCATTTCACTGCTTTATGTAGTTTCAATACTTTTTATGGGCCACTATGAAATTTTGTTAATTAGGTCCATGTTTAATTTAAGTGTCGTCATTCAGCAAATTTTTTTTAATTTAATAAACAGTATCTAATAGAATTTTTACAAAGTTTAAAAGATTAAATTTTAAATATATTATAGATTAAAATAAATTAAATAAGTAAATGGATACATACCAGAAAAAATACTCACAAAAAATTAAACTAACATTATTTAAAAAACAAAACATAAAATAAATAAAGTAAAAAAAATTTAAAGTTAAAACAGAGAGTTATGAAGTCTCGCTGCATGCTTACACAAAAATACTTTTGGTCTTTCCTATATTATAAAATGACTTTTTTCTAAAATATATAAACAGATAGCCAGACAAAAATTTTAAGATGTAAATTCGGTGTATGTATCTTATTTATATGCATGTATTAATTAACGGCTATTTCAATATTACAATTTTAGTATAAATTACAATTACGGCCCCGCCGCCGTCTAACGGATAAACATTGGTACGGAACTCATAGGAATGTAAACAAAATTTATACTCTATTGTTAAAATCTCTATAAAATATCTGATAATTTGATGTGCATATGTCTAATGATCATTTTTGACCGCTAGACGGCATTTTTTTTACTAGATTCCGAAACCGTAAGACCTGCCTTCATGAAAATTTGATCAGTTCATTTTGTTAATACAAGTAAAATGTTTTTTGAATTATTCAAATCGGACGCTCCGTTCTCTTAAAAACTGAGATACCGTTTTTGGCACTTTTTGCCTCATATCTTCGGAACGGCTAGACCTGCCTTTGCCAAAAACTAATCAGCACGTCTCCTTATCAATACGAATCGAATGTTTTCTAAATTATTCAAACCGCTTCATCCGTGTTCCCAAAATCGTCGACGAAAATTTGTATCTGAACCCACACACACACATACATCCATTTTTTCTAAAGTATGCCAAAATATTCAGAAACCTTTGAAACGTAAAGATATATACAAATTTTCATTTGCGATTTTTTTGCGATTACTATAACTTGCCCTACGGGAAGTTAATAAAAAATTCTATGACCAATAATATTCCAAAATTATGATAAGTTCTGGCGTAAATAAAAAATAATGGATAAGGAAAAGATGAGTTCTGTGTAACAAAAGACTTTAATTTTGATTAAAATAATAGTATTTTTTTTTCAAAAAAACTTTTAAAGCCTTTTGATTATTATTATACACCAACAACGTCTAATAAGAAAAAAATAATAGGATATCAATTATTGTCCTTGGAAGGAATGCTTCCTGTCATAACATCTTTCACATCATATTGGAATTACTAATTCGGCTTTACGATAGTACTTTATAAAAAATGTTGCAATTCTAAAACTAAATCGATGTTTACCTCTCTTAAGCTAGCAAGACCAAATTAGCAAAATCGATCCGGACCTGTTGTATTATTTAGTACTTATTTTGCACTAATTTGCACCACAAAAAAAAAAATTGTACTACGTGCCGTTTAAAAAAAACACGTGGCGCTGCTAGCTTTAATATTAAGCTAGCAAGACCACTTTTTGTTTTTGAAGAAAATAAAAAAAATTTAACGGAAATTGATTAATTCGAATTTGCACTAATTTGCACCACCAAAATTAAATCAAAAAAATTGAAAATAGCTACTAAAATCAATACCCCATGACGCCCGGTCCGCCCTAATATGATACTTCCATATTAGAGCGTTTTCAACGTACGAGTTCAAAGTATAGAAAAAAAAATTGAACGAGCAGAATCAAATGAAACTAATACAATAAAAACATTATAATATCTGGTATTTAAATAGAGATTTTCAGATTTTGCACCACTGCCCTTCCCTCATTAATCAACCCCAAATTGTATTTACTTCCATATTGGAGCGTTTTCAACGTACGAGTTCAAAGTATAGAAAAAAAAAATTGAACGAGCAGAATCAAATGAAACTAATACAATAAAAACATTATAATATCTAGTATTTAAATAGAGATTTTCAGATTTTGCACCACTGCCCTTCCCTCATTAATCAACCCCAAATTGTATTTACTTCCATATTGGAGCGTTTTCAACGTACGAGTTCAAAGTATAGAAAAAAAAAATTGAACGAGCAGAATCAAATGAAACTAATACAATAAAAACATTATAATATCTGGTATTTAAATAGAGATTTTCAGATTTTGCACCACTGCCCTTCCCTCATTAATCAACCCCAAATTGTATTTACTTCCATATTGGAGCGTTTTCAACGTACGAGTTCAAAGTATAGAAAAAAAAAATTGAACGAGCAGAATCAAATGAAACTAATACAATAAAAACATTATAATATCTGGTATTTAAATAGAGATTTTCAGATTTTGCACCACTGCCCTTCCCTCATTAATCAACCCCAAATTGTATTTACTTCCATATTGGAGCGTTTTCAACGTACGAGTTCAAAGTATAGAAAAAAAAATTTTTTCTATACTTTGAACTCGTACGTTGAAAACGCTCCAATATGGAAGTAAATACAATTTGGGGTTGATTAATGAGGGAAGGGCAGTGGTGCAAAATCTGAAAATCTCTATTTAAATACCAGATATTATAATGTTTTTATTGTATTAGTTTCATTTGATTCTGCTCGTTCAATTTTTTTTTTCTATACTTTGAACTCGTACGTTGAAAACGCTCCAATATGGAAGTAAATACAATTTGGGGTTGATTAATGAGGGAAGGGCAGTGGTGCAAAATCTGAAAATCTCTATTTAAATACTAGATATTATAATGTTTTTATTGTATTAGTTTCATTTGATTCTGCTCGTTCAATTTTTTTTTTCTATACTTTGAACTCGTACGTTGAAAACGCTCCAATATGGAAGTAAATACAATTTGGGGTTGATTAATGAGGGAAGGGCAGTGGTGCAAAATCTGAAATTCTCCATTTAAATACTAGATATTATAATGTTTTTATTGTATTAGTTTCATTTGATTCTGCTCGTTCAATTTTTTTTTTCTATACTTTGAACTCGTACGTTGAAAACGCTCCAATATGGAAGTAAATACAATTTGGGGTTGATTAATGAGGGAAGGGCAGTGGTGCAAAATCTGAAAATCTCTATTTAAATACTAGATATTATAATGTTTTTATTGTATTAGTTTCATTTGATTCTGCTCGTTCAATTTTTTTTTTCTATACTTTGAACTCGTACGTTGAAAACGCTCCAATATGGAAGTAAATACAATTTGGGGTTGATTAATGAGGGAAGGGCAGTGGTGCAAAATCTGAAAATCTCTATTTAAATACCAGATATTATAATGTTTTTATTGTATTAGTTTTATTTGATTCTGCTCGTTCAATTTTTTTTTCTATACTTTGAACTCGTACGTTGAAAACGCTCTAATATGGAAGTATCATATTAGGGCGGACCGGGCGTCGTGGGGTATTGATTTTAGTAGCTATTTTCAATTTTTTTGATTTAATTTTGGTGGTGCAAATTAGTGCAAATTCGAATTAATCAATTTCCGTTAAATTTTTTTATTTTCTTCAAAAACAAAAAGTGGTCTTGCTAGCTTAATATTAAAGCTAGCAGCGCCACGTGTTTTTTTTAAACGGCACGTAGTACAATTTTTTTTTTGTGGTGCAAATTAGTGCAAAATAAGTACTAAATAATACAACAGGTCCGGATCGATTTTGCTAATTTGGTCTTGCTAGCTTAAGAGAGGTTCGATGTTTGTCTTGAGAGAAGATAATCTCTTTACTTACACTCGAATGTATTGATTATATAAATCGATAAATTTGAATTAATATGAACATTGTATATTAGAAAGGGGAGATAAAATGAGAGTTCCAATATAAAAAATTCTCATTTTACACTCGTTATGCACGAAACTAACTCATTCGTGTCAGACGCGGTGCGAATGAACATGTTTTCGATTGCAAATAAAACTAAATGCCAATCGATTATCAAATTTTAAATTGAGTTTTTTTTTAATTAATTTATTATAACATATATTTTTGAAGGGTTTAGCCAAATAGTCGAAAAAACAATAAATAGTTATCTATTTATTATGTACATTTGGACATTGCAAGTTTTTCATTATTCAGCATTTTATCAAAATGTATGAAATTACAAGATTAAGAGAAGATTTAATAAACATGAAAAATATCAATACATGCCAAACTAGAAAAAAACACAAACACAAACTTAAAGACATTGTAAAAACAAGTCAATAAAATAAAATAATTAACTAAAAGATAAAATTATGTAGTTACTCACATGGTTAACAAATTGTGAATAAACGTAAAATTTGACCAAATTTGGAAACAGTATGTATGTTAGCGAATTTTTCCCTTTCATCGACATTTTCTCTACGTCTACAAGTCATTCAATTTTGAAAAGTCATCAAAATTTGTAAAAATTAGCAGCGATTTAGAACATACAAGCTTCTGCACTATTCTTAATTCTATCACTAATTTTATAATTTGTAACACATTAGTTTTAAATAGCACTGATTGATTATCATTATCCTTTCATTGTCAATTATCTCCAATGCAAAGGTATAATAAAATTGGTATGAATTGCTGCCAAATTGCTTCAAAATTGTTTCTTCAATTTCAACATATATCCAAAAAACTCAATTTTGTAGTTGAGATTGTTGTGAAGGTGCATATTTTAAATTTCCGATTTTTACACGGTAATCCAGCGCGCAAAAATTATGTATTCAATATTTATAATAACATAAAACAATGCATTCAAATGACTAAATTAATATCTTGGATGGCAATAATAAAGATTTCTCACGTCAACTTTTCTCATTACTATGAATTCATTTAATTGTCATCAGCTGTGGGAGAACATTGCATTATAAGCCTCAATTATGAATTGCATTACATATATATATATATATATATATATATATATATATATATATATATATACCAGAGGCAGGGGCAAAGCGGAGGTTTTAGTCGGTATTATACCAGGGCGGTATCGAGTCCGACATACCCAGACAGAAGACCGGTCTAGGATGCATAAAAGCATTTCCTTCGCTATACAAAAAAAAAAAAAAAAAAATATATATATATATATATATATATATATATATTATTAACAAAACCATTCGAAACACCCTTTATTTCTTGTGTTATCACTAAAAAAAACACTGATGACGTCATTATTTTTTATGTCAATTCTTCATTCATCACTACTTATGATACCTTTTTATAATGAATTGCATTTTTATAGAATTATACATCTTATTAATTTTACTTTTAGCATATTACTTTAGTTTGAGAATATCACGAGTAAAACAATTTGAAACTAAGAAATAAATTTTTGCAAAATTGGTCTAATGACTCGTTTCAGAAACAATTTAAAATTTGCTCAGGTGATTGCATGGGGCATAATCTTCTAAGAAATGTTTATAAACAAACATGTATATTCATCTTCATCATTCAAGTTTAGCAGCGAAGTGGAAAACTGTCTTGAGAGGTCATATTTGTATATTATATTTGAGAACTAATCCATTTATACATTATTATTTCAACCTAAAATACAGTTAATCTATTATAGAGTATTCTGACACCAAAAACACACACATACCCACACACACACACACACACATATATATATATATATATATATATATATATATATATATATATATTGAATGGTAGAATCTTGGATTTGTGTATATTTTGTAGAGTTTCGAACAAGAATCCAAAAATAATACAAAATAAAAAAACAAGAAAAGTTTTCAATATATATATATATATATTCAATAGATAAGTCCTGGATTTCAATATATTGATTGTTTCTTTTCCGAACAGTAAATCCAATAATAAAAAACAATTTGTTTTTTGAAGATGTTTAATACGACGTTTCGGAACTAGGTACGTTCCATCATCAGGTTTATTCTGTAATAATTTATATATCCATATCACTAATAATTTTTTGTTAAAAACACTCGATTTTTTTGGAGGATATTTGTAGATGTTACGACTACACAAGACTTAAACACACTGCAGTGAATGAATTTTTGATAGAAATTCAGGTTTTTATTGATCTTATGCCCGATTACTAGACTTTGTTGTTACATATGTCAACATCAAATTCATAAACATACAATATATATATATATATATATATATATATATATATATAACTTTTGTGGTTTATGTGAAGGCACATTTATTTTATTAGTAGACAATAATTTGCAATTTGTGCAAAATTTTCTTTACCTGAGCGAGTCGCAACTGATATTGCTGTCGCCGTCGTCGCTCCGCGGCGGTCCGAGGCCGTGAATAACTGTGACGCTGATCCCGGCCTGCTGCGTTTTGCTATCCGCATCTATAGATATTGGCGGTATTGGCGTCGCGTCCAAATCACTACACGTACCACTGTCAAATGTGTCACTAGGTGAACATCTGCCGCAGCAGTAATATGTTGGGGGTTCATCACGAATGCGTATAGTAACTACGTGGCTCTGATTCGCGGTTCGAATTCGAGTCTTGGGCGGTAACGGAGGTGCTGTCTGCATATCAGCAGTAAAGTATCATTACACTGCAATTTAATTACCCAATTCGATATTCGTAAATCTACACCAAATCACTGATTTCGATAAGATATGTGCGAAGCGCGAATGTATAACGCGGATGAAGAACAGGTAGCAAGACAACATATACGTTCGAGCCGAAGCAACAGGTTGAACTAACTGTATACAAGCATAAGACATAAGACAAACGGCATACAACTTACAACCAGTCGCGTGCGAGAGAACGAGAGAATGACGCTTTGGTCATCTGCTCTAATAGAAAGTTATATGAACGGGACCTTGAACCATTCATTCCAATTTATCTTGTATTAATCCAATACAAATCCTCATGTCGAAAAACACTGTCGATGTACAATATGTTTACTTGACAGTCTTTACATCATAGAGTATATGTACTTATGT
The DNA here is from genome assembly GCF_003426905.1 of Ctenocephalides felis. Classification (NCBI taxonomy): domain Eukaryota; kingdom Metazoa; phylum Arthropoda; class Insecta; order Siphonaptera; family Pulicidae; genus Ctenocephalides; species Ctenocephalides felis. The sequence goes on from NW_020537324.1 coordinate 11,675,708, forward strand.
ACATATATGTACATTATACATTAACAATACAACACTCAGATTTTTAACACACACTTTATTTGGTAATTACAGATGTTTCGAGACTATGGTATGCCTCATCTTCAGTGTAATTTCAAAACAGTTACTTAGATACTACACCTTCTTTAATAATTTATTTTTTAATCATTTATAAATTACATTTAATTTTTGAAAATATTTTCAAATGATTGTAGATTTTTTTCTTGAAAATTTTTTTTCTCCAATTTTTTCTCAAAATTATTTTCCCCAATTTTTTTTTCAAAAATTTTCTTTCTCAAATTTTTTTTTTTAATTTTTTTTCCAAAATAAGATTTGAATATATACAGTGTATAGTCTTTGAACATGTGATAGATAATTTATTTCAAAAATTGGTAGATTTGAATACATACGGTAAAAAGCAATTGCTTATAATATATATAATTATAATTATAGTATTAATATTATTAAAATAAGTATGTATTATCTTTGCATATAAAATGCAGTAATCAACAATTAATTGAATTATATTAAATAAAACTGCAAATATGATTCAATTCTATATAAAGTGTACATAAATGTTTCAAAAAGATGCTGGAACAGCTTTTCATATATATTTTGCCGATGCAAAACATCATTACAAAGTCTTATGTTTGTTGATACATTCATAACTTGTGGTGTGCATTTCTATTACACCATTCTTAAGCAATTTTATTTTTGCTAGTAGTATATTATAATATACTACTAGCAAAAATAATATTGCTATTAATACTGCAATTTATTATTTTTCATTACAACTCAACTATTTCCATTACAGGAGATTTCAAGAATCCAGATTGATGACCTATCCAGATTTTTCCTGTCTGCAATAGACCATCTTGTGTATGTCCTGAGTTCAGTACCTTACAGTCGATCAACTCCAACCCAGGCTTTAGGACTGCCTCTAACTTGGCCTTCTACAGTTTCACACAGACTCCACACGCACCTTGATTGTTTACAAAAACACCTACAATATGTTTAAATAAAGTCAATACTTTTTATTCATTCAAGTCAAGTATTTCTTGTGAAGATTTTTTGCAAACTGTTTAAACTGTTTTCAACAAGCATATTTATACAACGAGATTTAAATGGCTAATGATAATATAATGAGAGTGCCATGTTCTGGCAATTAAAATGTACATACAATTTTAATTATGAGTTGATTTTTGAGAGAAAAAAACGAATGTGTCTATATAATATTAGTTACTAATTTTTATTTATTTTTGTTAGATACTGTTATTGTTATTAGTTTGTTTTTTGTACTAAAGATCCATATTTATTAATTATCAAATCCATGAAGAATGTATTCAAAATGCTATTTTACAAGTCATAAGTACAAAATAAAATATGATTGTGTCATAGATAAACAAGTATGAATTAGGTATTTAATAAACAATTAACAATATAGTTAAAAAACAAAAACAATATAGTTAATAAAATCGACTGTCATATAATTGTAGGAAAATTATATCTCTGTCGTTGCTTATTACAACTAGAACAAATTATATATTTTAAAGTTATATATTATATACTTTACAAGTTATTATATATATATATATATATATATATATATATATTTATATACAATACAGAACAATAAAATTTTGTGAATAGATACATTGAGTTTCCATTATCAAAATTAATATCAATAATGTAAACAAACTGTTCTTTTCAGTTGAAAATATTTAAACTTTTATTTCAGCAATTAATTTTTTTATTGAAAATAATAATATGATTAATAGACATCTTACAATTCCACAGCAAGTGCAATCTACTGCATTAATTATAAACAGGTACGTTTGTAAATGTATATATTTTAATCGATTTGTGAATTTTAATTTCAATTTTAAAAATCCATGGGCTCCTATCCATGCTTTTTTCAAATCACAATAAGAAATATATATATATATATATATATATATATAGTATAAAGCGATATACAAATTTATATATTGATATTCCTTCAAAACCGGGTCCATAATTATATATAATTGCTTATAAAGGAATCCAAAGGGAATCCACTAATATTCCTTAGTTCGTAGGGCGATTGCATGCAGCGCCTCTATGCAAAATCGTTCCGAATTTGTGAGGAACTACGTAGTGACTACCGGGTTCATATGGTTCTGTGTTAGATGCCGCCACCGTCCTATATGTCAAACGTTTGACAGTTCTTTTACTGTGAATATAAATTCATAACAATAATGGCCTATACGAAATTAGATATATAAATCCTAGACAATATTAGAATACCCTGTGTTCATATTTACAAATATTACAAATAAACTCTTATTTAAGGAACATAAGCAATTTAGCTAGAAGGTCACAACTTTCAGTAAGTTTTGTTGCATGTGAGATTCATTTTATTCAAATAAAAACTTAAATATTCACTTTAGTATATAAAACATCATTTTTAATCATATAAAATCACCAATATTCTTTGAATAAATTAAGTTTAAAAATGCTAATAAATTCTTTAAGTTTATTTTACAAAACCAAGTTTGTACAACAGTACTTTTTGCTTACAATAACCTAAGAAAATATAAAATATATGAATTGGTATAGTTATGCAGGACACAAAAACAAACTGTAAATGGTACAGAAAGCAACTCCAGTGAATGTAGATAATTCAGTTGAACTGTTTACTATAAGTAATTCAGCATACATTCTTTATTGAATCAGCTTTTACACTCACAATCATTTTCATAATGAAAAATTCATTCTTTGAAACATCAAGTACTTTAAAGAACTGAATATCAAATATTGCATTCTGAAGGTATACAAAAGCATCACACAGTTTTTATTAATTGTCAATGATTATTGACGCTGAAGTGCTTTGAATAATATATAACTTTACAATAACCATTTATTTTAAATATTTGATTAATAGCCATCAACATTGTGTATATTTAATATAAAGATATTTATTATTTAATTAATGTTGCTAGTGATATCACATTTTAAAAATAATGATTACAAATAAGTTTTGTCCGTCATAGAAGATTCTGGGAGCCCAGAGCAAAGTGCCTATTAAGATTTCCAATTCAATTACAATGAACCACCTATAATTATTGGAATACCTCCAGGACTTTTGGATCTCTCATAGTTTCACGCAGGCCGCATTGCCAATTTTTTCTCTACCTAGTTTGTTTAAGCAAACAAACCTAGGTTTGATAAAGTTGATTTGAAACAATCTGTCGACAGCTTGTAGAGGCAACAAACTGCAAGAAAGGATGAATAATATTAAACATCTGAGCATGAATATTATAATGATGTACAAAGGGAGTTGGAGCAAACAAAGAGCCTTTGTTTCTTTGAGAAGAGTGAGAGGAGAGTGAAAATGTTCAAAGACTTGTTTCAGTTATTTGTGTATTTTATACTGACTTTTCAGACCAGTAAATTATAATTTATAGAATTTTTTATGAGCTCCTAAGTCCCAAGGACGAAATATGCCACCTAAATTCAATTTTCAGAACTAATTTTTTATTTATTTGAAAAATTGTGACGATCATCTTCTCGGTTTCGAACTGAAACCCTAGTTGATGCCAAGAAAGTGTCTTAACGCTCTTGACTATTTCTTTGCCCGGTTATTTGAACGCTAAATGGGAAAGTTTTTGTCCAAATAGAAAGATGCTTTAAAAATACCGGTCACTTTAACGACGGTCACTTACTGCTCTTGGCCATTCGACTACTTATTAACACCAAATTTTTAACAAAGACTTGCCCAAATCTGACGATACAAATTTTTTTCCCAAATTTTTTTTGACCAAAAATTTTTTTCCTAAAATTTTTTTGATCAAATTTTTTTTTCCAAAATTTTTTTGACCAAAAAATTTTTTGACCAAAATTTTTTTTCAAAAATTTTTTCCAAAATTTTTTTGACCAAAATTTTTTTGACCAAAATTTTTTTGACCAAAAATTTTTTGTCCAATAATTTTTTTTCCAAAATTTTTTTGACCATAAATTTTTTTCCAAAAGTTTTTTGACCAAAAATTTTTTTCCCGAAATTTTTTTGATCAAAAATTCTTTTCCCAAAAAATTTTTTTCCCATAAATTGTTTTTTTCCAAAATTTTTTTGCCAAAAATTTTTTTTTCCAAAATTTGTTTGACCAATTTTTTTTCCCAAAATTTTTTTGACCAAAAATTTTTTGGACCAAAAATTTTTTGACCATAAATTTTTTTCCAAAATTTTTTGGACCAAAAATTTTTTTCCCGAAGTTTTTTTGACCAAACATTTTTTTTCCAAAATTTTTTTGACCAAAAATTTTTTCCTAAAATTTTTTTGACCAAAAATTTTTTTCCCAAAATTTTTTGACCAAAAATTTTTTTCCCAAAATTTTGGACCAAAATTTTTTTGACCATAATTTTTTTTCCAAAATTTTTTGGACCAAATTTTTTTTCCCAAAAGTTTTTTGACCAATTTTTTTTTCCCAAAATTTTTTTGACCAAAAATTTTTTTCCCAAAATTTTTTGGATCAATATTTTTTGGACCAATATTTTTTGGACCATAAATTTTTTTCCAAATTTTTTTGGACCAAAATTTTTTTTCCCAAAAGTTTTTTGACCAAAAATTTTTTTCCCGAAATTTTTTTGAACAAAAATTTTTTTTTCCAAAATTTTTGACCAAAAATTTTTTTCGCATTATCAGGAGTTTCGCTTTATCCGGATTCGGATTATCGGAATGATATTGGAATATCTGGACTTCCGATTATCCGGACTTCCAATCATCCGGACATATATCATCCGGAATCCGATAATCCGGACATTCGATTTTCCGGACTTCCGATTATCCGACCATCAATTTTCGGGATTTTGATTATCCGTACTTTCGATTATTCTGACTTCCAATTATCCGGACCTCCGATTGCACAGCTAAAAAGCGGAATCAGCAGTGTACGATTAACATTGTGTATTTAGTTATTGTTGAAAAACACAGTTAATATTTAGATATAACAACTATCATATGGCCAAAAAAAAGTTGCATAGTCATGGCCTGTGTTGGCGTTATTGGTAGAGTTATGGCTTCGTATCAACAGGGTACCGAGTTCGAATCTTACCTCCAGCTATTAAACGGAAATCAGCAGTGAGCCTAACGTTGTGGTATTTATTTATTGTTGAATAACACAAAGTTAATATTTAGATATAACAAACTAACAAATTAAGAGGCCGAAAAAAAGCATAATCTATGCGGCCTGTGTTGGCGTAATTGGTAGCACGATGGCTTCATACCCACAAGGTACCGAGTTCGATTAATACCTATTGTTACACTACCTATTGTTAAATAACACAAAGTTAATATTTAGATATAACAAACTAACAAGTTATGAGGCCGAAAAAAAGCATAACCCATGCGACCTGTGTTGGCGTAATTGGTAGCACGATGGCTTCATACCCACAGGGTACCGAGTTCGAATCTTACCTCCAGCTGTTAAACGAAATATCACGTTGTGGTATTTATTTATTGTTGAATAACACAAAGTTAATATTTAGATATAACAAACTAACAAGTTATGAGGCCGAAAAAAGCATAATCCGTGTGGCTCGCGGTGGCGTAATTGGTAGCACGATGGCTTCATACCCACAGGGTACCGAGTTCGAATCTTACCTCCAGCTGTTAAACAAAATATCACGTTGTGGTATTTATTTATTGTTGAATAACACAAAGTTAATATTTAGATATAACAAACTAACAAGTTATGAGGCCGAAAAAAGCATAATCCGTGTGGCCTGCGTTGGCGTAATTGGTAGCACGATGGCTTCATACCCACGGGGTACCGAGTTCGAATCTTACCTCCAGCTGTTAAACGAAATATCACGTTGTGGTATCTATTTATTGTTGAATAACACAAAGTTAATATTTAGATATAACAAACTAACAAGTTATGAGGCCGAAAAAAGCATAATCCGTGTGGCTCGCGGTGGCGTAATTGGTAGCACGATGGCTTCATACCCACAGGGTACCGAGTTCGATTCATACCTCCGGACACAAAATTGTCGACGAGGCATGCGCGGAATCACATCCGCTCGAATTTAGGACACCAGGTATGTTTCCGATAATCCGGACCTCCGATTATCCGGACTTCCGATAATCCGGACCTTTGATGATGCGGACTTCCGATAATCCGGATTTCCGATAATCTGGACTTCCGATAATCCGGACCTTTGATGTTGCGGACCTCCGATTATCCGGACTTTCGATAATCCGGATTTCCGATAATCTGGACTTCCGATAATCCGGACCTTTGATGTTCCGGACTTCCGATAATCCGGACCTCTGATGTTGCGGACTTCCGATAATCCGGACCTTTGATGTTGCGGACCTCCGATTATCCGGACTTCCGATAATCCGGACCTTTGATGTTCCGGACTTCCGATAATCCGGACCTTTGATGTTGCGGACCTTCGATAATCCGGACCTTTGATGTTGCGGACTTCCGATAATCCGGACTTCCGATAATCTGGACTTCCGATAATCCGGACCTTTGATGTTCCGGACTTCCGATAATCCGGACTTCCGATTATCCGGTTACATAGCAACGGTTGCTAGGCCGTTGCGTAATTTTTGGTCGAAAAAATTAGCGGTTAACGGTTGCTAGGCAACGGTTGTGAACATTTTTTTTAATTTAAAAAAAAAATGTTCCGTTGCCTAGCAACCGTTAACCGTTAATTTAGAACCGCGAAAAAATTAGCGGTTAACGGTTGCTAGGCAACGGTTGCGAACATTTTTTTAATTTAAAAAAAAATGTTCCGTTGCCTAGCAACCGTTAACCGCTAATTTAGAACCGCAAAAAAATTAGCGGTTAACGGTTGCTAGGCAACGGTTGCGAACATTTTTTTTAATTTAAAAAAAAAATGTTCCGTTGCCTAGCAACCGTTAACCGCTAATTTTCGTGGTTCTAAATTAGCGGTTAACGGTTGCTAGGCAACGGAACATTTTTTTTTTAAATTAAAAAAAATGTTCGCAACCGTTGCCTAGCAACCGTTAACCGCTAATTTTTCGCGGTTCTAAATTAGCGGTTAACGGTTGCTAGGCAACGGAACATTTTTTTTTAAATTAAAAAAAATGTTTGCAACCGTTGCCTAGCAACCGTTAACCGCTAATTTTTCGTGGTTCTAAATTAGCGGTTAACGGTTGCTAGGCAACGGTGCGAACATTTTTTTAATTTAAAAAAAAAATGTTCCGTTGCCTAGCAACCGTTAACCGCTAATTTTTTTCGTGGTTCTAAATTAGCGGTTAACGGTTGCTAGGCAACGGAACATTTTTTTTTAAATTAAAAAAAATGTTCGCAACCGTTGCCTAGCAACCGTTAACCGCTAATTTCGCGGTTCTAAATTAGCGGTTAACGGTTGCTAGGCAACGGAACATTTTTTTTTAAATTAAAAAAATGTACGCAACCGTTGCCTAGCAACCGTTAACCGCTAATTTTTTCGCGGTTCTAAATTAGCGGTTAACGGTTGCTAGGCAACGGTTGCGAACATTTTTTTAATTTAAAAAAAAAATGTTCCGTTGCCTAGCAACCGTTAACCGCTCATTTTTCGCGGTTCTAAATTAGCGGTTAACGGTTGCTAGGCAACGGAACATTTTTTTTTTAAATTAAAAAAAATGTTCACAACCGTTGCCTAGCAACCGTTAACCGCTAATTTTTTCGACCAAAAATTACGCAACGGCCTAGCAACCGTTGCTATGTAACCGGATAATCGGAAGTCCGGATTATCGGAGGTCCGCAACATCAAAGGTCCGGATTTAGAAGTCCGGATTATCGGAAGTCCGCAACATCAAAGGTCCGGATTATCGGAAGTCCGGATAATCGGAGGTCCGCAACATCAAAGGTCCGGATTATCGGAAGTCCAGATTATCGGAAATCCGGATTATCGGAAGTCCGCAACATCAAAGGTCCGGATTATCGAAAGTCCGGAACATCAAAGGTCCGGACTATCGGAAGTCCAGATTATCGGAAATCCGGATTATGGAAAGTCCGGATAATCGGTGTCCGCAAGATCAAAGGTCCGGATTATCGGAAGTCCAGATTATCGGAAATCCGGATTATCAGAAGTCCGGATTATAGGAAGTCCGCATCATCAAAGGTCCGGATTATCGGAAGTCCAGATTATCGGAAATCTGGATTATGGGAAGTCCGGATTATAGGAAGTCCGCATCATCAAAGGCCCGGATTATCGGAAGTCCGGATAATCGGAGATCCGGATTATCGGAAACATACCTGGTGTCCTAAATTCGAGCGGATGTGATTCCGCGCATGCCTCGTCGACAATTTTGTGTCCGGAGGTATGAATCGAACTCGGTACCCTGTGGGTATGAAGCCATCGTGCTACCAATTACGCCACCGCGAGCCACACGGATTATGCTTTTTTCGGCCTCATAACTTGTTAGTTTGTTATATCTAAATATTAACTTTGTGTTATTCAACAATAAATAAATACCACAACGTGATATTTCGTTTAACAGCTGGAGGTAGGATTCGAACTCGGTACCCTGTGGGTATGAAGCCATCGTGCTACCAATTACGCCACCGCGACCCTCACGGATTATGCTTTTTTCGGCCTCATAACTTGTTAGTTTGTTATATCTAAATATTAACTTTGTGTTATTCAACAATAAATAAATACCACAACGTGATATTTCGTTTAACAGCTGGAGGTAAGATTCGAACTCGGTACCCCGTGGGTATGAAGCCATCGTGCTACCAATTACGCCAACGCAGGCCACACGGATTATGCTTTTTTCGGCCTCATAACTTGTTAGTTTGTTATATCTAAATATTAACTTTGTGTTATTCAACAATAAATAAATACCACAACGTGATATTTTGTTTAACAGCTGGAGGTAAGATTCGAACTCGGTACCCTGTGGGTATGAAGCCATCGTGCTACCAATTACGCCACCGCGAGCCACACGGATTATGCTTTTTTCGGCCTCATAACTTGTTAGTTTGTTATATCTAAATATTAACTTTGTGTTATTCAACAATAAATAAATACCACAACGTGATATTTCGTTTAACAGCTGGAGGTAAGATTCGAACTCGGTACCCTGTGGGTATGAAGCCATCGTGCTACCAATTACGCCAACACAAGCCGCATGGATTATGCTTTTTTTCGGCCTCATAACTTGTTAGTTTGTTATATCTAAATATTAACTTTGTGTTATTCAACAATAAACAAATACTACAACGTAATATTTTGTTTAACAGCTGGAGGTAAGATTCGAACTCGGTACCTTGTTGATACGAAGCCATAACTCCACCAATAACGCCAACACACGCCATGGCTATGCAACTTTTTTTTGGCCATATGACCTCTTTGTTTGTTATATCTAAATATTAACTTTGTGTTATTGAACAATAAATAATTACCACAACGTTAGGATCACTGCTGAATTCCGTTTAATAGCTGGAGGTAAGATTCGAACTCGGTACCCTGTGGGTATGAAGCCATCGTGCTACCAATTACGCCAACACAGGCCGCATGGGTTATGCTTTTTTTCGGCCTAATAACTTGTTAGTTTGTTATATCTAAATATTAACTTTGTGTTATTTAACAATAAATTCGACCGGCTGTGATTCCGTGCATGCCTCGACAACAACTTTGTGTCCGGAGGTATTAATCGAACTCGGTACCTTGTGGGTATGAAGCCATCGTGCTACCAATTACGCCAACACAGGCCGCATAGATTATGCTTTTTTTCGGCCTCATAACTTGTTAGTTTGTTATATCTAATTATTAACTTTGTGTTATTCAACAATAAATAAATACCACAACGTTAGGCTCACTGCTGATTTCCGTTTAATAGCTGGAGGTAAGATTCGAACTCGGTACCCTGTTGATACGAAGCCATAACTCTACCAATAACGCCAACACAGGCCATGACTATGCAACTTTTTTTTGGCCATATGATAGTTTGTTATATCTAAATATTAACTGTGTTTTTCAACAATAACTAAATACCACAATGTTAATCGTACACTGCTGAATTCCGCTTTTTAGCTGTGCAATCGGAGGTCCGGATAATTGGAAGTCAGAATAATCGAAAGTACGGATAATCGAAAATCCCGAAAATTGATGGCCCGGATAATCGGAAGTCCAGAAAATCGAATGTCCGGATTATCGGATGTCCGGATGATTGGAAGTCCGGATAATCGGAAGTCCAGATATTCCAATATCATTCCGATAATCCGATATTCCGATAATCCGAAGTCCGGATAAAGCGAAGTCCTGATAATGCGAAAAAAATTTGTGAAAAAAATTGATGGTCCGGAAAATCGAATGTCCGGATTATCGGATGTCCGGATGATTGGAAGTCCGGATAATCGGAAGTCCAGATATTCCAATATCATTCCGATAATCCGATATTCCGATAATCCGAAGTCCGGATAAAGCGAAGTCCTGATAATGCGAAAAAAATTTGTGAAAAAAAATTTTGAGAAAAAAATTTTTGGTCAAAAAAATTTTGGGAAAAAAATATTGGTCAAAAAAATTTTGGCAAAAAAAAATTTTTGGTCAAAAAAATTTTGGAAAAAAAAATTTAGGGCAAAAAAATTTTGGAAAAAAAAATTTTGGGCAAAAAAATTTTGGAAAAAAACAATTTATGGGATAAAAATTTTTGGGGAAAAGAATTTTTGATCAAAAAAATTTAGGAGAAAAAAAAATTTTTGGTCAAAAAAATTTTGGAAAAAAAATGTTTGGTCAAAAAAACTTCGGAAAAAAAATTTTGGTCAAATAAATTTTGGTCAAAAAAATTTTGGAAAAAAATTTTTGGAAAAAAAATTTAGGCCCAAAAAATTTTGGTCAAAAAATTTTTTGGTCAAAAAAATTTTGGAAAAAAAAAATTGATCAAAAAAATTTTAGGAAAAAAATTTTTGGTCAAAAAAATTTTGGGAAAAAAATTTGTATCGTCAGATTTGGGCAAGTCTTTGTTAAAAATTTGGTGTTAATAAGTAGTCGAATGGCAAAGAGCAGTAAGTGACCGTCGTTAAAGTGACCGGTATTTTTAAAGCATCTTTCTATTTGGACAAAAACTTTCCCATTTAGCGTTCAAATAACCGGGCAAAGAAATAGTCAAGAGCGTTAAGACACTTTCTTGGCATCAACTAGGGTTTCAGTTCGAAACCGAGAAGATGATCGTCACAATTTTTCAAATAAATAAAAAATTAGTTCTGAAAATTGAATTGAGGTGGCATATTTCGTCCTTGGGACTTAGGAGCTCATAAAAAATTCTATAAATTATAATTTACTGGTCTGAAAAGTCAGTATAAAATACACAAATAACTGAAACAAGTCTTTGAACATTTTCACTCTCCTCTCACTCTTCTCAAAGAAACAAAGGCTCTTTGTTTGCTCCAACTCCCTTTGTACATCATTATAATATTCATGCTCAGATGTTTAATATTATTCATCCTTTCTTGCAGTTTGTTGCCTCTACAAGCTGTCGACAGATTGTTTCAAATCAACTTTATCAAACCTAGGTTTGTTTGCTTAAACAAACTAGGTAGAGAAAAAATTGGCAATGCGGCCTGCGTGAAACTATGAGAGATCCAAAAGTCCTGGAGGTATTCCAATAATTATAGGTGGTTCATTGTAATTGAATTGGAAATCTTAATAGGCACTTTGCTCTGGGCTCCCAGAATCTTCTATGACGGACAAAACTTATTTGTAATCATTATTTTTAAAATGTGATATCACTAGCAACATTAATTAAATAATAAATATCTTTATATTAAATATACACAATGTTGATGGCTATTAATCAAATATTTAAAATAAATGGTTATTGTAAAGTTATATATTATTCAAAGCACTTCAGCGTCAATAATCATTGACAATTAATAAAAACTGTGTGATGCTTTTGTATACCTTCAGAATGCAATATTTGATATTCAGTTCTTTAAAGTACTTGATGTTTCAAAGAATGAATTTTTCATTATGAAAATGATTGTGAGTGTAAAAGCTGATTCAATAAAGAATGTATGCTGAATTACTTATAGTAAACAGTTCAACTGAATTATCTACATTCACTGGAGTTGCTTTCTGTACCATTTACAGTTTGTTTTTGTGTCCTGCATAACTATACCAATTCACCAAAAAGTACTTTTGTACAAACTTGGTTTTGTAAAATAAACTTAAAGAATTTATTAGCGTTTTTAAACTTAATTTATTCAAAGAATATTGGTGATTTTATATGATTAAAAATGATGTTTTATATACTAAAGTGAATATTTAAGTTTTTATTTGAATAAAATGAATCTCACATGCAACAAAACTTACTGAAAGTTGTGACCTTCTAGCTAAATTGCTTATGTTCCTTAAATAAGAGTTTATTTGTAATATTTGTAAATATGAACACAGGGTATTCTAATATTGTCTAGGATTTATATATCTAATTTCGTATAGGCCATTATTGTTATGAATTTATATTCACAGTAAAAGAACTGTCAAACGTTTGACATATAGGACGGTGGCGGCATCTAACACAGAACCATATGAACCCGGTAGTCACTACGTAGTTCCTCACAAATTCGGAACGATTTTGCATAGAGGCGCTGCATGCAATCGCCCTACGAACTAAGGAATATTAGTGGATTCCCTTTGGATTCCTTTATAAGCAATTATATATAATTATGGACCCGGTTTTGAAGGAATATCAATATATAAATTTGTATATCGCTTTATACTATATATATATATATATATATATATATATATATTTCTTATTGTGATTTGAAAAAAGCATGGATAGGAGCCCATGGATTTTTAAAATTGAAATTAAAATTCACAAATCGATTAAAATATATACATTTACAAACGTACCTGTTTATAATTAATGCAGTAGATTGCACTTACTGTGGAATTGTAAGATGTCTATTAATCATATATTATTATTTTCAATAAAAAATTTAATTCCTGAAATAAAAGTTTAAATATTTTCAACTGAAAAGAACAGTTTGTTTACATTATTGATATTAATTTTGATAATGCAAACTCAATGTATCTATTCACAAAATTTTATTGTTCTGTATTGTATATATATATATATATATATATATATATATATATATCTATGTTCTAGTTGTAATAAGCAACGACAGAGATATAGTTTTCCCACAATTATATGACAGTCGATTTTATTAACTATATTGTTTTTGTTTTTTAACTATATTGTTAATTGTTTATTAAATACATAATTTATACTTGTTTATCTATGACACAATCATATTTTATTTTGTACTTATGACTTGTAAAATAGCATTTTGAATACATTTTTCATGGATTTGATAATTAATAAATATGGATCTTTAGTACAAAAAACAAACTAATAACGATAACAGTATCTAACAAAAATAAATAAATAAACTGATATTATATAGACACATTTGTTTTTTTCTCTCAAAAATCAACTCACAATTAAATTGTATGTACATTTTAATTGCCAGAACATGGCACTCTCATTATATTATCATTAGCCATTTAAATCTCAATAATGCACTTGTATTTGTATGGAACACCATTAGTTGTATAAATATGCTTGTTGAAAACAGTTTAAACAGTTTGCAAAAAATCTTCACAAGAAATACTTGACTTGAATGAATAAAAAGTATTGACTTTATTTAAACATATTGTAGGTGTTTTTGTAAACAATCAAGGTGCGTGTGGAGTCTGTGTGAAACTGTAGAAGGCCAAGTTAGAGGCAGTCCTAAAGCCTGGGTTGGAGTTGATCGACTGTAAGGTACTGAACTCAGGACATACACAAGATGGTCTATTGCAGACAGGAAAAATCTGGATAGGTCATCATTCTGGATTCTTGAAATCTCCTCTATAGGAAATAATTGAGTTATAATAAAAAATAATAAATTGTAGTATTAATAGCAATATTATTTTTGGCCAGAACAACTTTCAAGTATATTTATAAAAATAAGTATGTATTATCTTTGTATATAAAATGCATCAACCATCAATTAATTAAATTATATTAAATAAAACTGCAAATATGATTCAATTCTATATAAAGTGTACATAAATGTTTCAAAAAGATGCTGGAACAGCTTTTCATAACAGTAGTTTAATGTGCTTCCTACAATTGGTACAAATTTGAGATAATTCAGATGCAAAACATCATTACAAAGTCTTACGTTTGTTGCTACATTCATGACTTGTAGTGTATATTTCTATTACACTATTTAAGTGTTTATTTAAATTTTTGTTACTATCAACTTCTGAAAACTAATCTCCAAATAGCAGAAATAACTAAATAACATTATTTTAACTTCGCTCATATTTTACTTATTGAGAAGCATCAATACCTATTCCTATTATTTTCCATTGCTTATTGTCACCTTATTGTAATCATATTTTTTAATTTTGTGTTTTTGAGGTTTTTAGCATTTTCATTTTTCTCTTCAATTGCTCACCATTTTTGCTTGTAGTTCCTTTTGAGTTCCTGAATTTGTAAAGCTTTCAATGAATCATTTTTCATTTGACCACTTTTGTCTCCTAGTTTGGAAGACAAACATCTATTTTATGAAAAACAGCCACAAGGACACTTGTTAGAGTGAACAATTTTTTAACCAGATCACCAAGTTTACAGAAGTTCTGCCAATATGCTTACTTTCACTATTGCCAATCAGTTTTGAAGACTTAGAAAACTGACTATCAAATAATATACAAATATTTGTTTAAAGACTTGTAATTGTTCTAAATGCGAACAAGTTGTATGAATGTATGATTCATTATCTATATTTTATCGATTCCTAAAGTATAATCTGGATTGTGTGTGGTGGTTGATTTTTGTTTTTCTAATATGAATTTAACCATATTATTAATCAAAGCATGATATTTATTATGCTTTGTAAAATTTCTGCATATAGATAATGGAATTAAATCAGTAGCATATTAATATATTGATTATATATTTGAACACAGTACACTATACAGGTTATAGACATTTTGAAACTGACTTATCATCAGTGTAAAATTAACTACACAACATAATAACACTTTTTATAAATCAACAGAAAATATAATATTATCCAAACAATTTCTAATTTTATACACAGATTGATAGATAATTTTATATGGGTATTAATGATGCATTTGAATACATACATAATGTTGAAAAAATTACATATACACATTTAAAAATAAATATTTAAAAAATTTCTAGTCTATTGTTTATTGAACTTTGTTTTAATTCTTATACATTTTTAGGTTTGCAAGAATCTAGAGTAAATAAAAATATTATAATAATTATTTAAACATTTAATTTTGCACAAATTATCCAAATACACAACTAATCAGTTTCCATATGTCTTTCATACAGAACAAATATACCTTTCATAAAATAAAATTGATTATGCGCCAGCAAGCGTAACATTCAAATAATCCAGAGAGTCCAAAACAAAATTAAAGACTTAAAAAATTCTACAGTTGCGGAAGTTATCAAAAACAGAAGTTTAATCTTTCAAAACAAATTGGATGCACACGTCAATCCGGAAATGCAAATAGTACAGACAGCCAAAAAATTAAAACGCTTGAAAAGAAAATGGCCCAGTAATCTGCCGGCAACAACATAACTTTCTCTGTTTTGTACAGGAAAATTTTCAAACAAGTTATTTTTAATTATTATTTATTATTGATTATTGTTTTATCAATAATACTACAATATTATTTATTCATTTATTTATTCTATTTCTTTTTTTTAATTCCTTTTATTCTATTTTTTTTTCTTCTTGATTTTGATTTTCAATACCATAAAACTTTTAACTTATAGATTGTATTGTAATCTGATTGTAGCAAAAATAAAAAAAAATAAAAAAAACACACAAATGAGAAGTGTGATGCTTCGAATCATTGATCGATTTAAATGGACTTATCAACATTATAAGTGCTGTGTAGCATTATCATTTAAACGTAAGATCTAAAATTAATCAATTATAGTTAAAAATTGTATTACAATTACCTCACCTTCTTTAAATATTTCATGTTTGTGCATTTATCAGAATCATCTTCACTGTATCTTCATCAGGATCCAATGAGTGTTTATTCACATTCAATATAACCTGATGCTTCTTATCACTAAAATCCTTCAGAAGCTCCCTGTTTTCTTGAAACATATCATTTAGTGTAAACATTTTAAAGAAACTGTAACACAAATGTTGTAATAAGTAAGGTTAAGATAATTTAACAATAAAACATGAAAATTTAGGAAAACTTTTTATGGAAGAAAGGTGTACCTTTCAATTTGATTGTATGTATCAATTGTTATATATGTTTGGTGCAATCTGTATAAAAATATTATTTAACTTAAACACAAACATGCAGCAATGTTTTATTTGACTTTTAATGGAGTTAGTGTGGCCAAGTGATGAAATAAACAATTTTACTAAAATTAAATATTTTAATATTTTGTTTAATGATGCATTCAGTTCCTGCACAAACAAAAAATTTATTAATTATGTTTACCTCATTATAATTTTCTTGTTTATCGAGAATCACTTTTAATGACTAACTAAATGGTTTATAATGGGTTTATATTTCTCACAACATTGATCATTCTTTTACTAAACTCAATTCTAGAAAAATGTACTTGTTATTTCAGAACTTATTATGTTCACTAATAAAATCATTATAAAATGATATTACATCAACTATAATTGATAAATCGATCAATTAATCATAGTTGTTCGATTATACACACAATACTTATGATACTTCTTGTTAGACACTTTTGTTAATATGAGTAATATCACACAATGTCAAAAATATCACAAAAATGTTTTATGACATTAAGATGTAGCCGCCATTTAAATTTTTAAAATGTCACGAACGAAGTGAAGGCGCGAATTTCAAACCCAAAACCTAAACATAACATAACAGATAACAGATCTCACTTATTTGTTCAGGGGGAATAGATTTATGAATGAATTATTATTATTGAGCCTTATATGGGCTACATATAAAACAATATTAAAGATATGAAGAAAATTTTATTTACAACTTAAAAATTTGTTATATATTTTACACAATGTTTATAACTATGCTAAACTTTCTTAATAAAATTTTATCTTATATTTTACTTTTAACATTTATTTATTAACCTGAAATATTTAATGGAATATCTAACATATATTATTTTATATACAAATATTTAATTTTAGATATTCTCAACAGTTTTGTAAATTTATATTAATCATTCATATAAAACTTTTATAAACATAGATGAAAAAAACTAATTTTTTACTATTCAAGAATTGAGAATTTCTCAGAAATAGTCAATGCGAACTACATGCAACAACTAAATTGTTTTTAAATTAACTTACTACAAACTGACATCAATTTGTTTTTCAATTATGATATAAATATTGAATTCATCAACTTGGCAATTTATGTTGTAGGAACGTTTCAGAAAGTCCTTTATGTGCAATTTGGTTTTCCTATTATTACTATTATGTAAGTAATTTAAATAAGTTTATAAAAATAGCCTTAAAAATATAAAATAGAAACCCTAATTATAATTCACAAAATTTAAATCACAGAAACGTACACAATTTTCACTCAATACAACTTTTGTGCAATGTAATATTTGATACACCAAAATTGACATTTAATTCAAACTTTCAATACAATGTAATTCCTATGTACTTGTTTTTATTTGTACTTGCTTTATACAATTCAGCATAAATTCATATATCAACAATTAAACTAATCACAATAACATCATACTAAGTATGTTCTAGGCAATATTTCTCCGCATAAACTTCCATTTCAATTAATTTGAATATTACCTATTATTTAATGCAAATATAATAAACCAAACATTGTCATTTCTCAATTCCTTTTGCATTTAATTGAATTTTCAAAACATTTTTTTTTTGATAATAATTTTGTTTTTGTTTGGTAAATAAATATAATTAAATTGTTTCATAAATATCCAAATGCTATGAAAAAACATTTTACTAATATCTTTGTATTTAATTTTGATTTTGGACCACATCAATATAATTTTATATTTTCCAAATATATACACTCATATAGTGATATTGATTCATTCTAGTCTTATGTTCAAATTAATTAATTTCTAGAACACTTTACCATTTTCTATAGTATAAGTAAAATTGGACTACAATGACAAGCATACATAAACAAATTTATTAAAAATATTTCAAAATTGATAATAAGATATCAATGTATATTGTTTTAAAATCTAATTTCCTATGTCTAGCATGGTTTATTAATTTTACCTCTAAAATTTCTAGTAGTAGTTCAAATTGAACTTATGTGATTCCATAACTAAAAATATATAAATTTATAAACTTCCATAAAAAAGTGACCGTAAGAATCTGAAACCTTGCTGGTGTTAAAACCTATTGAAAAATATAAAAATCATGTATTTTTGAAGATTTTAAAAGGCAATATACACATCTCATTAGTTAATTCAATTTTTCAAATTTTCACAATGAGGTAGACTAAATTTTGAAATGTGCTATTAGGAAATTTTTCGGCATGTTTAAGATTGTTAAGTATATTGTACTTTATATGAAAATGTATTGTGATATATTTCTTGCTTTAAAAGTTTGTACACTAACACTAATGATAATTGAATTTATGCTCCAGCACAATCAATTTCAACAATGTCTTTTGGAACATCAACAAACTGATAAACCAATCTTTGTCCATCAACCTTTGCCAGAATCCCCCTTTGATAATAATACCTTAGAGCCCTGCCCATGGTCTCATAATTCATGTCAGGTTTATTTTTATGCAAACCCCAAAGTCTTGAAACCGCCTTAGAATCTACAAGTTTAAAAACACCCTTTTCTCGATTTGTCCACTTAATATACCTCGGACAATATTCCCTATCTTGGAGTAATTTCAGTAGGAATTCCCAAAGGTATGTTGTGGAACCTTCGCGACTTTTTTCGCAGTTTCGCACACACTGGTGCTTGTTGCAGTTTGGATGAGTCATTTCTTGGTTTCTTAGCTTCTTCAATTTATTGCGGGCAGGAAAAACCAGATCTAACATATAAAAATCATCATTACTGCTGCTTGTTGCAGCCTGCTGTTGGGGATTAAGACGAGAAGATGGAGGGCACGGTTGTGCAAAGTGGTTCCCTGCACCACCATTCTGGTTTGTGGAGGGCGACGTAAGATGATGATAGCCATTCTGTGATTGGTGCTGTTGGTGATGCTGCGAAGCACTTGATTGTTGTTGTTGTTGTTGCTGCTGTTGCTGTTGCAGACCTGATGAACCTGCCGCCACATGTTGCTGTACTTGCTGCAGATATGATGTGTAAGTATCTGCTACTGCGAAAAAACAACATTAATGATTATGATATCAAGTAGAAGTAATATATTCATATATATTCATATATATATAAATAGATTATATATATATATATATATATATATATATATATATATATATATATATATATGAATGTTGCTATAAAGAAGTCATCATAACCAAACACCCTTTTCTCGATTTGTCCACTTAATATACCTCGGACAATATTCCCTATCTTGGAGTAATTTCAGTAGGAATTCCCAAAGGTATGTTGTGGAACCTTCGCGACTTTTGCGTTTCACACCGGTGCTTGTTGCAGTTTGGATGAGATCATTTCTTGGTTTCTTAAGCTTCTTCAATTTATTGCGGGCAGGAAAACCAAGATCTAACATATAAAAATCATCATTACTGCTGCTTGTTGCAGCCTGCTGTAGTACGGGATGATGATGCAAATGTTGCAAATGGTGATGGGGATTAAGACGAGAAGATGGAGGGCACGGTTGTGCAAAGTGGTTCCCTGCACCACCATTCTGGTTTGTGGAGGGCGACGTAAGATGATGATAGCCATTCTGTGATTGGTGCTGTTGGTGATGCTGCGAAGCACTTGATTGTTGTTGTTGTTGTTGCTGCTGTTGCTGTTGCAGACCTGATGAACCTGCCGCCACATGTTGCTGTACTTGCTGCAGATATGATGTGTAAGTATCTGCTACTGCGAAAAAACAACATTAATGATTATGATATCAAGTAGAAGTAATATATTCATATATATATATATAAATATATATATATATATATATATTATATATATGAATGTTGCTATAAAGAAGTCATCATAACCAACTTTTATATAAAGAATTTTAAATGAAAAACAAACTTCGTAGTCGATTATTAATTACGACATAATAAATGTTTGGTAAATATAGGGGGTGTCGTCATATATTTTTAACTTCCAGCAGGATAAGTTATAGTAATCACAAAAAAATCGAAAATTTTATATATCTTTACGTTTCAAAAGTTTCTGAATATTTTGGCATACCTTAGAAAAAATAGATGTATGTGTGTGTATATATATTTTTTTGTATAGCGAGGAAAACGCCTTTATGCATTCCAGACTGATGTTTTGTCTGGGTATGTCGAACTCAATACCGCCCTGGAATAATACCGACTAAAACCTTTGTGTGTGTATATATGTGTGCGGATACCAATTTTCGTCGACGATTTCGGGAACACCGATTTGAATAATTTAAAAAACATTCGATTCGTATTGATAGTGAGACGTGCTGATTAGTTTTTGGCGAAGGCAAGTGTAGCCGTTCCGAAGATACGGGGTAAAAGATACGGTAACTAAGTTTTTAAGAGAACGGAGCGTCCCATTTCAATCATTCAAAAAACATTTTATTTGTACATTGACAAGATAAAGAACTGATTAAATTTTTGGAAAGGCAGGCCCAGCGGTTATGGACTCTCAATAAAAATAAGTTAAAAAAATATCATTTGGCGGTCAAACATGTTTATTGGTATTAATATTATATAGAGATTTTAGATATGTATACACATTTTGTGTATTTGTTTTGGGTTCCGTATCAATATTTTTAATTACGGTACGGGAAGTTCTAGCAATTTGCCTTAAGGCATAATGCCATGCACGCCACTAGTTTCCTCTTTCTATTTATATAACGTATGAGACACTAAAACTATTATTTAATTACTGGAGTTTTTTGGTCTTGCCTTCGAATCAATAAATCTATATATTATACATATATATATATATTTATATATATATATATATTATATATATATATATAACAAATGTATTCTGAGTGGATAGATATTAATTTAGAAATATGAACCAACAACACTTTTTTACACTAATTTATTAAATAATAATTTTACAAACGTTTCGAAATCAGTGCAAAAAAGAGTGTTGTTTGTATATATATATATATTAGGGTGGTCCCTAAAATGGTCATTTTTGAATTTCCTTGCTCCCAGGGGCTCAAATGGTTTCAAATTGATAAAAAACAATTCTCTGAAAGTTTTAGCTCTTAATATTACGTTGAGATAGAGCGCAATCAATCAAAGTTGTATGGAAAGAGCATGGCAAATTTTTTGACTAACAATTTAAGGCAGATATGTCAATCTCTAGAAAATTTTAATGCAACGCAATTAATGACTAAATGATACTCATGTCACAAGTACCATACCTGATATAATTTGTAAACACTATACTTAGATTTAACTGTACGAATCTATCTTGTGTCTTGGAAAGAACATAATTCCATTGACTTATTATATATAAAAACTGAATACAAAGTAATTTTAAGTATCGCTTAAAATAAAGAGATATCTAACTTTTTTAATTCTAATTTTAATTATCAATAAACACTGAAACATATCTATAATTATAAAATAAAAAGCTGATGAGTACAAAGTTTTATGTCATCATCAGTAGTTATCACATAAAATTTATTTGGAGCCAATCGTAGCTACAAGTTGCTCTTGCAAAAATACTCTAATATATCTATAAGTTATTCGTGTTTCATAATTCTGCTTTATTCAATTATTCCACTTAAAACAAAAAAAATCTCTTCGTTAGAGACAAGTTACTATATAATGGTTGTGCAAAATTATGTGCTTCGTGCACATCTATTAATGCAGGAAACCATACCTGAATTTCACTGAAGATGACATAAAATTTTATGCCGGAACGTTTAATTTATAAATCTTTGCCTTTCAGTTAATGTATCTAGAGCAAGTCCGTGAGCTTAGTTAAACTCCATCTCGATTCAAGATTTCAAGAATTATGAGGGGAGATTTCCATTGCCATTTCACACCGCAGTGCCCGTAATCGGGTATTTTCATTTCAAAATAACCCATAGAAATTCAAGTGAAAACATATTTTTGATCTATATTCTTAAATAAAGATGAACATCGCTACTGTACAATGCCAGGTTGTCCGGAGAGATACGAGACCGTGAGCTTAACCAACTCCATGGAAAACTGATATACATACATACATATATATAATATATATATATATATTCATAATTTGATTGAAATTTCATTTTACATTTATAAATTATTTGCCTTTAGACTTAGTCTTAGATTAGGTCTAATATAATATCATATTAAAGGTGTATTCTACTGTAGAATTTTGAACAAAACGGAAAATTTTTTTTTCA
This sequence comes from Ctenocephalides felis, assembly GCF_003426905.1. Lineage (NCBI taxonomy): Eukaryota > Metazoa > Arthropoda > Insecta > Siphonaptera > Pulicidae > Ctenocephalides > Ctenocephalides felis. Next base: position 11,698,211 of record NW_020537324.1, read on the forward strand.
TATTTTCAAAGTTTAGTTATTCAAAAATATGTCATTAAAAGGATTTTTCAAAATTACTATTATTTCCTGAGTTATAGGTGTTTTAGTGACGTGGCCTCGTTTCGGGTCCGACTTGTCTCAAAACTTTGAACGCGTTTTTCTCGGAACTACTTTTTTCGAGCTGGCGGTAGTAAGGATATCTCGAGTTCTAATGAACCGATTTACTTCAAATTTGGAGAGGATCTTCTCTATACATCGCTTTATCGCGTGAACCTTGCCCAAAACTATAACTTTTCATTTAGTATTTTTAAAAAAATCGGAATTGTTAAAAAAACATGAAAAAAAAAATTATTTTTTTTCAAACTGCCGCCATTCAAACAAAAATGTTTTTTTAACTTATCCAAGGGTCATACGATAGCGGCATCTATAATAATTAAGAATCCATCTATTTTTTATGTTCCAAATCACCAGGAGGGTTGGAATCATGCACGCCAGGACACCCTCTTTTTTTTTGAGCCCCCACTTTGACTGCTCATAACTTTGTGAATTTGAATTTTTTTTTCTAATAATTTTTTTGTGTAATAATAAAATATCAATAAACAAATGATAAAATATCGATAGTAAAAATATTATTTGTATCCTTTATACAGCGATTCAAAAATGCGAAATTCATGCATCTACAGTAAAATACCCCTTTTAATTGTAAAACTGAGAAGTTCTCGTTGAAGTTCTTCTTAGGCATCGCTCTTAAATATTGTCATTTTAGCTCATAGGAATCTTTATGTATTTCTGATTGCTAAATAAAACTGAGTTAAAAAAAATATTACTTGCAATTTAATTCCTGCCTTACTCAATAAATATTGAAATGGCAATAATATGAAATATTTTCAGTGGTACTATTCAAAAACCCTTTGCGCGGCTTGCAGTTTGCAGTTCGGCCATAGTTCGGCCATTGTGTTTAGCCGCGAGTTCACAAGTATCATGGTTTCATGAAGTGAAGGCGAAGGGAAATGCACGGAGTTAGTTTCCGTGCCGGCCCGTCCCGTAATAGCTCAACGTTGCGCTATGGCCTTGAGGCCGCTAACCCCGATAATATACAACACACAGTCGGACGAAAACACTCTTCATTGCACATCCACACACTGCTGTTGCAAAACAAAACAAAATGGAAAAAATAAAAATGAGAAAAAGGAAAAAGCAACACACCAGCTCGATGCACACGACGACGAACCTCGCGAATACGACTGAGACTTCTACTCGTACAGTAGTTCTGGTAAACATTCTTCAAAATTCTTATAAAATGTTCATTGTTATATTTTTCTTAGCCTAGCTTGGATACCTATCTGATTGTAAGACATTTGTAAATTTGATCAAAATTTTAATCATAAACTTGAATATTTCCAAATAGTTTTATTTCTGGACTGTATGACAAGTTTCTATTTCTTGACAATATAAATATTCAATATTTGATATTGCTTAAATCGATAGCAATGCTTAGAACTATGAAATTTGAATTTTTTTTTCGATTTATTTTTCATAGCAAGCTATACAAAGTACATTCAGCAACATTTGTTACAGTTATATATTATTTGACTACGTGAGAAGGATCGCTATCCTGCGATAGCGCCTTCATAGATGTTATGTGATATTTTGTAGTAAATCATTGCAGATTCTTTTTTTGAGACGCTTTGGTGGTAAAGGCTTGAGCAGATCTAACGCTAATACGTTTGGATGACGACTTAGACGAGCTTTGTATCTGATGCAGTAAAGACCAATTTCTTCTTTTATAGTTCGAATTCTGAGATCTTGATGTATCAATTAATTGGGAACGTATTTTGGAGCGTTCACGATTTCTTTCAAAATTTTATTTTGGAACCTTTGTAGAATAGTTATGTTCGATTTACTGGCCGCACCCCATAGTTGTAGGCCGTAGGACCATATTGGTTTAATAATTGTCTTGTTTAATTTTCTTCTAACTGTTTAATAAAGTTGTTAGAAAAAATGTTCAAAAATGAGACCCAGTATATACTTCTAGTTTGCATTTTTTTCACCCATTTTTATAACAAACTTGCTATTAAATTACTGAAAAAATTGATATATGAAATGCCTTTAAAATAAGTTACTATAATTCACAAAAAATTATCAATAGTTGAAAACTATATAATATATGTAAATAAGAGTTGAATATTAATTGTAATGAAGGCATTAGAATACGACTTTATTTTCTCTTGTAGCGTCGCGTTGTCATTCGAGAATTTCTTATTCTCTTTTCAGCATCTTATATTTTCTAACTTTCTTTTAAAGATGCACATAAAACAGATACTCGGTCAAATAAAATGCACACAGTAATAAATTTTGATATGAACAGATTTAAGTACAGTGTTAAATTGTGAGTGTAGATAGAAAGCAGTTTTAAATACATATATGCATTTCATATTTTAATTATTAATCCTAATGGGTTTATTATCAATTTAAAATTTTATTAATAATTTTTTTTAAAATAAAAACCAATTCAATGATCTTGGCCCAGATTACAATCAATAACGCATTTTCCATGTACACCCATAATCAGCTTCAGATAAGCTAATTCCGTGTACCAGCAACTTAGCAAAATGTACCGAGGTCACCATGTATATTTGCATTTAAAAACGCATTGTACTTACTTTTTATAATCATCATAAAATCAAATAAAGCATATGTTTCGAATTCAGCAACTACATGCTAGTACGTACATTAAATCATAGAACATGTAGAAAAAATAACTAATACAATATGCAACCGGATAATCATATCCCAAATTTGTTCAAAGGGTAAACTACTAAAATTATTTGCAAATGGGTAACAAATGTATAACTCGCATAATATACAGGAACTGTTACATTGCCTCCGCGGTAAGAAAAAGAAAGAGACCGAGGTGCAGCGCGTCGAAAAAAAACAAGAGGACATCCTGAATGTATCTAACAGCTCACACTTACAAGAGATCGAAAAGTCCGTGCGAAAATGGCGACAACGTCCAAGTATGGAAAAGAGTTGTGTTGGTACTAAAAAGAAGTGCCTACAAAACACGATGCTGTGAAAAAACGACTGGAAAAAGATCGCAAAAACGAAATAAAAAAGAGCAGGTAAGCACGGAACAAAGAAAAAAATCGAAAACAGGCAAATAAACAGTAAAACAAACCAAGATACCAAGTAAACACTCGACATGCAGCAATTCTGCATCTACAATTAATCTTCCAAATTATGAAACCGGTTTCTATAAATTATTATTAACACTTGTTAGTAATATGATCACACTTACAGCCAGATTTTTGAAATAGATGTCAAAATTAAATATGACTTGAACCAATATCTTAAATTAACATAATGTCCTGATATTCTACAAAATAGGAATTACTATGTTCAATAATTACTAAAAACGTGGTGCACTATGCCGACAGTTTGACAAGATCACGTCTGCTTCGGGTAACCTTCAACACGATCAGCAAAGTCGAAAGTCGTTGACCAGAGTGTGATCCTCAGGATCACCACAACTCACCCATTGCACAAGAGCGCGCGGTGTCGAGCCAAACGCAGGAAAACCTATACAGACACACATTGAGCCAACAACACAATGCAACTCGATATATACACTGAATACACACCGCGAATTATATGCACAAGAAGGCACAGAGTTTTCCTACTTCGACTTAATAGTCTTAAACACCACAAGGGATAAAGATGCCTGTCAGTACTAAGATTTCCGACGCAGACTATGAAATAAAATTCATGCATCCACTAGATTGGGATCTGACTTGATTGTCAGAGTAAGTAACTTATTGTTCTCAAAGTAAATACTTCAAAACATATTAAATATTTTTTTAAATATTAAAGACTAACAAGGAGAACCTCAGGTTTACTTTTCTGGGATTTTGATGAAACTTTGCATTGTGATAGACTTTATAGTCAAACCGAACACCTTAAAATATTATAGGCCTATGAAAAGTAGTTTAATTTTAAAAATTAAAAGATGCCAAAATAGACCGCGCGCAATACGTACGCAAATAGTGTTTTTTTAACAACATGTCTCGATAACTGCGCTAGAAAGCGCTTGCTCCTACGTTTTGCATTTGGATTCATAGTTGAAAATGGTCGAGGTCAAATCCCATCAGCTTATAATTTATTTTTTATTTTTTCAAATTTATTTTTATGTTTGAATAGTTAAATACCGCAAAAATATTTATAATTATTAACTTTTTATAACTATTTATAATTATTAACCTTTCATATATTTTGTGAAAAAAAGTACTTATATTATATGTATTTAAATTGGATATTGAAAGAATTATGATAATTGTTTTAACACATTAAACATTATTTATTTCTGTGAAGTACTTATAATATAATATTTATTCATAATTCTTAGAATCTGTAAACATATGTAAAGAAGGCGTACAAGGTTTTTAGGGAACAAAAAATCACGAAATATCACGTGGAGGAAGGAGGAGTATAGTAAAATATCACGTGTATTTATTTTTTACTTGAATTTTAATTTTAATTTTATTTAAAAATTAAAAGTTGCCAAAATAGACCGCGCGCAATACGTACGCAAATAGTGCTTTTTTAACAACATGTCCCGATAACTGCGCTAGAAAGCGCTTGCTCCTACGTTTCGCATTTGGATTCATAGTTTATAGTTGGAAATGGTCGAGTTCGAATCCCATCAGCTTCTAATTTATTTTTTATTTTTTCAAATTTATTTTTATATTTGAATAGTTAAACACCGCAAAAATATTTATAATTATTAACTCATTTCATATATTTTGTGAACAAAAAAGTACTTATATTATATGTATTTAAATTGGATATTGAAAGAATTATGATAATTGTTTTAACACATTAAACATTATTTATTTCTGTGAAGTAATTATAATATTTATAAACTATACAGAATTCTTAGAATCTGTAAATATATGTAAAGGAGGCGTCCAAGGTTTTTAGGGATCAAAAAATCCCGAAATATCACGTGGAGGAAGGAGGAGTATAGTAAGATATCACGTGTATTTATTTTTTACTTGAATTTTTGAAAAATCCAAACATTTACAAAAAAAATAAAAAAATTAAATTTTTTTTACGTAACTGAAAATACACGTGATATTTGATGGGGGAGGGGGGTTAATTTTGAATATCACCACGTATCACCAAGAAGGAGAGGGTCAAAAAATCTTTAAAAAGTTGATCACGTAATTAATGGACGCTCCCAAAGAGCTATGAAATTTCAATAAAGCTAATACAAAATATTTAATAATTATTACTGATTTGTAAATTGTTAGAAAAAAGCAATTATTATTCCTCATGAAAGAGACCAAGAGAAGAACGACTCAACAAAATCATTGGAAGAACGATTTCCGGCCAACGAAGTGAGCGCACAGAATAGAGAGGCTATAGCGCCAACGGAAATGCTGAAGTCCAGAACTCGACGGAATACTTTGCAAATCTGGTTTATGCAATGTATGCAATATCGACGAGATCGCGGGCTCGTCCAGATTATTATCAGTTGTGCAAAAGAAAAGGCACATCGATTCTGTTGTGACTCTGCCTTGAAGCAATTCACGGAATTTAATAGAAATTAATACATAGACTAAGAGGCTTTCAATTTTTGAAGTTTATCTAAACATTTTAAATAATTATAAAAAATAATTATAATTTATACCCAATGTTAACTTTTTCAAATCAAAATTCAGTTTTGATCAGTTCAAATCGTGTAGATCAACAAATATTAAGGGTGTATTCTAGTATAGAGGCATGAAAATAAGGTCATTTTTAATTCACCATAAAAAATGCAATCAATTTTTATACTATCATAATTTTTATAATTTCTTTATCAACGTTACAAGAGTACAATTATTAATTTTAAAAATTAGCATTGAACCATGCCCACGATTGAAACACTCCTAGTAATCCAAAATGAAAAAATAGATTATTAATCTAGAATGATGTTGCTATGGTATATACTAGGATAAAGTTAAAAAATAAATTTTTGGCAAAATGTTGACTGTTTGAAAAGGATCAATCTTTTACCACTTTTTGAGTTCTTCGATTTTTTAGCAATAATTTTCATTTTGTTACTAAAATATACTTCTTCAATATTATGATTTTATTAACTTAATAAATAATATAATATTATCTATCTAGAAAAACATAAACTATGTCTGTACAGTTAAAACGTTCTGCGAGAAAATGTCGCATAGACATGGTCGTCTTGACAAAGTTCTACTGTATATAGAAAAACTATTAAATATGCATTTTTGTATTGTTAATATTATATCATTTGATATGTCAGAAATCTTAAACCGATAGTATAAAAAAATTCAAAATAACTAATTTATTAGGATAATAAATCTTATATTTTTGTAACGTTTTAAAACTGAACTTTGAATGACTGAGAAGAATCATTTTTTTATATTTTTCCCATAAATGCGCACTTACAAACAGAGTGGGTCATTGCATCGTATTTTTGTATATTTATTGTATTGAGTCAGGTTATGTTCGAGCCGCGAAAAAGCCAGCGGGATAGCGACTCGAATACAATGAGCAAATCATGCAATAAAAAAATATTACCGTACTAATATGACACACTTAGCATTCGTTAATTTCAATAGACCAGATAATAAACAAAATCATTCCACCTACAATGATCATAATTAAAATGTATTTTTTATCGTTTCCGACAGATGTGCTAGACCGTAAAAATGTTAACAATCGTTGTATTATTTGAAATAATAAATCGTTTATTATTATGTATAAACAAGTCTATATAAATATTAAATATTCCAAAAGTGAGTTTACCACAGATATATAAAAATTTGAAAATGCACGTAATTTTCGCACACCAGTTGACATTTGGGAATGAGGTATATGAACTAGTAATTGAAATTTCGAGATGTCTGAGTATATGCCTGAGAAGTGTATAAAGAAGATTCTCTGGAAATTTCAAGTAAGCCCAGTAGCACTCGTGAAATCGTGTACATTGTATTGAAAAGACAGTTTTAAGAAAAACGCGATTCCTTCAAAAGGAAGGAAACAGAAGAGGATTATTATGGTCAAATAGCTGTGCCTCCAAAAATAATTTAAATAATATTTAAATTTTATTCTTAAATAGTTTAGCTTTGAAAATATGAATAATGAATATAAAAAAACACAAAACGATTTTTTCGAATTTTCACACTAAAATAACCTCTTAACACTTTCCCCCATATACATTATCCATATTATATATATAATATATATAAGTCTATATAAAAAGTATTGATTTGTATGTGTTTATTTATTGTGACTATCAATAAAAATAAAGTCACAGATGAATGTCATTTTTTTTTTCAAATTCTATATAATCATTTATTTAAAACCCAACCTTATGTTCATGTTATGTTTTCTTAGAACAGTTAATTTTTTAACGTATAAAGGGAATTTAATATAAAAATAGAAAAATATTTACCAACTACTGATTGATCAATAGTTGTCGTTCACAGTTTCTGAGAAGTATAATATAGGGATAGTCATACAATGTTAAAAGACAACAACCAGATTATACGCCTCGCATTGAATATTTTCGCATATTTTCTAAGTATTAAAAAATATTACGTAAATCCTGACCTTAGTCAATGTCATAGCTCGCACAGCATCGCCCCGTGATTCGCAAATCGACGCAAAACCATCGTATTTTAAGAAATCTTTAATAGATCACTAATGCCAAGAACAAAGATACAGGAACTGTAAACCGATATAAAATGTACCGACATAGGTTCTTAGACTGAAAATTCAGCAACTAAATTGCTCCAAAATAATATTAGAATTAAAAAAAAAATGTATCCCAAAGTCAATTGCATTTCTTATTTTTTACGTTTTCATTGGCGAAAACCTATCAATTACGCTGATTATATATATTAAAATATATAATAACATTGGTCAAATAAATAAGTTTTATTAAATAACAAGTTGCAGAAAAAGCATAAATATACTATCAAAAATATTAGCTAAAAATTCTGCCGTTGTTCATATCGCGTTAAGCTAAATAAAAAAAGTACACATAGACGGTACATAATATACTCATACATTGCAAAAGATAATATTAATTAGAGGAAAACGATAATACTTTGAAGATAAGGCGATCATTTTCGATTTTGGTCGACTTTCTAAAACAGCTGATAATATATTTTCAAGGGCATCACTTAAATATTGGTTTCTATTTTATATAAAATTTCATATATAGTCAAATGTCAATTATATTTTATGAATTAAAATAGTTATTAGGTTTGTTGACCTAAAACCTTATCTAATTTTCAAAGTATTGAACTATTGATAAAATTTGTGTGTATTATAATTTGTGTAGGTCATACTGGTAAATCAGGTCAGATAAAAAAACAATTTTTGCACAGTTTCTAGTGTATAATAACATTTTTATTAAAATTAAAATGTTAATTCATATTAAACTGCACATTTATTATATTGAAAATTGTAAATAAATTGCATTTGCAATAAAGATATTTATAATTCATAAAAAAACAAAATATTTACATAGAGTATTTATGAATCATAACTATCAAGTCGCCCGTTGTTATTATTAGTGTTGAATATTTATGAGATACCTGCGTGCGATATTCTTCTATTTGATGCTAATAATTATCATAATACAAAATAATTAAACTTATTACAACTTTGAAAGTAGTAACCATATATGCGATTGTTTTCTCAATTAATTAATTCTTAATACGTGATCAGTTACCTAACCTATCCTAAGCCGCAGTTCATTGTTATCAGTATTGCAATGAAAATTTGTAGACCATTATCAAAAACTGGCGGTTCATCATCAAGGTGACTTTCGATAAAAATGAAGTGCTTCATGTGAGATAAGCTTTTATGCCAAAAATGCCATTTTGTTTGAATAAGAAGCGTAGATGATTGATTTTGCTAGCAGAAAAACAACAACAGAAAACTACTATCAATTTCAAGTTGTAACACACGTCGGGGAAAAACTAACTCATAATTGCGATTGTGGGAGTTTTTTGTTCAGTATTTTCCAGAATCAAAATAATTTAATGGTAATAAAAATACCTGATCTGTGTGGGAAATTAGCTTATGTTAGTAGTAAACAGAAAGATTACGTAATAATTGGAATATAGTTATAAATAGATGACTATAAAAATATGTAAAATATGTTTTATTTTTTATAATTATGTTGCTTTACAGTACCGAGAAGCTTTTGTAATATTATTTCTTCGGAACTATAAGTTGTTTGTCTTATGATTTTCTAGTAAGTAAATTAACACAAATGTAATTTGAATTGGTCTACCAGATAAGACCTGTATTATCTATTGTCCTTCATTTGAGTATTCAATATGCGATGGAAAAGTGAATTAATAAAGGTTAATTTTATGAAATATAAAAAACTACAGTACTAAAAAATTTGAAAATTAATTTGATGTTATAATTTATTACATATAGGAAAAAAACCTAATGTATTTTAAATAGATTAATTATCAAAGTTAGTAAACAACAAATTTAGCACATCATTAATCAAGAAAGTAAACAGCAATCAAAAATTTTATCGAGTTTGTCAATAATAAGGTAATACAAGTAAATAAAGAAACAGATAAAAACCAAGTAAAACGCCTATGAATTACGCCAATTTACTGTTTTATCGATTGATAAAGTGCAAATGCAAAACATCCGCCTAATCTTTCCTAATGATCCGTAAATCGTTGGTCAATTTGTAATCAGCAATGACACGTCGTTGGGGCGCGCATACAGTCAAAGAAACACTGTATTTACAAGCAATTGCGTTTTTAGGTGAGCGTTTGGACCACATGACCCGTCTGCGAAATTTGGAGGTCGGCTGCAGTGATAACATATCTTGTCATTTTCTCTGTCTTATTTTTTTAACTTAAAAATATATGTAAAAGTCTCAAATATAAGATCGATAACAGATATCACTATGTTGATCAAAAAAAGTATATATATATGGACTAGATAATGCATTATAAGATTAGACTTGAAGTCTAGATATTAACTTTCTAGAACAATAATGTATATGCATTTTCATGTCAGAGTAATAAAAAATATGAATGTGTTTATTCCAAATAAAATTTCAAAATTCATTAAATTAAATAAATTTAAGAATGTAAAAAAACTTACTAAATTAACAAGATTATAGAGAATTTGCCTTATCCCAATTATCAATCAGATTCCCCTCTGTCTACGAAAGCAACAAAGGTATCATGTAATTGAATCGATAAAAGTATGTAATTGAAAATATTAAATCGATACCATTTATCATTTATAAATTTAATTCTTTTATCAATATAGGTAAACAAGTTATCAATTGCATTATCTGTGAGAGTGCTAGGTGCAAGGGAAAGTTTTTGTTGGCTGATCGATAACACAAAAACGCAGACGTCAAAATAAATGATAAAAAATGTCGAAATATCTAATTTATTTATGACTTTTATAAAAATACTGACATTTACGAAAATGAGATTTCATCTTGATTTAGAGACAAATTTTATTCGATAAAGAATCAATATATTTAGTTCTCAGACGATAGCGTCTATTAATTGTAACAACTTTAGATAAAAAAACGTATAAGTAAAATCGATTATTACAAATTCTTAAGAATATAGTTACTCACAAAATCTCTACAATTTAATGAATGATTCAATTGAACAGATAAATTCTATTGCTATAAAAATTTCACTTTTCATATTTTCAATTTTAAAGTGAAACATACAAAATGTTTTTATGAATTTCATGCTACGGTAAAAAGCGAAATTTTCTTCACCCGTTACTTGCAAATGGCAAATGTCAATCTGAGGTCGTTCGCGGAAAATGTGTCTAGACTAGATGGAAAAATAGTACCGCGTACATTGGGAGCCATGCATCAGTTATAGATTATTATACAGGAAAGTTGGCAGCCAACTCTATTGAATGGACCAGACCAGACGAATCAAAACATCTTCCCCGAAATTCCTGGCGCGTTAGAAAGTGATTGCAACCGGTGCCGGGTAATGGAACGCGGCGGCGAGACGCTTACGACCTTCGCGAGAGCGATCGACCGGCGAAATCGAAAGTGCGACACATTGAAATAGAATCTTCTATCATAGAAATTGTGAAAATGAAAAAAACAATGGAAAAATTCATTGCACAAATGCCTAGCGCCTCCAAGATAAAAGTAACGGAAATAAGATATTGAAATTATGTAATTATTTTTAAAGATTTGTCCAGTATGAAATGCCAAAAGTTTTCAGTGGGTTTTTTAAATAGTTTAAGTAGGTTGTAGACAGTAATTTAAAATGTATCACAATGAAAGAAATCAATTGCAATATATTGTATTTATTTCCTAAATACCGGCTAAAAAAGATTTTCATCTTTTTCGATGAAAATGCCAGATAGAAGAACATCCAAAAACAAATAATCGACCTTGAACGTCCTTGAATGCAAAGCGTTTCTAATCTCCTATTCATTTGTTATCATTCAGTTCTAGACTTCTGGTCCTAGTCCAATAAACAACAGCCTCACATATATTTACTCTTTAACGCACACTTGGAAACGCAAACACATAATACGCCGCAGCATCTTCAGTCTATGTATAACAAACCGAGTATTTTTTCAACGCTGAATATAAATCGAAGTTATTTTCAGTTAAGTAACCGAACAAAACACAGTCTGGCTATATACAGCGCGAGTTGAGAAGGTCAGTTTTGTGAAACTATGTTTACTTTTATCAACGACATCAGCAAATATCGCTACTCATTTTGTCATTAAGTTTAACATAATTCTCAAAAACACTTGTGCAATTATTTATCTCAGAATTTTCCTAACAAAGAAACATTCATATGGAAGTCTGGCGAACTGCATATATATCAGAAACATCACAAATTTAGCGAATACGAAAATGACTGTTTGACATAGGGATTTAGAAATATAGTTCAGGCAATATGTTTCCAAGTGAGAGATGGGACAACTATTTGGGATCTCATCTATAAAAAATCAAACTCATATTTAATTAAGTATATTATCACAACTGCTCGTAGAATCCTCAAGATCTGGTCGCTGTTCAAATAAACCCACACTAATTGTTAGCCAAGGAAAAGTTTTATTTGTTACAAATTTTAATTAACCCGACAGGTCTTTGATGTATTCAATAATAAATCTTTAAGTGATTTAGAAATACCAAACAAGTTCTACAAAATCTTCTTTGAATCCAATGAGATATTATTATTGTTGTTTGAAAATTCCCGTGCGTATAAAAATATCCATCTTCATAATTCACACATGTACGTAACATGTATAGGAATATACACAGGTGCTCGGATTCTTGTTGGGATTCCACGACTCGCCCAGACAAAGCGAACCGGTATTTTGATATGAGACCGAGACTTAAGAATCGGTAGCGTCATATTCGTGTAATACATTACATATGGAACTGCGTATCACATAACATTACACATAATAATAAATAATAAAATTATTGATTGGAATCTAATTATTTTTAATCGGGCATAGTGAAATCTACCCAATTCATAGCACATTTCATTGAACGTCCAATTCAGTAATGCCGGTTAATTTGTTCTATATGAACATCTAATGTGGCAAAAATAATAAAAAATAATTTTAATGAAGTTATGTGATATATGCTATGTTACATGATATCTATTTATATTACTTTTTACCTCATATGCGAGGTAAAACAAAAAAAAAATTAAATCCATTAAATGTCTACTTAGTTCTTTTTAGGAGGCTCATGCTTCCGGGCATCGTCTGCATAAATGCAATAATCATTATTGTTTGAATGGACAAGGGAATGTTTGGTCGGACATATAATGAGCACGGAACGTACGCACACATGGGCGAAAGAAAAATACATTTATGACGTGTTTATATACGATTGTGACCGGATGGTATAATCAAATCAAAGACTTCCGCTGGAGCCCAACATGCACTGTATTAGGCACTGCTACCTCAACTAGTGCTAGTAAAAAGACATCAATAGAATAGATTTTATTCAAACTAGTGGGGTACATGTACATGGCATCGTGCCTTAGAAAAATTGCTGGAACTTCCCGTAACGTAATTAAAAATTTTGGTACCGAACCCAAAAAAATTTGCACAATATGTGTACACGTTATTAAAATCTCTATAAAATATCTGATAATTCGATGTACATATGTCCAATAAACATTTTTTTAACCTTTTTTTTATTGAGAGTCCATAACCGCTGGACCTGCCTTCCCAAAAATTTAATCAGTTCTTCATCTTGTCAATACAAGTAAAATGTTTTTTGACTTATTAAAATCGAACGCTCCGTTCTCTTAAAAACTGTGTTACCGAAATAATACGTTAAAATCATAAAACGCCTATCATTGCAATATGTCAATGAAATACTAATAATTTCTCACAAATTTGAATTAGCTGTATTTGTTATAAAATATTTTACCTTTTAAGCTTATAATATTAGTGGGCTAATATTTAGCAATATCATTCCACAGGGTCCAACTCCCAAATAAAATAGGAATCTTATAGTAATGCTATGTTACGAGTCTATAATCGTATGAGTTTATAGTCACAAACTGTCCAAAATCTATGTGTTTACTGTGCGATCACATAAAACTTTACGTATGTGTTATCTAAGAGACATCAGAAAGTTGCACTTACTGTAAATTTGCTATTTCACAATTGTGCGCTTTGGAGGTTAGGTTTTATGTGTAAAATGCCTGATCACACAGCAAATAGCTTTTTGACAGTACGTTACTATCAATTCATACAAAGATAGGCCCGTAACATAGCGTTACCATTAGCCCCATAATTTTTATTAAAAATTTATTATTCATAACAAAGTGATTATATTTAATTTTTCATGGGACTATAAAGAATATAAAGTGTCAAAAAATCGAATAAATTAATAACGCAACTAATTTCAACATTTTTTAAATCAACTTTTCAACATCGACAAATTATTTACTTATAGACAAAACATTTAACTCACTAAATTATTCAAACCATTCAGAAAAGAAACGGGTTAAATTCTATTTATATTTACATAATAAAGATCAAGGAAGAGAAGAAACTTATTTGGGCCATTTGCAGACATACCCATATGTTAAAATAAAAACAAATGGAGGATAGGAATCAGTGTCGAATAATTATAACTTCTATAAACAACCGCTGATGTGTGTATGTATGTATGTATGTGTATATTGTGTGTATATATATATATATATATATATATATATATATATATATATATAGAGAAAAATATTTTCCAAAAACAGTTGACCATACGCCAAATTGACGAAACTTCAAAATATAAAATCGTTTAAAAATTAAAGTATAAATATATAATAATTATCACAAATTATTAGTTGAAGTTTTCTACTTACATTGTGACGTTGACCTCTGGTAATGGTAACCTCTAACGGGTGGAGCGTGATGGTAAAACTGAGGTGGTAAAAATGCTCCTTGTAGTGAATGATGATGAGATCCTGTAGGAGATGTTACTAATCCATGTCCTATAATTATAATGAAAAGGTAACTAAACTCAATTCACCATATAAATTTAAATACATTTTATAATAAACAAAAAAGAATTATTTACTATTACTATTTTTTACAATTACAATTTTTAAAAATATAGCGATCAGTACACATCTTATTGCCTGTAAAATATTTAGGACGTATTCTTATCTATACTAGTTATTAAAATAATTTTTCTAAATGATTAATCCAGATAAATCTTTAATTAATTTCTATTGTAGTCAAATTGACGAAATTTTGATGGAAATAATTAATGATTAGATATACTTTATTGAATGATAAATTGTTTATGTAATATGTGATAGCGCATCAGGTCGACAATACTTCGAATGCCACATTTGAATATGATTTGCATATTAGCAGATATTAGAATTTATTCGATATGATAAGTATACTGAGAAATCGAACATCATTATTCAAAATTCAGATACCCAGTAATTCAGCATAAATTGAAATGTACAAGAAACATGTATATAATATGTATTATATATAATATATTATGGAATAAAATAAAAATTATCATTTACCCCGCATCAGAATAGAAAAGTTATATTTGAAACCTAATTGCAAAAAATTATTTTGTGGCAACAAAGTTTACTATTATATAATTATAGATGTGGTTATTACCGAAGTGCTAATCTAATAATAGCTTAAATTGACTTCTTATGAAAATATTTTTATACGACCAAAATAGTCAGCCTAAGGGACAATCAAAGTATCTCATTCTAATTTTTATTTGTGAAATAACTTATTAATCATAGTTATGCGTTAATGCGTTTTCATAATTAAAATGTGATCAGCATTTAAAATATATTATTTTACAAACACATACAGTGAAAGACATAGATACAAACCGTTTTGGGAATGGGCTGGCAGTGCTTGATGGGAGGAAGGTGCTAGTCTGGCTTTTAGTTCTTCACTGTGTGCCCCTGGGGGTGGTGGGGCTATAACACCACCTTGTCCACCACCGCCCGAACTACTTGAATCCACGTCCGAGACACCACTGTCCGCCGGACTAGGAGGCAAAGACCCTGCAAATGAGATGCAACTATTAAAAAAACTGAATTCCTAAATACAAAAGGAAAAACTTAATTGAAACTATATTAAATGTGTCATTTATTTTCGTACAAATATTATAATGAACCCATGATTTTTTTAAAAACATATGGTCATCAAAAAACGCATGGTCGCTTATTACAATAATCAATTAATCCAAAGTTGTGGTTGTGATTGTAGATTTTATTTACAATAAAAAATTATTAATAAGCTCTTTTTCTAGATTAGTCTAGTTTTTTCAAGTATCTTTTATTCAGAGTCGCCACTGTTACCAGTTAATTCAATGATTACCAGTTTGTGCTTTTAAACCCTTTTGCAGAATAACGTTTAACGGTGACTTCAAAACTAAACTGAATGACCAAAAAACGCTGGTACAATTGTATTTCCAAAAATTAAATCAATTTACTTCTAATCGAACCTATTCCATTCACAATAAAAATGATTAAAAACCCTTTTCACTTAACCCTTTTTTGGACAAATTTTTGATAACCCAAATTATGATTTGACATCAAAGATGCTATTGCTACAAGAAATACTAGTTCTGCCCGGCAACGATATGAGTAATTGTGGAAACTTACAAATTCCATTAAACCGAAACTTTGAGGGTAAGTCTTATGTAAATAGCATCATTACTTGTTTGGCTAACGCAGAATCACACGCGACAAAACATAAGGGAAATAAAACTAGCAAAACTACTACTATTCTGAAGAAGACAAGAATACGGGAAAATTTATGTAGATATCACAGAAAAAAAATTCCCACAACAAAAGGGGTCTCGTGCAAGGCAAAATCCTTGCTAACCCTTCTTCAGAGGATTCGAGGCAGGGAAGAAGGACACGTCAATTTTTCTCTCAGTTTTTAGTTCGATGACCGTTGGCGAGTCGCCGCCGTAAGCGGTGTGATTCATTTTGTGCAGATCCGTATTGTATACGATATGAAACATGTAAATGCAATGCGACCGCACATTGGACATATAAAATGACCAATTGAAATCTGATCGTGTTTTATTTATCATCTGCATTTGAATTGATTTATAATAACAAAAGAATAAAATATTTCCTGAATACATTCATTACTTAGTACTCATATTGTTTATTTTGTTGAAGGTCGATTGCCAATAAAAACTTAAATTGGCCATACATTATAAAACAAACTAAATAAATAATTCGAAATGAGGTCATATAAAAGTTTCACACAAATTCATTTTAATTTATAAACTACTTTAAAGTATATCAAATAATTATAAACTCTTTTAAAATATATCAAATAAATTTTTTTTAAATTATTTTAATAAAAATTATGTGTGGTAATATCAAACAAATTCCAAAACAAAAAGTTTTACCAAATAATATGCACAATAATACTTTACAAGTTTAGCCCTGGATGTATTGTGACCATTTAAATAAATAAACCCCTCACAAAATACAGTCTCATCTCATCACTTGTTATTAATTTATTCTTTAGGGAAAGAGACAACGACAATATTCGATGAGCGTAAAAGAGAGAATAAAAATATCCAGACGAAGCACGATTAAACTGGTCAACGATGTACTTTTTTAAAAATAGATTTTAAAAAATGTTAAATCAAAAATCTCATATTTGAAAACCGAAAAATAAGGAAAAGATATGTATTTTAAATTAAAATTTAAATTTTTAATAATGATTGATTAAATTTTTACAAAAATTAGTACTTAGTTTGAGTTCTATCTTAGTTTGATTAACAAAATAACAAATTATATGATATTCATTAATTATAAATTTAACACAAATATGATATGTTTGGTGCTACATAATAAATTTAGTACTTCATCATTTAAACTTACGTTTCTGGTACCGGGTATTACAATAAATGTCAAAACTCTAAAAATATGTAACGAACTATATGTATCCATTCACAAACAAGAATTTTGGTAACAATATAATTATTTAAGTGTCGGTGAATAAATCCATATCAAGCATCCGTAAAAAATATTTCCTTCGGTGACCTTGAGGTCAGCACCTCGGGCCGTGATTAATGACACAACAGGAAAACATACATACAATTCCAAGGAAGAAAGCATGTCAGGGTGCTACATCCCGAGTCCACATAAGCTGGTTGAGTTACGACAATCAGGTATCTCCGCGGAAAGGGGTAAAGATTTTTACATATGGGTACCTAGATGGACACAGGTCAGATAGTTCACGAACGGTCACCCATCACATGCTGGGCCAGCCGGGTTTAAACTAACAAACACGGATGGAAGAAATAACTATGTATAAAAGTAGTTAGTTATATAACATAAGGCGTGCAGTGATTCAAATAAAAGTTGTTATAACGATCTGAAAACTGGTTAGAATTTGGGAAAATCAGCTTCCAATGTTTAGGGAGATGAGATCTATGAGAAAAGAAGCAAACTATAATAGAATTATTTGAAATTTAGGAATGACAAGCCATTTGCAGCTTAAAATACTTTATTACCCCAATTCATCGAGACTATCGTTATGCAAATATTTGTCCAGTTTTGCGTATAGCTGCAAAAAATAATGTTTCACCACTCAATGTGCCATCATTCATTTCAAACGAAATGCAAAATTCTTTTAGTATCCCTATAAATAATATTTGCATTGTATGACATTAAATAATATACATATCCTTTTATTATGTTTGTTGCCTAAATATAAACCCTTTTACGTGTGGTTGGATTGACACACCTGCACTATTTTGGTAAACATAGAGAGATGAAGTTGCAGCATCGATGCACCCGGCCAGGAGCACGTGTGCATAATAGATACATTACAAATACCTTAAATTATTGACATATTTAAATAAGCTTATTTAATGCCATTATAATACTTTTAGTAAAACGGCCACAAAATAAGATAAGAACCTATTCAGTTTGCGTAAAAAATTCAGTAACAAAAAATTAAGATAATATAAGGTAACCTTATAATTAATAATTTGTGATTTTTTTCTCACAATAAAAGCTAACAATAAGAATAATGTTATATGCAATATATAAAAGCCATTGAGCTTAAATTAAAACTCTATTGCGTAAACCCATAATAATAAAGGGCTTATGGGATATTTCAATTATGCTTGTCATCGCATAAGTCCATCACAAATTAATATTCTATCGTTACATAACATCTGTCGATTCCTACGCCCGTACCGAATGCAATCGCTTTTATTTTCAATCATTTTCGCAACACCCGCATCACGTTCTTTCAATGTAGAGTCAAACTCTTTAGAAAATATCGTGAAAACTAGATATAGAGCTGATACAATTTTTATAGAGAACATTTTTCATATTTTTTGGTGATTTTTTTCATTACATGAAGTGAAATTTGAATGTAAATTATATTAAATATATATACATACAACATCTGCATCACGATCTTTCAATGTAGAGTCAAACTCTTCACACAATAACGTGAAAACTAGATATAGAGCTGATACAAGTTTTATAGAGAACATTTTCCATATTTTTTGGTGATTTTTTTGATTACATGAAGTGAAAGTTAAATGCAAATTATATTAAGTATATATGCATACAACGTCTGCATCACGATCTATCAATGTAGAGTCAAACTCTTCGTTAATAACGTGAAAAGTAGATATAGGCATTGGTGTTGTCGAGCCGGAACGCGCCGGAACGTTGTTCCGGCAAATCATTTTTGAGCCGGAACGCGTTCCGGCAAATCATTTTAGAGCCGGAACGCGTTCCGGCAAGAAAAAATATAAAAAAATCGCTACATACAGAAAATGATTTAATAAGTAAATTTTATACGTTATTATTCAACTAATTTTTATTAAATGTTATTATTGTAATAAACATACATATGTGCACAAAATGGGTTTTGTGATAATTTTTGTTTCTTTCCTTTCCGAACGGAACTGGAAAAAACTGGTTTTAGAACCGGTTTTTAAATTTTAGTGTTCCGGCAAAAAAATATTAGCGCAACACCACTGGTTTTACCAAAGTCGTTTTTAATTTAGTAACAAATTGAGGTGTATGAACTTCTTATAGAAAAATAATATTTATAAATTAAATCTTATATTCATTCGCATTTCTTATACGCTAACACCTACATCATAGGTTCCTTTTTGTGTATTTTCATAGCCTTATGTGTGCCTATACGTTGCATTCTATACTATACGCCATACATCTGTACCATACGCTATACTTCATTATATACTCTCAAATCCCTACATTGTATACCGAATACACCTAACCTATATCTACTTGTTCGCGCCGATCAAAGCAGGCGGTTATGCGAATAGAAAACAAAAAATCATCAAATAGATAATTATAAAAATCAGGTCAATTCAATCAATACATAATCAAAACATATTAAATTTGTTATAAATACTATTATAACTTATAAAATAAATATATACAGTTATTCAATTAAGTGTTTTACATATGGTCCTTCGAAAAGTAAATTCAAATTCAATCAAAACAAGATCCTAAAAAACACTACTATATATCCTATTACCTATAATTTCCCTTACACGCTACATTAACCCTACCGAGATTCGAACCCGGGTCCGCCACGTGGCACGCGACGACCTTATCCACTACACCACCGTAACGCTACAATCAACCGTCTTTTTTCGCGTGTCGTCGCGCCACCATAGTATTAATTATCTAATTAATTAGAAGATGACCAGTTGGACAAGATTTATATATAAAATCATTTACACTAAAAAATTGATTTGAAAGTTAAATGACATATTTACTACAAATTCAATTATTTGCCATAGTATCACAAAACAAATCAATTATCATTCACACATCTGCAATCCTAGCTCAGACTTTAAAAGAATAATATGACGAATATCCAATCTCACAACACCTTGCCATATGCGCAACGCAATGCCATCGGATTGCGCCAGACGCAGGACACTTCTCGCCTCGATTCCAACACTTTCACCAAAATGAAATGCATTTCCATTTAATGAACTTTGTCAAACAATGCCGAAACGTTTGTGCATATGACTTGTCATAACTTGATATACAAATACATGTGCATATATTGGCATACGACAAACAAAAACGAAAGGATTTTGTGATTGAGAGAAATGGATTTACCAATGGTTTAGGTATAAGGGTTAGAATTTCAATACTTTGACGTAAACACTTGCAGCTTGCATTTGGACAATGGACCAATCATTTTTATAAAAGACCGACAGATGTGCATGACATTCTATGGTAAATTATAACGTAATACTTATTTATTTTTCTGATTGAAAATATATGAAGAGAAAGATGCAAATAACTATTTCGATAATATCACAGAAATTAAAATCATACATATAAAATATATTACAAATTTTAGATAAATTTCGAATTTTTATATCTCTATTATATGAATAATTTTATATATTATAATATATTTAGAAATTATTCTTTAACTTCAGGTTGATGAAGATGTGGTTAACTAATCTCAAATTCCAAATTAAATAAGCTCTTCTAATTAAAAAAATGTGTAAAAGGGGCGTGAGAGAGGTACTTGGACTGAGAGACGACGACGAGGGCAAGGGATTCATTTATTTGTAGTGGCTCTTGCACCATGGACCTGCCTTCAAGCAGACTACCATTTATTATCATTATTATTATCTCACCTGTGGACCCCGTGCTATACGGCCTAAGTGCGTGCTGTCCTAAAGCCGCCGCACTTAGTATATTATGCAGCAAAGCCGCCCGTCCTGTGTGGTGACCTGGTTGTCCATGATGCAGCGCTGCTGATGACCCAGCATGCTGATGTTGCGGGTGTTGCTGATGATGAGAGATGCCATTCGCCGCAGACGAATGGTGACCAGTCTGCGGATGGTGGTTGCTGTGTAAACTCAAACCACCATTGTGATGGTGCGCTGACACAGGCGGCGGTGAAGGAGAACCGGTGGAAAGCGGGTGAATTGGCAACTCTGTATCAACTGTGGACAAATGAAATAATTTTAATATAATATATTTTCAAAAAAATATGAACAAAAACAACTGGTAAGTTTAAAATTCTTAACCAGTAGATTAAATTTCAAATTGCTATTGTATATCAATTTGAGACCGAGACAAAACCAAACATTGCATCAAATTCTTTGACTAATCTGAAATATGAAAATCACCGGAAGTCCATATCGGCGATACTTATTTAAACAGTAAATGTCTTATAACAATATTACGTTAATATTTGAAGAGTTCGTTGATATTCAAATGAATAAGTACCATCCAGGAAATGACATGGTCAGCTCTCATAGATAAACGCTGTATGACTTATCATATGATCACATTACGCTGATGTCGGATCAAATATAGTTTATGTATATAATTTGTATGTGCTCGACTGTTAATGAAATAAAAATACAGGCACGTGCCGATAAACTTGATACTATTCACAAAGACAAGATAGTTTTGTTCTTAGAACGCAAAAATAAGTGTCTGAACGGCTGAACGCTTTCTAAATAAAATTGTACAATTAGCTAACCGAGCATTTTCAATATTAGTAATATCAAAATAACAATAAATACATAATACATCATTAAAAGTGTAACATAATCATTTTAAAGATAACTCTTATTTATTCCAGATTCACAAATTCAACTTCGAAATTCATTTTATAGAATTCTTTTATACCTTTTTGACGTTCAGATCCTAAGATAACACTTCTGACCTTTAAAATCGATCGATGTCATAATAATAAGTATTAATTATGAATGATAATTGCTTTTCCTCTATATATTAAATTAAAAATAAAATTTGCGTGGTGATCTGTTGATATTTTTTCCAAATTTTGAAGTTTCGTCTCATATACATAAGGAAATAATGATGAATGCGAATTATCGAACTAGATTATGTTTTCATAAAAAAAATCCATGATGCATTAGCAAAATTGCGCGATATGCTCTTTCATAAATAAATTTTATCAACGGGAACATATCACCTTTTATTGCCTGCAGACAGACGTAAATAAAATAAAAAATAGCCGATACTGAGTAGTCCGTATAGAAAAAGTTTTGTGCAATCGTTTTCGTTATTTACTTTTTTGCGTTTGATTAGAGCCGACGATAAATGATCGAACAATTTTTCCGTTGATGTTTCAAGGTGACATATATACGAAATGTTATTATTGACAGGCAGATGAATGCGTGTAGGGTTAAAGAAACTTGAAAAAAAAATAATATAGAATATTCATAACTGTTTGTAACAAACAAGCTAAATTATTACTATGATTATTAAGTATTATAAAATTAATTACTTTAGTTGAGTTCATTGATAAAGCTTTGTGAAAATTTAAAATTAAGGGAAAATACTTTTACAATTAGTTTATTTTTAACTCAAAATAACTTGAGCTATAGATCTAGATATGTATCTATAGACTGAGTTAATTGTCGGGAATTCCCAATCATTAAGATTGCTTTTATGAAATATGAAGCATAATAATAAAAACTATTGTATATATATATATATATATATATTATTTAAAATAATCAATATACACTGTTTATACAATTAATTCAGATAATATTGATAACCTATATGAAACTAATTAAAAAGGAGCAATGCACTGTATTTACGCAATGCATTTAATAATAATAGATACCATGTTACTTATCTACCAGAAATAAAAATATATTTTATATTTTTCTCGTTACAAATTTATAATTGCAATTCGATTATCTGGATCCGTGTTTACGTGCTTCAAATGAATTAAAATTGCTTTATTTATCCTTCGATTACATGCGAACCAGTTTGTAGTGAAACGATGTTAATACGTAATTAATCATAATTTGAAACCTGATAATTAAGCGGGATTTGTCATCAATATTTTCAATAGGTAAAAAACAGTTATTCTAACGCAATAAGTTTCACACATTTTTGTAAATTATTTATTGCTTCATATACAATGCTACCTTTATCTTTGGGTTCTGACAATATTTAATTTCTTTCCTCTTGTTTTCATTCATGCATCGCTCGTTAAACACGGCAGTCTTTAGTTTTAACAGACTACATTATTTTACATTATTATTTTTTTCGTTCAAGTATGATTAGCCTTTATGCAAAGAGAGTACCTGAACAGCGATTACCATAATAAAGCATTCGCTTCACGGTATTTAAAACGGCTCGCGTCCTTTCGGTACTCGTGCACCTGACCCAGACGGGTTTTATGAAGGAACAGTGAACCCATCTATGTTCACGACACATAAAATCTCACCCCCGAAAGCTCCGAGTTGGTGCTCGCCCGTCTCATACTCGAGCTGATGGGGCGGGATCGATACGACTAGACTCACCACGCCTTCCTTAACAACCAACCCCAAGCAAAATGTACGTGTTGTTCAAATCTCAAACATTGTTGGAGAAAAAATGCGCTACCCTTAAGCGTTATGTTATCTTGGCCACACCTCTGATAGCATCCCTCCAGTGGATAGAAATGAAAATGAAATACGCTTTTCGAGAAAGTAAACAAAGATTTCGAAGACAGCTTTTTTGGATAAACCAAGGGACAATTAATATTTTATATTAGAGTTAGTTTCATTTAACAAAATTATTCATTACTATATAATAATTAATGCTAAATAAAAATAGATGATAAAAAAATATTTCACTCATAAATATTTTTCCACAATTATAATTTTCAAACTTTATTCTTCAACGAATAGAACATCATTTGTTCAAGAGTACTTATGTACGTGTAATACTTTTGGGTAACAATTCACACCGGCAATGAAGTGGCAGGAGAAATAATATTGTGCAATGTACAATACATTTAGTATTTCGAGTTGTTACTTCATAGACTACGAGACCACGTTCGTTTTTTATGGAGCTGTTTGTTTTCGGCACTTAGCACAGGTGCGAATAAGACGCTCAGCGCATTATAGATATGAAAACAAAAGGTACGAGTACATATATTCAAATATACGTAAAAATAAGCAACTAGATACTTTTTAAATTTGAATTATTTACTAACACAAAAAGTTATTAATTTAAAAAAAAAACAATTTTAAAGTCCACATAATTTAATGAAAATAAGTATATCAAACTCATTTAAGGGGCACAACTAGTGTAACCGCCTAAAAAAATGTGATTTTTGGGAATTTATATTAAAAAACTACTTTATCAATCATTTAAAAATTTTAGGAAAATATTTATACATGTTTTAAAAATACATAGTAAGAAAAAAATTAAATATTTTTTAAGTTATCGTCGATCTCCAACGGCGCGACAAAAAAGGCCCTTAACTGCTGCAGTGATTGCGGCCTTTTACGTGGATGAAATCAAAAAAAAATTGTCGTTAAACTAGATAATATTGTCTGTAAAATGAACTATGATAAAAAAATAAATCAAAAATTGACAAAATGGCGGCGTTTTTTAAAAAAAGTCGAATTTTACCCAAAATTTTGGTCGTTTTTCGACTGCCAAAATTCGGTTTTTGATCCGATCAAAAAATCGAGAGTTCATTTTACGGAGAACTATATATAAAACATGTGAATAAAATTTGATAGTGATCGGATCATTTGTTTTTGTGTAATCACTGCAGCAAATTCGAAAAATGCTGTTTCGAGAAAAACGCGTCCAAAAGATAAAATTATCGGTATACTGTATACTATATATATACTCTTTAAATGGCTGTGACTCAAAGTTGATTTTTTGAAAATTTCACACTAGTTGTGCCCCTTAACGTAAATAGTATATTAAACTCATTTAATATTTTGGATGGACAGGGTATTATGGTATTCAACAAATTGCGCTTAAGTATTAGGGAATTAGGTAATGAGATATTTTAAAAATTACCTAAGAATATTTTTCCTAATTACCTTGCTTGTTACACTATTGAAGTATATAGAAGTTATGACTTATAGTTAGTTAGTTATAAGCCGCGGCATCCGAGTAGAAAGGGTTGATATAGATATAAACAATTAATATCAGTTGTATAAATTTTTTTAATAATGTTTCAGCAGCACTTTTTAGTTGATTTCCGTGCTGAAGTAAAGGATAGATTTGCCTAAGTTAATTCTTGATATTTTTACTATGTGAATCATGTTAATTTCCAACGGGTAATGCGACATGCGGAAAGCGAAACGAAATAGTGAAATTGTCGGAAATATACCACACGACAAATCTTCACAAAAATATTACTTTCGTGCAGCGACCATATGAAGATGTTACAGGTCATTTAGGCGAATAATCGTTTGTGATGTGGCATGTTTAATATAAGACAGCGGTTCTGTGCCTGTATATCACAGTGCAAACATACAATAAACAGCAAATACAGCATTAGTACACTACTCCGCACACGGGCTGACTGGATCGCGATGTGGGTCAAGGATTCACTTTCTCTCTTCATCCGCTGTGTTAACACAATACGGACGTACGTACAGTGCCAGATATGTATGTGCATCGGTATTCATCACTACTGTAAAATGATATAAAAGGTATCTGGGCAGAATATCTTACATATTCAGGAAAAGACTCCTGGAATCCTTTCATCGAGAGTGAATGATCACTAAAATAGCAGATAAAGCACTAAACTAAATTATTTACCTTTTTATATTTTGGGAATTAAATTGAAAGTCATAGTATTTGTATTAGATTGAATATTCCAAATAAAACACTTATCTATAAACGTTCATTAAAATACTAGATTATTATATTAGAAAAGGACGAGTGTCACAACCGTCCCTGGGGGGTGTGGATTCCGTATAGCTACAAACACCAAAATTGTTTATAACAACTATTATTGTTGTTAATGACAATAATATGTAACACAATACAACATGAACATTTAAACAAAGCTTATGAATAAAATATAACAATATATAGCAAAACAAATTTTTTTAAACAAAGCTACCAAGAGTTCATTGTGATTTTTTTTTCTTATAATGATTTTTTCTATTCGTTTCTCTTTCGTGTTTTGTCTTAGCTAAATTAGATTTGTTTATCCGTTTAATCTTCACCCGAGAGAACAAGAAATACGTGTCACAACCGTACCCACAAAATTTGCCACCCAACGCACACTTTTGAAAACAAATAATCATTATGACAGAGCTAAATTATCTAAGCAAAAACTAATTGCTGATAAGTAACTACAAATATTCAATATACAGCAAAATAACAAACAAAATACAATTCTATCTATCTACAATCTATCTGTATACAATTAACACTTACTATTTAAAAATTTTGAACATAAAAACTTGCTTTTGACTCTTTAAAAGATCATGTTAATGTAAGGGAATGACTGAAAGCAATAATGGGAACTTGTTCGAATAATCATTCTTTATCCTTCTCTCCCACGTCTGTCACTACCGTACCCTGGCACAACCGTACTAAGTCTCCCCTTCTCTATTCAACTACAGTTAGGTTGTTCTACAGAACCAACAATTATTTCGGCAATTTCTTCGAAATATTTTATAAAAAATAAATTTATTGGGTAATTATAGTCAGTAATAAATGAATATACTATAGTATATGAAATGCTAACTTTTTCCATTATCATTTGAGTGTCAACATCAACGTTTGCATATTCCATGTATGCGTAAACTATCCGCGAATTAAATGTTTCATTATCGCATACATATTAGCATTTCCTAAAATGTTGCAAACAGTAAGTTATTATTACACAATTCGAGATTTAACAATCACATCTGCAATGTATGTCACACTTTTTTTGCGTAGCACCGACGACTGGAAATCTTTTAGTTTGTCTGTGAGGTTGTGGCGATCTCGATAGTCCTAACATTTTTATTTTATTTTTCTAATTGTATGTAAAACATGGTGCAAGATAAGTTTACTACTAATACATACTCTTAACTTATCACACAATTTAATCTGTTTTTAAAGAAACGCATACTGAAGTATATGAACAAAATAGTAAAAAAATATAAAGGATTAAATTCTGCAATATCCATTAATATTGAATAATCTAAAATTTGAGATATGAGAAAGCTCAACTTGTCACTTATTTCACAATAAGAATTTTTTTATGTTTAGAATAAAATTATGATATTGCTTATTACTTCTAATGAAACTATATAAATCAATCATGTCAAAATACATAAAGTAAATCAATTTCAACAACTGGTACAGTTTCGCTTTAGCAAATAGCATCAGAACGTCGTACATGTTCCACTATTACCTAAAAGGCCTTGGCTTGATTATACGCTAATAGTATATGTTCACGGGCCAATATGTACTCGTGTGTATATACTGGGCAGTGTGTTAATATCGTGACATATAGTTCCTGCTACCGGGGTATATGATAGCGTAGTGATTTCCCAATAGGATTGCTGGGATATCTTGTGAAATGCTTTAGAAAGACGATTATTAACTTCTTCGCACAAGGTAAATAGCCGCCCAAAGTATATAAACGCGCACTATGTCCATAAAAACCTACACAGGAGAAACTATGCAAAGGACGTCGCGGAGAGCAAACAATGAAACCTTACAGGTGTATCGTGCGAACAAGACATTTCATATGAAACTTGGATCATCTTATGGAAAACTTTGAGAGTTTTATTTAATATTAAGATTCAATTTTGCAAGATTGAATTCTTTATGTAACAGTTGAATTTGGACTAATAAATGATTCACAATGCGAGGAAAAATTTATAAGTATTCACTATTCAGTTGTGTGGAAAAATATATTTTATAATTTTTAAAAATAAATTGATTTACAACTAATTTATGAAGAATTTAATACTTGGCAAGAGTATTGATAATATTCATATTCATTGATCATCAATGTTATCAAAACAATCTTTTGACAATGGTCCAAAAGCTGGGAAAACTCTAGAAAAAATCAAACTAATATCAAGCATATAAAAAGTTCATATGATACCGTTGCATAATAATATTACAAGTATATTCATATGTAAAAGAATTCAAGCTTGCGAAAATGTTGTTTTGTAGCGGAAATAGGTCGAATCGTCACCTGTTATGTTAGAATGTCAAAAGGCAAACACTGAAAAGGGCACAAGGATATCCCAAAAATTTATCAACATAAGTCAAGACTGTAGGACGATTAAACGTGGGCAACACAATAAGTATCAAGAATGTTAATCGTGAAATATCTTCAATAACCAAGGGCATACGTAGAACTCATAAGAATTTTCCACAAATACAAACAAAATAAAGCATAGGTAAACAAATTTAAAGTTGAGCACTTGTCTCAATACTTACTACTGCAATATTCTGCGTGATATTAAAGTTTAGCAACTTTTTTCAAAAAAAAACATAGTTTTATGTTCATGTTATTCATTTTGTCGTTATAATTTTTTATTCGTGAATGATTTTTTATTTGAGATTCTTTTTATAAGTATTAAAATTTCAATTTTAATTTTAATGTAAAAATAATGAATTCATTCTAATTACAAAATTAAATTTCAAAACTAATTTACTGTTTTAAACTAATAAATGTCTTTGTCCAAAGTGTTATTATTGAATAATTGCATTCCATAAACGTGACCTTACATAACATGTTCTTATCAATTATGAATATTTTAATTCTTGTCTGATGCATATAGATTATTATGTATGCAGCACGTGTGAGAAATGTTCATAATTTTAGGGCGATCGAACAGGAAATTCATTAAAGTTTATTATTATTTTCATTATTCAATAAAGTGCATCGGGTGTGTGACCTGCATGCATAACACCAAAGGCCTGATATTCAATGACGTTGAAATAGTCTGACGGTCATAAAAAATGTAGAAGTATAATGTTTCGTTTGTATCAAATCATATTCGAGATGCGCTACAAAGTGGGTTTTATTATTGTTGGATTGATTAGGACAGTATATTTTATTGCTTGTCGTTTATGTTTATTGTGAACAAGAGTATTAAAAAAGCAACGGAAATGAATGCATGATATACACACATACATATGCTTAATAAAATAATAAATATTAAATAATTTTTTTTAAAGTAATATTTGAGAAAAACTAAAATCGATGTTCAGCCAACGATTATCGTCATCCGTGAGGTGAAAGAAGGAATAGAGCTGTTCTTAACTGACGTTAAACTGTGATCAGAGATATAAATTGTACTGATCGAGTGAACACTCAAAGGCACTCCACACAATCTACCAAAAATTGCACAACCTTTAATTAAATGGCGAAAACAGGTCGGTTCCGAATTTAGCAACCCGCGCCACAACTACATTTGCACAGCTCGTTCACCGGCACACAAAGTGTTGCGATATCACTTCAGACACCGTTGATTATAGAGCTGGATATAACATATATTCGAACATTTTTCTGTTTAATATTTATGAAATTTGTAGAATTTGAATAAAAATATTCCTTATAATTGACTGGCATCTCCAAATTTCGAATAGCAATTGTTCAAAGATTCCTGCTAGATACATAAAACCATATTACCATCTTAAATAATCTAACACTAATTGTTTAATATCGAATTTCGACTAATCTCGAATTTTATTTTGTATGATGTACATAATGTAAATTAACTGAATTTTTTACAAATTCAATTTTGGAATTGCTAACAAAATTATAAAAAAAATTAAAAACACTTTCGATTTTGAAATGAGTAAATTGAACAAATTGCAAACTCACTAGCGCATTTTAATGCATTAGAGTACCGAGTTGCTTCATTGAGTATAAGTCGACTTGATGTATAATAGAGTTCGGCGAATGGCATAGATCGTAGATAAAATGTTTTCTTACTTCATATAATAATGCGGTTGTAGATCTCTCAACACCATAGAAATCCAATGTTGAAGAAAAGAGAAAGACATTCAGTGTCTGCGCTTACGACAATTACGGATGTTGCATGGTACTTATCCGCGTTGAAGAAATCATCTCGTCAACGATACTGTTAATTGCAATCTTCTCGCAAGATATTGTGCTGAAGGTTTATTATGACAATTTGAGAAAAATATATTGCAAAATAGCTACACATGGTGGTACTTTTACAGAACGACAATTCTAATGTGGCAACAAGATTGTGTATAAATGTAATAGCAACTAAGTATTACACACACGCACACAGACAAACATACACAAACACTAAATATAGACAAATACACACGCACACAGACAAACATACACTAAATATAGACACATATATATTCATTATAATACATATATACATTATATATAAAAATTACAGATTTACGAATCTAAGTAAAGGATTAAGTAGACGTGATAAAACTATGCGTTTGAGATCATCATAGCAAAGAGTTTGAACTGCTTCAAAATTATTTGTGATAAATCATTGATTTAAAATCAACTGCCAATATTTTGGAAAATCATATTGATTTACTGATCAATTTTTATGTATAGCATTTAATATGATGCATAAAACGTTCAGATAATGATATCTAAAAAAATTAAAATTATTTAAATTTTAAATCCACATATGAGTACTTAAATCTCGTTGTTTTGTTTGTGTTTTGTACATATGATGTCATAATTGTGCCGACATGTTCGCAGACTGTTGAGAGGCTCAGAATCTGTGTCATAATCCATGCACGTATCGCATTTTAAATGCAAATATTAAAGACATGAAGGTAAAATCTGTGCGAATAACGTTGTTACATCGAAGTAAAGTGCATCAATCAGCCCGGAATATTTTCACTTTAGAATACCACATGAACATGAACTACAATGAATATTATTAAGCTATGATTATGAACCAAATGTAACTATCAATCAAGTAATTTTTTCTAGCAATTGGTATTAAAATATATAACTAATTATCTATATCTGAAGTAACTATTATAGTAAGGTCACCTCGGAATTCAAGATACCCAGCTGTAAGTCTGTGAATACTTGTAAATTGACACCTAAAAGTTGTCTCAAAACCTATATATGTTGCGTACACCCTACCATATGTAGGTTTTGAGACAAATTTTAGGTGTCAATATACAAATATTTACAAACTGGACTATTCAATATGTATAATATTAGAAGGATAATTAATATATTTTATTGTGATGAATCTTTCATTCATATTTATTGATAAATTTAGTACAAATATACCAAAATAACGCGTTTTCAACTGTTTAGTTCTTGAGATATTCAAGCAATTGTCATAATTGCACTAATAATATTTTAAACTACAACTTCACTTACTTCATTATAGAGTAATATGTCTATTTTAATAGGATAAATAAATATCTTCAAAAAATAATTTCATGTGTTTGCAATTGCTCTGCCTTCATTTATTTCCATTCCAAACTATGTATATCGAATTAATCAGACTGGCAATCGATGCATTCGATTCTGAAATTGAAATCGAGAGTTCTCGAGTTTGATTCTTTAAATGTTCACGATCAGTTAGCGCAGCGTCGCGGATAAATTATTGCCATTGCTAATTGGGACAAGGATTTTATTAAATATGTCAGAATGTGCACATATAGCGAGCTACTATAATGCGGCGACGCACATAAATAACGCATAATTTGTGCGATATGCATTCACTGCATATTTATACAGAATCTAGTGAATATTTAAATCTAGTAAATATTTTACTCAAAATAGTTAGAATGATAAACTGGAAAGTTTTTGATATTTATAGAATTGATCATTGGATTTAAATAAAATGAATTCAATCTAAATATATAAAAATAAATTTGCATTAGCAAAAAGAAATTACCTATCGCAAACAATAAAATAATGATCAATGAAAATGACATTTCATAATAAGAATGAATAAAATGATTTTGCGATTATCATCATCAAGACTGACTAACATTATTACATTTAAAAATAACTAGTTTAAGAATAATGTATAAAAAATATTAAATTTGAAATAATATCAATTTTAGCATATTTACTCTATTTAATTTCAGGTAATATAATACTTTCTATGGAACATAAACATTTATACGATTTGTTTTGTTTTTTCGATACAATTGTATATACTTATTTATTGATAAGCAAGCCGTAATAAATAATAATAAATGTTATTTCAGGCTGCCAATAATCAAACAAAAATTAAACTAGTGGGGTGTATGGCATCGTGCCTTAAGGCAAATTGCTGGAGCTCCCCGTACCGTAACGAAATGTTCGAGGAATACTGAATGTTTTCAAATAGATTATTATTAATATTATTACATTGTCTAATATTTATAAGAATTATATAAACTGAACTGCAAAGTTAAAATTATTTGTTTAAAGTATATGAGAACTATAGTCAGAATTAAAAATAAAATCTGAATTATTTTCGATATACAACAATTTTTTTTTTGAAAAACAAAAGTTAAAACCATTTTTTTCTTCAAAATCAATTATTTTGTTAAGGCAAGCAGAAAGTTCTTTGAATCATTTAAATCGGACGCTTAGTTCTCTCAAAAACTGCCATTTCTTACACATTTAGCTCCATATCTTCGAAATGGCTGGGCCTGTCTTTGCCAAAAACTAATAAACTAATCTCCCAATCATTATTAATTGAATGTTTTCTAGATCATTCAAATCGGATGCTCCGTTCTCTCAAAAACTCGATTTCTATTTTCTGCACACTTTGCTCTTTATCTCCGTAACGGCTGGACCTGCTTTTGCTAATCAGCTCATCTCCCTATCAATAGGAATCGAATGTTTTTTGAACCATTAAAATCGGTTGATCCTTGCGCCCGAAAACGTGACTGGAAATTTTTTCACACACACAACCATTTTTTCTGAGGTATGCCAAAATGTTCAGAAACCTTCAAAACGTCGAGAAATGTAAAAATTTTCAGTTTCGATTTTCGGCCCATTACAATAACTTACCCTACGGGAAGTTAATAATATTAAATACAATATAATAATCACTATTACATCAAAAACTGCCTAATAAATAATAAATTATCTTCTCTATTTAAAATAAATGTGGTAATAAAAATAAATTAAATACTTCCTATAAAATTATAAAAAAATTCATGTTATGTCAAGTTCTAATACAATGAACATAAATTTATTTTATTTATCTTTGCCCTATTATTGTCAATATAATGATGTCCATAAATACAAAACAGAAGGTGTTTAAATCGCTTTTAAAGATCTTGCCTAATATAAACAGCAATATAGGTCCGCCCAAAAGTTTTGCTCGCGTTAATCGAAATGTTTGCAATCTTCGAATGACATTTAAAAGCATCACATTTTGTTCTGTACGAAATCGAACCGGTCGCGCCTTGCAAACAAAGTTGACGCGGAATCGCGGCGCATTTTCCGCGGCTATTGCACCACCAGCACCAGGCTAGGCAGCAGCCGGCTTGCGGAGGAACGCTGTGCGTCTACTATTGAGGTAACTGGGTCAGCTAGCCGACTCTCTATGGTCTACGGCTCTATGATCTTTTGCTAGTGTTCGTGATCGTTCGCTCTCGACAAACGCTGCTCATAGTCGCATAGACAAATAGACCAACAAACTAGTAGTAGTATACTGTAGACTGCAAACTGCAAATTGCAAGAATGTGCACATACTGGTAAGTGGTAACCGACCGAAAGAGAAAACTGCATGGTAGGTTGTTTTGTCGCTTTCTGCTGTTGCGTTCTCTGCACAATTGGCGGGAAACTTTCGTTCGTCAGAAAGTTGTAGCAGCAATTTATATTTTCCAGAGAAAATACGTTGAAACGCAATTGTTTATTTTGAATTTAATCTTCAAGAACATTTGCGTGACTCCACTAGTAACGTTTCGTTTATGTGAGAGAGATAAATCGTGAAAAAGTGAATCACCCTTATAATGTAGTCAAATTTTAGATATTACGTAGAGTTATTAGCAAGCAAGTGTTTTATAAATACTCAAATAACTTTACAGGGCTTACCTTATACCAATGTAATATGAAACGCATGCTAAATTATTTAAAATTATGATGTAAGAATACTAAATTATCATTCAGTATTCACATTTTAATTACATCAATAAAAATTTGGCAGACCACAAAGAAATCTTCAATCATCTAAGGTTATGCCTGTAGTCTATTAAAATTATATAAACAAGCAATAATCATAAGAATCCATATATAAACACATACTACACGCAGGAAAACATTACAAATAAATAAGGAAATGCATAAAAAAACATCTCTATATAAGAAAAGAACTGTACTTCAGGTATATGAAACGGTTAACAAATGCTATAAATTTGAGTGAAACATACCTTCACGAAAAAATATAATAAAAAACTAAGAATAAAAAATACATTAGAAAAAACAGTGTCCCGTTTCAATATGATACATATTTAGCAGGATTTTTTCTCAATCTTTACCATACGACTTTATTGTGTCGCAAGAACTGTTTCCTCGGGAACATAATAAATTTTATGAACATCTAACGGTACACATTGGGGAACTGCGCAAGGATTTGAATTGATCTGAATACAAGATACGCACGGATTCAAGGAAGACGACAATATCGGTGCAAGAAGTATCTTTTATATTCTTACAGATATGTGAATTGCATACAAATATAAAGGCTCAGAAAACAAAGAACAGGACCTGCTTTGTTGCAGAAAAATAAGATGATATCAAGCAGTTAACGGGTGTTTATATAAAAATAGTATAGTACATGCGTAAATTGTATCTACATATTTTTTTAAATAAATTATTATATTATTTTTTATGACGGCTTATAATGATATAAACCTCAATATAATGATATTAACAATAATTATTTATATATTAATTTTTCGATACTTTGATAAATTGCATTGTGTCAATTAGGCTCGTTTTGCTATCAATCATGAAATCACTAAGTTAACGTCATATAGGTACCTTAACTGAAATCATGTTAGTTAATTTGATATTCATGTCACACGAACAAAAAGCAGCAAAAAATCATTTAATAACGAAAACAACCAAACTCTGAACGATCAACTACATTTCCGTTGAATCAGGTCAAGAGCTTCTAGTTAACGACGCAACCACGCGACTATCAAAGATATAATAAATACATTCAAAGAATCATATATATACATTTGCATAATTTGTTATACAGATTTGTATTTTACAAATGCATACGAGTACGAAACAGTATGTATTCGTCTAGTATGCCAGCATA
Source organism: Ctenocephalides felis (assembly GCF_003426905.1). Taxonomy (NCBI): domain Eukaryota; kingdom Metazoa; phylum Arthropoda; class Insecta; order Siphonaptera; family Pulicidae; genus Ctenocephalides; species Ctenocephalides felis. The sequence goes on from NW_020537324.1 coordinate 11,733,780, forward strand.
CAATGAAATATTAGTTGAGATGCTTATAACGATTTCATCATCATTGAACAATATAGAAGCAAAACAACAAAAACAAAACCAGAACTTTTATGTGAGTCATATTTGGAATATAGAGACTATTAATTATTATTTATAACATATTCACTAGCAGAAATCCATCCAGATGGGAAAATATATATATGTACACACACACGCCACAGTGTATATATATAATATTTAATTGCAAAAGCTTTTTTCTTCAAATACAATAGGTATAATTAAAATATAAGATCGAAATAGGCTAAAGTAACTAAAACAGTATATTAATCTATAAAACATGCCGACAAAATTCTATACTATCAACATAAAAAGCAGAGTTTTTAACTAAATATTGACTTTCAACTTATCACCTTTTCGCAGGTAAATATATTATAGCAACATAACATATTGTAAAACATGCATATCTGTAATGTGTGCTTAAAATGAAGCGTTAAGTGTGTGTTGGATCATGTGAATATATTGCGATATACCGGTAGCCTGAGTATGTTTCCGTCATATTAAATCGCGGCACAGGCATAGTTGCTGATTAGCCAACTAACTGCACGCTACAAAAGCGCCAGTTTTATTTCAACACTTCACAATTTCGAATGGCCTAGGCAAATAAAGACACAGCGACAATGTGTAAGTGATTTCCATGGGTAAATTGGAAATGGACAAACATCCATGAATAAGATTAAAAAATTTCTGATCTTTGTACAATCGTACATTCTCAAAGTTCATCATTTTGTAAACTCTATGCAGAACTCTTAATATTACTTCAAATTAAACACCTGATCTTGAAAGATTTTAAACACTATCACTTTTTTATTGGTTGATTTCTAAAACAATTTTTCTCTATTCCTGTGCATTTTTATTTCAACACTTCACAATTTCGAATGGCAAATTGAAGACACAACGACAATATGTAAATGATTTTTCCTGGGTAAATGCTTGGAAATCAACAAACATTCATGAATACGTTTAAAAATTTTCTGAATTTTGTACACTAGTAAATTCTGTACGCTAATCATTTTGTAAAATTTATAAAAAAATGCAAATATTACTCCAAATCAAATACCTAAACATAAAAGATCTCAAACTCTATTACAATTTTATTCTTATTTCACAACGTAGACTGGATGGCGACATACTAACATGCATCTAGGGGCCAATTCCCGGATAAAATAGAAATGTTATTTTACGGGTCTATAATCTTATGAGTTGATAATCACGAACTATCAGAAAGCTATGTCTGTGCTGCTCGATCGAGCATTTCTAAAAGGCAGAAAAGTCAAAAGGGTTAGACTTAACGTATGTATTATCAAAGTGAAAACAGCACTTATGATGGTATTGTTTATTGTTATTTGTTATTTGACGTGCCATTTGGTGGTTAGATTTTAGAAGTAGATTTAGAGTAAAATGCTTGATCGCACAGCAAAGATATAGGGTACTTTTGGACAGTTCTTGACTACCAACTCATACGATTTTTGATGCATAATGTGATATATCTATTTAATACAAGAATTGGTCCCAATGTATCGTAGATCAGACACTATTAGGACTTAAATCAGTCACATTAAATATTTAAATAAAATAATTTCTTGTATGAATTAAGTTTCTTGTATAGGTTAACTTAATTCAAACAAGAAATTTTTTTATTTAAATATTTAATGTGACTGATTTAAGTTCTGATAGTGTCTGATCTACGGTACATTGAGACCAATTCTTGGATATATCATGTTATGCATAAAAAATCGTATGAGTTGGTAGTCAAGAAACTCTATAGGATAACATTTTTATTTGCTGCATTTTTAAGTGCTGATTCTGCGACTAGTTTTTGTAAGTTTGTTTGAATTTTTTTCAATTTTTACATTAAGCTATTCTGATTCTGTTATCCATTATTCGCAAGGTTCTTAAAATTCGTTATAATTATAGATATTTATGACTACCTACACATACGATTATCAATCTGTAACATAAAATTTCTATTTTATCCGAGAATTGGCCCCGAAGGATCTATTGTAATATAATAACATTTAGTACATTTGAAGCATGTGCTCAGAATAACGTGCATATTATTATAATATAATTAGTTTTTAATAATAAAAATTTCATGGTTGTATTCGAAAACAAATAAATTTTCTCCGCAATTTTCTCTGTTCCTATGCATACCCATATCCATCGCGCATGAGAATATTAAATAAAAATAATGATGAAGTTGAACTTTATGAATATAAAAAACATTATTGCGTACATAGTGTATAGTGGTCGGCGTTGAGCTCTCGGCACATGGTTATTGAGGACGCATTGCGTTGGCATGTCAAATCACTAGAAACAAGTCGGAACTGACCAACGCAATAATTCCGGTATAAACTCACGCATACAAACGACCGCGGCGCGATATACAGCTGCTCGAGAACGAACATCGAAGTACGCATGGGTACGTACACGAGACGTAAACAGGTAATGCAATTCTCGTATTAGTGCAAATGTAATTCATCGCCATATGATTGAAATTTGCAACTTCGTAAAGGAAAAGTAAGATGTAAAATATTTTGAAAAAATGAAGAAACGCCGAAAAATTAATGTATGACCATTATAGTGTGTTCAGTAACTCATTTCCTAAAGACATGTATCAAAATTAACCTTTGCAACCAATTTTCCTCTATTTATTCCTTTACAATTATGTGCAAATTCGTGTACACGATTTATGCTAATATGAGTGTGTGCCGGATATACTAACCCGAAAAATAGAAAGTATTACAAGATACCAACACGCAGAAACAACACAGCATGTAAGCTGCCAGCGGGCCTCCAATGGCGTAATATTGCGTAAGAATGAATGAGGATAGAGTTTGTATTGGTGAGCACATGACGATATGGCAAATTTTGACGTACATGGCTTTGTCACTGGTGATCGTCGAATTGATTTTTTAATTAAAGAGTATTAATTAGATAGTAGGAATTGAATTAAATTTAAATTGTATAGTTCAGACTTTTTTGCCATTGAAATTCATAGAAGTATCCATGTGAACTAAATTTCCAAAAAAATTAAACTAAAATTAACTTCGTGGTTAATGATAATAATAATAATAATAGGTAGAACTGCCCCGAGGCAGGTCCGTGAGCTGAGTTAAACTCCAACTCGATTCAGGGAAAAATAGTGTGAGATATGTCCCATTGCCATTTCTCACCGCATTGCCCGAAATAGGCTATTTTCAATTGGAAACTATATTTGTCATCTATATTTTCAAGTGAAAATGGTCATCGCTACTGCACAGTGTCAGGTTGCCTAGAACGGAGTTCGAACTCACGACCCCATCCACACAAGTCCATAAGCTTTACTATAATCCCATGGAACATCCCAGTGCATAATATATTTTAATATATTTAAAAAAATGTATGTACATTCAATATATTTTTTAAATTAAAGCAGATACATAATATTGCAAGAATGAGAGGTATGAGGAAACAAAGGTTTATCATAAAGCTTAGAAGAGGTTTTGAAGACTAAAGAAACAAATTATGATTCGTGCGTAAAATGAACATCTAAAATTAAGCAGTTGTTGGCAAATGTATAATAATGCATGTGAAATAACAACTTGATATAAAATTTAATGCAACTTTATGCAATCTGTATATTGCATAGCTGAATCTCAACACAAGTTCGTTAAAAACTTGATGGAATTTTTGGACGATTTCAATAGGAACATCAGATACCATCAGAAATCTTCAATGGAAAAATTCAATTCTTACAGTAATATACGGCGTATCGCAATCAGATTTCAAGTGAGCGGCCGATTCGCGGGCACCACTGATTACCAAAAAGACACAGCTCGTAGATTCGCACCATCTAACAAAAAACTATTTGATTCTCTTTTACTGAACACAAACTCACGCTCATCGACCTTGTGCTAGTTGCTGTTGGATTATTTGCCACAATGTGTACGACGCGAACGAATCGGTGATCGTCCTATCGGTCTCTCTAGTGACTTGGCTCATAGATTACACGTGCCGTGCAACATTCGCAATGACAACAAACGTGTAAAACAGTTATGCAAAATAAGATTAATATAAATCATTTCCATATATTCAAATGAATCCTTACATTCAATTAAAATCACTATTTGGCAGCCATTGTAGGTGTCTGATATCTCTATACCACGATTAAAACTACACATTTTAGATATAATTGTTTCAGAAATATGTACAACACATGTATCTTAAAATGTCCTTTAAAGGTAATTATCACTTCCTTGAAATACTTTCATTTTTACATTCACGGTACAAGAAGAAGATACAGCAATTTTTGCAAGGTTTAAAAAATATAATCTGCAAAGTACTGATGACAATATAGATTTCACATAAAAAGTTCTTGTGTCGAGCAAATATTTTTATGTTTTTATGATTCGCAAAAAAGTACGACAAAGCAATAAAATTCTTGGGAGCATGCCCTATACCCTCAGATGCAGTTTCTCAAGTCGTGGGAAATAGGAAGTGCAATATGTTTTACTTAACACAAGTAATTTATTAAAAAATTGAACTACTTATAAGCAGAAAAAGATATTTTAAAATTTTTTGGACATAAACGATTTATAGCGTATCTTATTTATAGAATGATCTTTAGATTGCCCATACAGGTTTTATTAATTTCGTATGCATATGATATAAACGACTCAAGTTGTCACATGTGGGTCAGGGTAAGACTACTAACGCTCATAAGAATGACACTAGGAGCGTTCTCCATAAGCATTAACTAATACCTAATACGTATACCATACCAATCATGAATACATTATATAAACAGGTAACGGATACAATATCACGAGATCGTAGAAAAACATTAATTTGATTATCATTGAAATTTGTTTTCTGAGAATAAACCGAAGGTAGATAACTGAAAAATAAATAAATAGAGCCAAGGACTCGTCGAGCCTTCGATAGGCTTTACAGATTTTAATACGATTTTACACATGTCTATGCATGCACTTGCATATATTACTATTGTATGTATAATATTTAAAATAAAAAGAAATTCATCATTGTCATATTGTAGACAGTTACATATTATTTACGGAAGTTTATAATGATTATTATTATTTTTTGTAATCAATTGCAACAAAAGTAAATTTTAGATGATATGGTATTTGCATAGAAACATTTATTTTAAAAATTGTATAGAGTCAGTTACTCAATGCAATTTGCATATTTATACAGTACCTACAGTTCAGTAAGAAGTCCATTATATGCAATAAAATCACAAGTTGTCCATGTTCTGAAATTAACTAAATATTTAATTACATAATGCAATTCCGAAAATAGGAATTACTTTCCACCCCTTTCCACGAATATTATCATATTCTCCACTTTTACAGGTTCATTATCCAGAAGTCAAAACTCACATAGTTTTATTGCCGAAGGATACAAATCCGTACAGGTTACAATGTACTTTTATTATACAGGTAGCCTAAGTATCGTCACTGAATACAATGGCATCAAAACAGGTATTTACAAATATACCCGCACCCTACAGACTTCAGAGATCTATAAAAAAGATTTGAATCTAATACTATACAATGAAGTATTTGATTGTAAGCTCTGAAGACTCAAGGAAATGATTTATATATTTTATATGCTCATTCATGACAGACATCTGGAATGGAATAATTGAACAACCCGAATCGAATTAAAGGGAACAACATGAATCGGATTTTGTGTTTATTTGTAATTAATAATCAGTGATAAAAATAAAAGTATTAAAACATTTCTGTCATTGTAAGTGAGATAAAATCTAATTCAAGGAATATATTTAATACGTGTAACCAGAGTAAGACAATCATTTGATTTATTATCAAGCGCGATAATGACATTTTGCTATTAAATGATTATTTTCACTTAAAATAGAAAGCGATTATAAGATTTTAGATAATTTATCGAGAGTTATCACATTGTGGATTAAACTTTTATATAAAAATTATTAACTGTTTTAAGTATGAAAATAAAAATGCATGTACGACAGTCCTAGATTCCAGCAAATTTACATATTCATATGATCACATCTGTTTTTTAAGACGAGAAAATTAACATTCTGCATTTTCAGAATGATATTTATTTAAGCGACCATTTCCGCATATATTTACCCACATATCGGTCATCAAACATTTTCGCTTTCCTGGATAGTATTATTTTGGTAGAAATTCACAGTATGTATTATGCATGAGACACTCGACTCCATATGCCAACACGACATTTCCTGTTTGTCATGAAAATTCGAAGCGTTCGCCGAGAAAATTCGATCATAAATGGAGCGTGTATTTTTCCGTTAAACGAACAACGTCGGGTAAAAACACCTACTCTTTGTAATGAACTCAATAAAATTACGAGTACAGAAGAGATTGGATTAAATATTAGGCAGATAATCTGATAAACAACTTGGTAAATTTATTTTATTGATGTTAATAATGGAAACATCTCTTTCTATATACATATATCTGAAGAATATTGTTATAGTTTCAAGGACGCCTCTGACAACTTATAAATATTAGCCATGGCCATATTGTTATTATTAATGAAAAAGTGATTAATAATATTTTTTACTTAAGATTTATATTTATGATGGAAAAATTTAAAATATGTGAAATTTCTATAGAATTTCTAGCTATAGGATTAACTTTTGTCCTGAAATCCAAATAATAGGTATAGTGAGGCCTAAAGATCCGCGGGTAAAGAGGTATACCAATAATATGTCCAAAACAAGCAAAGTTAAAATTGTTTTAACAATAATGTTTGAAAGTAGAGGGAAAAGATGTATAAGATGTAAGATGTATTAGCCACAACCTTGATTCCTACGATATCGCTATGAAAAAATAAATGGCAATGTTTGAAAATCCACATCAAAAGTGTTTTCTTTCGTTGTTAGTTTTTTTGTTATTTATTGTCACATATTTATATTTATTATACTAACTTGAAATACTACCAAATGGGTAGTATTTTAAAAATTTATTTAATAACTAATCACAACAATTACTGAATTTCTTCTCACGCAGTTGTAGTTTAGATGGAAATAATAAAAAAAAAAAGTTTTTTTGTTATGAGCACTGTGGTTTAGTTTACGAGACCTTAATATGATTTTTAAGTATACGTAATTTAATGGTTTATTAGATTTTTAAGTTAGATTTAACATTTTTATGTAACCTTCATAAAGGCTCACACGTGGGTAGGGTACAAAGGACCAACTAAATCATTACCCTGGTAAAAGTGTATACAATTAATAATAGTAATACAATTAAATAATAGTAAAAAAGTAAATTAAATTAGAAAACGCAATTTTACAAAAGTTAAATTCTGCTGATGAATATTTCTGAATAAAGACCAGATCAAGGTTATATACATTGTTATCACTGTAAAAAATGTACACATGATATTTATATTTTGCATTGATTGAATAACGCAGCTGTTATTTCGTAAAATTACTCTAAAATTACAAATGAGTGCTGGGATATGTTTGTCCCTTGACTGTTCCTTTTTCTCCCGCCTATGGGTTAAGAAGGGCCAGGTGACAAATTTTTGAAAAACAGCAAAAAACACATTTTTAAAATGCTGAACTAGCTGGTTTTACTGAAGATAGTCCGATAGTTGTTTGTTCCTTTGGACCTTTGTGCCCCCTCCCCTTCCCTACACGGTTTTTCCACGTGAACGACATCGTTAGGAATCAAAGTAATGGACGTGGGTGATTGTTTGTTACCCAATGCATAACCCCTAAATATACAAGTTAATATGCGTGATATATAACCTAGCCTAACAACGAACCGTCAGGGTAGCGACAGTGAATAATACCGCGAGCCGCGGATGTAAACACTAACCTACCTCTCTCAACAGAGGCGTTATCGATTTCTTATGAGCAACAGCCTACGCGTTTCACCGGCTCGTTCGAGAGTATAATACATCAAACTACCCCATAGCACTGACGCTTTTCTCTTATTCGCACATCTTGACCTACATTACTCGATTTGCCGTTAGATATGTGCAAATCTCTAACAAGCACGATACTTTGCATGCTTATCTCCATATGGTCTTATGTAATGTTTTTCACGTCTGAACAACGTATATTAAAAGCACACATATATAGGCCCGGTGGAAAATTCGACCGTTTGTTGCCAAGTCGCAGAGATGTTATTTCGTTCCGTCACCACGCCCACGGGAAATTTAAGGTCGTGTATTTTACTATATTCAAATGCGAATTACAAGCATTAAAAATTTTCCGATTGATTTTATTGTCTATATGGATACAAAAACATACGGCAAAACAATGCGTTAAATTTTTATATTTCTTTTTCCTTTGGATTTTTATTACATTATCATCACTTCTATTATTGTTAACCTTCCCTTTATTTATTATCATTATTGACTTTAATATTATATTATCATATCAAACTAATAAAAAATAATCTGTATAGTATTATCCGTATTTATCGTATTAAGTTAATTTATTTTTTTAAGTAATTTAACATTTAACAATTTGACCTGGAAAGGTTTTAAGTTTTTTATTTTTGCACCCAAAAATTAGTTATACCTCTTCACTATATTTCTAATAATAAATATAGGTCACCATCTGCAACCGATGGTTTTATCGAATAAAAAGGTTTATAAATACATATTTCCATTTTTTTTATTAAATATCTTCCGACTTCATTCAAAAGAAGTAGAGGTACTGCTGTCAAATGCAATTTGATATTCGCATAAAGGATGCAGTTTTTGATATTTATAGGCTCAAAGAAATATGAGGGCGGATGGATCTGAAAAAAAAATCGTATGCAATCTGTATACTCTAAATTTTGCCGATCGAATATGGGTCAGGTGTACGGCTGCTCATAAACCAGGGATTAAGGATCGATTTTCCTACGTATTTGTATCAATCAATCAAACAATAAAAAAATAAGCGGGCAAGAAGATTGAACAAAATTTAAAAATTATTATAAATTTTATGACGCTTTATATTAACGGGATGTGGTCGTAATTTCCTCAAAAAGAAAGAACTAAAGAGGTTAAAAAAATGTTTTGAAAAGCATGTCGCTTTTATAAAGTCAGTTTATGATCGTCTTTATTAAGAACGTTAAAGAACCGAGTTGCAACGCCAGATTGAAACATTTAAAATAATGCAATAAATGTATAACATCATTACAGCAATGCTTTTTGTACTTGACGAACGGTAAATTTAATGTCCAAATAAATCTCAAAAAGAAAACCGAATTCTTGAAATTATGCACGGTGCATAATAACAGATCGAAAAATTTATTCGTTCGGAATTTAACACATTAGGAAATGCAACGACAAAAGAAAATGTTTCATATAACAATTCACGATCGAACACTTTATATCTAATTTGCTTTAGATGAGTGGATATACCTCTATAGAGAAAAAGTAAAAAAAGGTTAGGTACCAATCAGATGATTGACGTATAAAAAATAACGTTTTGGAGAAATTTTTGGTATAAGAAGCGACATTGCTTCTTTAGAAAAAAACATAGAGAAGGATTGCATACTTGCAGTATACTAATATGTAAAAAAGTTTGTTCTGTATGCGGGACAGCTGTTAAATTTAGCAATGGATAAAATACTTCAACGTATTATTATAATAAAATTACTGAACAAAATTGAACTGACTTATAAACACTTACATTTTGAATAAGATTTTCATTACCAATAACCTTGATTTCAATAATTATTGTGTCGGTGTTATCTCAATTATTAGGAAAGACGACAGCAGAGATATGTAATACAATAAATGCATAAAATTGATTTCATACATCAATATAGATCATTAATCTTGCACTTGTACCGTCGAATCGATAATATTGTTTGCACGATGACCTTAAGCGCACATCTTATCTAATATTAAAATATAGCTTTTATGATTTAAATGAGATCATTGGCATTTTTAGGTGCGGAGAAATTAGATTTCAGATAAACTGTTAGAATTATACTATTGGTAAAATATTACCAGTATTGAATATTACTCAAATTACTCTAAAACTGATTTTCGAAATGAGTGGATAGAACTAATGAGTGGATAGAATTGAAATTCATGCATCCAATATTGATCATGTTTAGTTTTCTCTATGAATATGTTTTGTTTCTGAATACCTGTAACAATTTCAAACGTAAATACAAAACTGGTTAATATATGAATGATTAATTGAGCCAATATAACAAAAATGTTCTCATAAATGATAGTCAAAAAATTATTTTATTCCCATATTCAGCATTAAATATGCATTCAAAATTATAAACAATTTGCCATATATGAAGGAAATTAATGCATAGTTGCAATTAGTCACAAAATAACAGAAAACAAAACAGGAAATTGTTAATAGATGACGTACTCAGATAAAGAGTATTTGTGTTCTTATAAGTAAATGATAAAATGGTGCGAATTGCTCGTGAGACATGGGAATGTATGTAGAAACCGAACTATAAATATAAGCAGCGATGACAAAAGCTATTCGCCTTTTCGTAATCGAAATGATTTATAAACAATAGTTATTTATTAATTGAAATTAACAACCTCTAAGTGGAACACCATAATTTCTTATTATAGAGACGCAGTTTTGTGTGAGAACCAAATATTAAAAGAATTAAGGAAAAATTGGATTATCTTTCAGGAATATCTTATAGTAGTTATATTAGAATTAGAATTAGAATATGGGCTCGCCCGTAGGTAAGCGGTTAAGAGTGACGGGATTTGTTTCAGAGGTCCCGGGTTCGATACCCACTTCGAGCAGCCTGTTGTCAGGCACCAGTGACAACGATTTTCACTTGGAAATATAGATAGCAATATGTTTCCAAGTAAAAATAGCCCTTGCACGGAATTGCTGCACCAATAAAAAGTCAGCCCTATTAGATTAATTCTAATAACAAAAATCATCAAATGTGGATGGATTAACCATTGGGTTACCATCTAAAAATATGAAGTAAGGAGGCTCATAGGACGTAAGGTTCTGATTACTGTTAAAAATTTAATAATAAAAAAAAATTAGAATATATGTGTTTTGATAAAAAATATTGTACTTCGTAGGAAATTTCAATTAATCTTATAAATTTTAAAACCTGTTAATACCTGCGAAAATATTCTATTTTCCTTATCTAAGTATATTCTGAAAATGTAGCAGAATACTTTTGATTAGAATTAGGAACGCCTTGTTTTAAGCAATAACAAGCAGCTTATATATTTACCTTTCCAAAGTGATTTATTTAAATTACCTATTATCAACTTATTCATTTTCATCGTAACAATCCTATGCTATCACCGATACCAGGATATCATTATTTTAAATTGTTTCTGATTATTTGATAGGCTGTTTTGCTACTCGTATATTTCATAGAAAGCCATGCGTTTACTCTCATACTTTACAATTGCTTTACAAATGAAAGCTGATAATAACAATATTTAGCTCACGCAAACAAAATTATGCACACACTCTATATAAAATTAATATATATCTGCATGATTTTTATAATTGCATAAACAAATTAAATTAATTATTTCCAAGCTAATAACAGCTTTATGAGACAAGGGCATTTTTGTGCATTTGTATTTAATAAAAACAGTCACCGGGCATGTGCGATGGTGTAAACATACGATTATTCACGCAAACAGTTCTTCTTGTAGGTCGTATGACTAATTCGACCGTCAAAAAAAATAATTTTGTGATGGAATATGTTAAAGGACGCGCGTTCTTCAAAATTTAACGAATTATATAAATTGGAGAATGAATGGTATGTTTAATTTCAAAGCACGCGTTGGATTTTTTCTATAATATTGTTTACAATACGAATTGTAAATATTATGTATAATAATTTCATATAAATTTGTTTGGCTAGACTAGGCGAAGAAATCGTGAGTATAAGAACGCCGCTTTAATATAAAATTGTAATCGTAGAGACAGCAAAAATAAGTGCAAAAATATTATATAAATTAATTATAAAATACTGATATAAATGCCCAAAGTCTGCGCAAATTCACTTTCACTAGAAAAGTCAATGTATAGTTATACTTATATACATGATTAATGAATTTTGGCAATTAGCCAAATTCACGCATACATTGAATACAAAAAATCTAATTCATGAAAGTGAATCGATTAGAATTATGAAACTGAAAACATATGATCTACAGCTAATATGAAAGTAAACTATTAGTAATAAGTAAAGATAAGACTTACTCATCTAATCTTACTCTATCTATTAACGTTTCCGTTTTGGTTTATCAGCTCTATATTATGAATGAAATAATAGTTGCGTACTTTAAATTCTAATCAAGAACTGATATGTATAATATAAATATCAGTCAGTAACTATAATTAATCTAAACATAAGCGATAGAATAATTGCTGCGCAAATAATCTGATTAAAACTTCCTTGTTTAATAGAACGGTATGCGTTTGGCAATTCATCAATAATTGTTTGTGAATAAGACCAATTCATGACATGAATACCTATATTAATAAAAATATTTAACGCATCGCTTGCATGCATTTCGAATAGCACGCGCATTTGCAAATGTAATATGTAGGCGTCAGCTCATAAATAACGTTTGCGGCATAAATATATGTTAATGGACAAATTTGTTTTATTGTAACTGATTTCATTTTGTTAACTTTTATCATTGTCAGTAAATTATAAATAGCTATCAAACAATACAGCAACGTTAAAGTTGAATTAAAAATTTCAAAGGCGTTTTAATCATACAGAAATAACTATAAGACATCGTTACATTAATATAGGTAATATACGTTAATAGGCAAATTCATTTAGTGCAACTGATTTCATTTGTTAACTTTTATCATTGTTAGTTATATATAAATAGCTATCGAACAATACTGCAACATTAAATTTGAATTACAAATTTGGAATTTTTAATTATACAGAAATATCTATATAAGATGTCGTTACATTACAAAATAGCTTATGAAATGTTTTAATTTATTTAATTTTTATATAAAAAATATAATAGAGGTATATGTAAAAAATATATGTTGATGGACAAATTTGTTGATTGTAACTGATTTCATTCATAAAAAAATACTGCAACATTAAAGTTGAATTGTAAATTTCGAAGCCATTTTAACAATGTCTTACATAGATATTTTTATATCATAGAAATATCTATATAAGACATTGCTACATTACAAAGTAGATAATAAAATGTGATAATATGTATATTCAATTTTTATGTGAGAAAAATATAGCATAGGGAAGCTAGGGGCTATCTCTAATAGGGAGCTTTCTGTACTAAAAACAGTAATTTTTCAATAGGTTCTTAAACAATATTAAAATTTTTTTTGTGTCGATTGGATAAGTAAACTGTCCTGCATAATATTGTCATATTATGCAATAAACAGAAGTGTGCAAGTCCGTCATTTTTTACAGGTAATATGAAATTGATCTACAATCATAAAATTTCTGTTTGACTTATTATAATCAAGTAACTTAAAATTTTTATATATCTTATTTCGTTTCAAATTTACCAATCAATAATAATGTGTGACAATTTTTGTGATTGCTAAATTGTATAAATATTAATCTTGATTAATGTAACAATATTACAACTGCAGTTAGTTGAAACAAAACCTTGGGGCTAGTTGTGACACAAGAAATATATACAGATTCAAGAGAAGAAGATTTAGTGGAATACATATATAGTTTGTAAGATGTGAGCACATTTAAATTGCGTTACAGGAGACTCTATATATTTTATTTATATTGTGATATTAATTGTAGTTTACGTTGATTTATGATGAAAACGTATATTACAGGAGACATTAAATATTATCAGAGGTATTATTGTCTTTATTTTTGTCGTTACAATTAGCCCCAAATAGAGGTAAGTTTCTCTTACCTCAGTTTTTCTAGAAATCGATAAATTGTGAAAAAAATGAACATATTGTTGGGGAATTATATTTATATTATTGGGTAGAGGAATAATTACAGCAACTATCCATCTTTATATCGCAGAGATATAATTAGGATCTCAAGGTAAATTTAAAAGTGAAAATTGTTACAATAATCCCATGGCTTCCCTATTATATAAATAGCATTAAATTTAGCATTCATCAGTTAATATCAATTGAAATTTAAATAATTAATAATGAAGTTGCAAATGGATTTCTTCTAGTATTTATATTAACAACGACTCATTATATTTTTATTAAAAATGAATTAATTCAGACAAGGGTTATACATAGGTTATATAAATGTTATATTAACTAAAATGTTATTAATAAACTTAATTATTCTGAGCTTCATGCCTCTATAAAATGTAAATTACGAAAACTATGGCTCCTGCTACGGAGTCCTCAAGTGCTACGAGTCAACCCAACCCATTAGACACCAACTACACACCTACCCGGCGCGACCGAAAAGCTACCATTCATTCAAGAATAAAAATAATGTAAAGAATTCAAGAATATTGAGTCCGGAAATGATATCTAGGACCTCATAATAATAAAAAAAACTTGAAAATATAAATGAAAATGTTTCTGGGATCATATTTTTATTTTTATGAGATATATAAATTTGAAATCAAAGACGTTGAAGATTTTGATGAATGATTAATTTTTCATGCAACAGTTACATTGCAATGATAGAAAACTATATTAATTTATCTTCAGACATTTATTACTTTTCAATTAAATATAATGTTTTCTAATTTATGTGATTTTTATTACTCTATAATAAGAAGTGATAATTATATTTATAAAATGTTCATCAATCAACTTACGGTATCTCTTCATGAGACTCTTTTTATATGCCCTGCCTGGTGGTCCAGCGGAGTCATCAGAATCCGTCCCCGAATCAATCCTCGTGGCTTCCACATGGCGTCGCGGTCCCGTTGATAAATCCAAAGGCAGGCACTCGTATTCATCGTCTGATCTAATATCAGCATAGTCCATTTTTACATCAACATCAACATCATCATCAACATCAACGTCCACCTCTATCTCATCATTCTTATTCCCGCTATCAACATCATCATCAACACTTTTACAAGTAGATTTAACATCATCAGTTTCAATCACTGTCTCTTCCTCTTTTATTGCTAACTTAGTATTATTATTGAACTCAGAGTTACGGCTTTGCATTAATGTCCTTTGAGTCTGTGCCAAATTTTCAACAATCACTTTCGTTATAATCTTACTATGCTCAGCTGACATTGTCGAACGGTAATTCGCGCAATAACGATCATCCACTAGCGGTTCACTGGCTGGTTTGTCCACCGGAAACGAGGGACTTTGGCTAACCACCAACATTGTCATGAATTTAGTTAATTACAACACAGTTAAAAATATTAATTCACCTAATAAAATCTTATAAAACACGTCATTGTCACAAAATAATACACCCGCGGCACTCATCAATACTAAACAAATTGTAAAAGTACTCCCATGCCGGTCAAATGTGACGTCTTGTTGATTATGATTTAAACACAACACGTTTTGTATCAAAACATTTGAAAAACTCCGCGTGCACCTAATACGATGTACAACGCGGTACTGAAAATCTGAAGCGTCCTAACCCACTGACTCGGATAGAGACGAATCGAGAGTCGGGACTCTTCGGTCACTTTCGCTCACTTTCGCTAGCACTGACTGATATATACCGCGAACGGTAGGACGCCGATGTGTGCGTGCCGGCATTAAATGCTATGTAGATGGGTTTTCTATGGGCGCTTACGGGCTAAGAACCAGGGTTCATATCCAATGCAGATTCAAAACAATTAATAAAAGAATGTATCTCATTATAAATATATTATATTAAGTATGTTTTAGCAATAAGCGAATTGTAAATCAACTTATTTAAATCATCCCGACTGCAATTCCAATTGTTTGAACTTCGATTCGGAAATCATTTTGATCCTAGACCTCTTTTTTCATCTCTATTCTACGAATAAATGAAATTTCTCAATAAATCGTTATTTGAATTGCGGAAATATTCCTAGTATAATATTTCCCAATAATGCATTTACTTATCTTCTTTGGATTTAATTCAGTCATCCCATTGAATAACTACTTAAGTCTTCCGTATGTTGCAAAGCTTGGATAAAAAATTTGTGTAAAATCGCGTGTTAGAAATAAACCAATAAAGTTTCCAAAAATCTAATTGAAATTGAAAATGAAATATCTTTATGTTTGAAAAATTTCTGAACATTTAGGAGGCATACCTTAAAAATTGGATTTGTGGATGTTTGTGTTTGTATGTATGTATCGTTACAATTTTTCTTCCACGTTTTTGGGAGCACGAATCAACCGATTTGAATTATTCACTCAATTCCTATTGATAGGATGACATGCTGATTATTGAATGAGTATCTAAAGTATCCAAGAAATGTCTAAATTTTCAAAAAAAAACTCAAAAGTTTTTCAAAAAATATCAGTATTTTGGAAAAATCAATTTTTAAATATTCAATTTTCTCAAATATTTGCCAAATTTTCATTAATTTTCAAAAAAAGTTTAAATTTCCAAGAATTTTTTTTCTCTTTTGTGAGCTTTTAAAAATTTTAATTTCAGTATAGGAAGTCCCAGCAATTTGCCTTAAGGCACAATGCCATTTCTAATTATTTTCTATCTTTAATTGTTCAATGCAATAATTATTTTTGGAAAAGACGATTAGTTTTAAATTTGACTTATTCTCTTATTCACTGAGATGATAAAATTTATATTCACTTTTTGAAAACCAACATATTTTACGTTTTAAGTAATATTTTTTAGTAGTGGTGGTGGGTCTTCTTAATTTTCTCTTTTTAAATTACCATTGTACAAATCTAATTTTATAAAATTACTGATATAATTTTTACACAAACGTTGATTAGTATGAAAGACATTTACTAGCCTGAATCTAATTACTTGTAAGACTGCTCTTTCTTCCCTTGTTTATAGATCACTTTTTACTTCTGAACCTCCTGCTCCATTCTTTCGTGCCTAATCTCTAATTGTTCAATGCAATAACTATTTGTGGAGAAAAAGTTTACACCACGCTTTAAGACAATTAATTTGAAATTTGACTAAATCTCTTATTCATTGGGATGTCAAAACTTATATATACACTTTTTGAAAACTAATATTTTATGTTATATGTAATAATTTTTAGTAGTGGCGGTGGGTCGTTTTAATTTTTTTTTTTTTAAATTACTATAGTTCAAATCTAATTTTATAAAATTACTGATATATCTTTTACACAAACGTCGATAAGTATGAAAACACCTATTAGCTTGAATCTAATTTCTTAGATAACTGCTCTTCATTCCCTTATTTACAGATCACTTTTTACTTCTCAACCTTCTGCTCCATTCTTCCGTGCCCTGTTCTGCATTCTCCTTCGTCCTTATAAGTCCTTGCAGTCCAATTTCTCGTTCCATAGCATTTGGCAGAAGGCACAATTTTTCCAATTTAGACAATATAGATGTATGTGTATATCCACAATCAATAAAAAATTCAAGGAGATTTTTGTTAGATCCTTTTCTTTACATCAAATAAAAATATTTTTCGATGCTCGCTCTCCGACTATATCGAATCCACGGGGTGGTACTTGGATCCGATCAAACACATCGCCAGCATAGGTGCATATACGATTACTGGACTAGACATTTTTTATGTACACTTCGTCTTGTCCGAGTGCTATGTGAATTTTCTTGTACATGTATTACGCTATCTGTGCTATTTTTTACCGGTTGTCTGGCTAACGCATAGACGATTTTTATTCAATAGGATAGCCAGACAACCGTCTATTAACGAGATGTAAATAGTACTCAAATACAATTGTTTTGGCTTCGAATTATGTATTGCTAGAATCTGATTGCAATTAATTTTTATCGATTAAAAACACAAATGGTAAAATTTCTTATGACATGTTTGAAAATTATTAAAATTTTCATAAATTACATCATTAAAAATTATTCATTTTAATTTTATTCATTAAAAATTATAATTAAAAAATGCAATTTATTAAATTTTGATTTATAAATTGAATTAAATTTATAATGAGAAAATTAGCTTGTGAGTAAACTTTTAAGAAAAAATTTAAATGTCTCATTCTTACATCTGTAACAATTATTTTCAAATTATGTTTTAATTTATTAAATACAATGATTAACGATATACATAATGATTCATTTTGGAAGAAAATAAACGATTGGGATGCCCTGTGTATTTTGTTAAAAAAGTATATAAATCTAATTTTTGCTTTACCCAGGTGTGAAGTGTATTTCCAGTAAGTAGATGCTTGTCTACTTTTTAGTGAATGAATTCAAGAAAAGCACCATTTAAATTATCTATTCTGTTTTCAGAATTACAGTATTAATTATTATCTGATTACCAAACTACAATGATTTTTTTCACCGGATATAAATTCCTATTATTGCTGCGTAATAAGAAATTCACACTTATTGAATATAATGGCACTTGAAATGTTTCTTATCAGACTCTGTTGGGTAATTTCCGCATATCAACGGTTCAAAAATAACAAATAACTTAAGAATAATCTTATCAATTAATAGTCAATTGATTATAATCAGAGATAAAGAATCATATATTTTCTACAACATTTCCCGTTACGGCTAATTGTAAGATCTACTCTTTTTGATCTTTCAACTATTCCCTGGAAATAGTACCAAACCATGACTATGTTTATATACAAGAGATAAATCTGTGATGGCAACAAAACTGCGTTTTAACGAATAGATAGATAAAATAAAAATACGACTATATAAGGGAAGCAAATAAAATATCTTACATATATTTTTCAAGAAAATTCAAGACAAAGAAACTAACGATGCGTTACTCATAAGTCAAATAAATAACAAAAAATTGATTATAAAATGTGAGTTCTGTAATATTTACTGCTAAATATATGAAAACAAATGGGACTGTGTTAATATTGAACACGAATTTCTCTGATATTGTAACCGTAGACCCACAGATTTTGGGATTAAATTTTCTTGTAATTAAAATTATGAATAAGTTTAGAAATGGTACTGCGCAAATTGTTCTATGGTAAGTATCGATAAACGATCATATAGAGATTATATCGGATTATATCGTAGTTCTGAATTTTCAAAACAAATGAGTATCATTAAGGTTCATCATTTCATGACGTACATTACACATTTTCAAGAACTAATGATTTGAAATTTGAAAACAATGATGTATCAATAATCATTAAAGTGATTTAAGTTCGATATGGTTTCGTGCTAAATAATAATACCCACATTACAAAACCAAATTTAAAGCTTTACCTTGATAGCTTTTGAATACTTATGTTTTTTTAAATGATCCATATATTCTTCCCATCATACATAGTTTCTTTCTTGGTAAAAGCTTCTTATATTTTTCTTACCTAGAAATAAAAAAATTAAATTATATAATGTACAACTATAATCGAACTCAATTGATATGATAAAAATGATAAATTTTAAGAAAAATTTATATCAAAAAATTATTAAACTTAGAATGAATTTGTATATCTTGTTTGATAAAGTGATAAAGAAAATGCAATGGAAAGATACTATCTTAAATTTGCAAGTTCACTAAGATAATTGGTTTGATAAAAGTGATAACCTAAAAATCAATTATATAATTATTTTAATAGATAATAATTAAAATTGCTTAATTGCTCTTAAATAATTAAAAGAAGTTGACAAAGTTAAAAACTACCTTTGGTTTTCTTATAGAGAATGCAATATCCTGAGCGTGATATTGTAACTAATAATGAAAATGATTATTTTAAATATTTTTTTGGGAAATAATATATTCAAAGTTGGTTTATTTATGTTTCCCATTCATTTATATATGTTTTTCGCAACTTGTTCAGAAGTTGCAAAAAAAATTTAAAGGAGCTTTATATTTTTTTAAATTATTTTAAATCATGCATAATTAAAATAATAATTGGCATAAAGATTCACTCTGCACCGACATTATTTCAAATATTGCACATTTGTACAAATTGAACGAGTCATCGACACTGTCTCGAACATTTCTGTATTTACATACAAAAGCGAATGAGTCGCACACATTTTTAAGAGAATGCATCGTGGAAAATGCCTATGCAAACCTACGGATGTGTCATAATTTCAATATAGATACACCTGTGTGCAATGATCAGAAGTATTGGCGAAAACCGTTGTAAATGTCTAGTGAAAAAGTTCAAACATACTCGTATTTATGTACAACATATGACAATATTTGATTGAACTCACATATTTTTTATGTATCCTATTCCGAGGTCTAATGCTCTTTTAAAATCACACGCAGAACTACCATAACATTATTTAACTTTAACTTAATAAAGATGCTGATATGCATAATACATAACTAAAATTATCAATTACTTAAATTAACTATCTTTATTTAGCGGTTATTAAAAGTATTCCCAAGAATTAAAACTTACAAAAATATAATTCTAATAAATCTCGTTGCATGGGATATTGATAAGATCGTGATATAATTTTCACATTCAGAAAAGGTGTTCAAAATAATGCATTTTTTCCAGCTCTGAAAATCTTCATTTATCATATTATAATGTTACAGTTGTTTGTTCCTAATATGAGATTGTCTTACTCATAAATGACGAAAATGAAATAGTACTCTTGTTTTATATTTCGGTTTCATCACATAGTTAAAACTTAAAAATCTTAATAAAAAATAGATTTAAAATTCAGATCTTTTGCATTAACTTTTGTTATTAAAATATTTTAGAATGCAGGTTATCTGAGGCTCTATTCTTTGAGTTCAACAAAATGCATAGTACTTCAGAAAATCAGGTAAGTTATCAGAGCACTTATATATTATAAATAATTTATAATCTAATTATCGATTTATTAACCAAAATGGTGCAAATTTTCTCATCAAGCATTGGCACACATTAAAAAAATTTGTTTCATATGATAATAATCGATTATAAATGAAATCCAATAAAAATCCATGTGCATCAGACAAAGCGAATCGTGATGCAATCTAAAAATTCTTAATATAATATTATATATATATATATATATAATATAGTATATATATATTACATATTAGTTTTACACATTTGCAATATTTTTCCAATGGTTTGTGTTGTGATTATACGGAATCTTATAAGTCGTAAATTCTAAACCAATAAGGTGGCATCCATTAATCGCCTGATCGATTTTTTTCGGCATTTTTAGACCGCCACCCCCTCGGTCGTGATATTTAAAATTACCCCCCTCCCCCAGCAAACATCACGTGTATTTTTACTTATGTCAAATTTTTCAAATTTACGAAAAAATCGTAATTTTATTTTATTTTTATTTTTATTTTAAAATTCAGATAAAAAAATATATACACGTGATATCTTCCTAAACCCCACGTGATTTTTCGTCATTTTTTGTCACCTGAAAGCCTCACGTGATTAATGGGTGCCCCCTAAGTCAGTTGAGAATGAGAGTATGTGTAAGGATCCCACATTCTTATAAAAAATGTAAAATATATCTTATATATATTCTGCACAAATATTGTGCAGTTTTAAAATCTCAATACAATTTTTCAACACAAATTTATTCATTTCCGAAGCAAAATTTCCCCATGCGTACTTTTCAGAATAATAAAAGGCTTGTTATTGTGATTTTTAACGACCTCGTTCCTCTTGGCGTCTCGACTGATGTGTCGACTGAACGAGTAATAATGATGATCATACGAAAACAATGCATTATGAATAAAATATGGATGTATGTACACATATCGAATAAAAAAAATATGTTCTCGTGCATCTATCGTATTCCGTGTGAAACATTAGTTTCATTTTCACTGCGCCGAGTGAATGAGCGGAGTGATGGCATGATTTTACGATTTAGATTTCCTTTTCTTTGCATGTGTTAGATGAAAGCGGGAATCGACAACTTTGAATTAAAAATAGAAATATTTTCATGTATGAAATAATATTTTTGAATTACACTACACTCAATCAAATGGTATAAGAAATAATTCGTTGGCAGTATGCTGGCTCGTACAGCAGTGTCACCCCTGCGGAAAACTGAAAGAGTTAATGAAAGACAAAACCGCAGTGTCACACCTGCGGAAAACTTAAACGGACAGTGAAAGACAAAATCGTTGACTATTAATAAATATAAAGTTGAATAGAGCAATATCAATGTATTTTACCCAGATTGATACTCCTATCAAGCACTTACATCCACATATTGCATTTAAAATTCTGCAAATTCTGCATTTACAAACTGTTTTTCTCTATTCGGTATTTAAGCGCCCAGTTATTTTATAAGTAGTTAGTTATTCGTTTTAAACAATAATAAAATCTATTTATCCAATGGTTTTTCTCATCTGGTTCTCAAGTAAGAGAGTTTTGCTCCAGATAAACAACTTTATTTTCAATTCATACACGTCTGTAGGTGAACCGAGCGAGGTAGAGAGTGCAAGAAAATCTTGGAACAAATTAGAAATTAAAGAAGCCATTCAAGCGATATCATAAATACTTATGTGCACGTAATAACTGCTGATCACGAAATCGACGGTGACACAACCATCTATATGTGAAGATATTAATTAAACCATTATTTAAAATCGAAATTAATAACAGATAGTAAGAGTTGATAATTAAAATTGATTGAATCATGATCGAGCATAAGAGGAAAAGGTTGACATATAACTAAAATAATTAATGCACACATGCACACATACATTCACACACACATACACATATATATATATATATATATATATATATATATATATATCATACATACATCCTCCAACAGCTTTGTTTTTCTTATGAGATTCCTTATTAGAGTGAATCTTATAAGTACCTAGTTAATATAAATTTTATAAGCATTTTGATACTCTTAATTTTGTAAATTTTAAAACCATTAGAATATACTTATAATTCATTTATCGATTGATAAATCAACTATTAAGTTGCTTATCCAACTAGTCTTTATTTTAATACATCGTCCTTTATTGTACAACTAATCATCATTGCAAATTATCAAATTTGCTAAATTTTTTTAAAAATAGAAAAACGATAAAATATTTGTAGTAACTTCAAATTTTTGTAAACAAATGTATGAATGCTGTTCATTTTTATGATAAATATAATACCAAATTCTTATGAAGAATTAACT
>NW_020537324.1:11757946-11778927 GCF_003426905.1 Ctenocephalides felis
TAAAATGTTAATTCATATTAAACTGCTACAATTTATTATATTGAAAATTGTATAATAAAAAATGCATTGCACATAAAGATATTTATAATTCATAAAAAAACAAAATATTTACATAGAGTATTTATGAATCATAACTATCAAGTCGCCCCGTTGTATTATTAGTGTTGAATATTTATGAGATACCTGCGTGCGATATTCTTCCATTTGATGCTAATAATTATCATAATACAAAATAATTAAACTTATTACAACTTTGAAAGTAGTAATAATATATGCGATTGTTTTCTCAATTAATTTAATTCTTAATACGTGATCAGTTACCTAACCTATCCTAAGCCGCAGTTCATTGTTATCAGTATTGCAATGAAAATTTGTAGACCATTATCAAAAACTGGCGGTTCATCATCAAGGTGACTTTCGATAAAATGAAGTGCTTCATGTGAGATAAGCTTTTATGCCAAAAATGCCATTTTGTTTGAATAAGAAGCGTAGATGATTGATTTTGCTAGCAGAAAAACAACAACAGAAAACTACTATCAATTTCAAGTTGTAACACACGTCGGGGAAAAACTAACTCATAATTGCGATTGTGGGAGTTTTTTGTTCAGTATTTCCAGAATCAAAATAATTTAATGGTAATAAAAATACCTGATCTGTGTGGGAAATTAGCTTATGTTAGTAGTAAACAGAAAGATTACGTAATAATTGGAATATAGTTATAAATAGATGACTATAAAAATATGTAAAATATGTTTTATTTTTTATAATTATGTTGCTTTACAGTACCGAGAAGCTTTTGTAATATTATTTCTTCGGAACTATAAGTTGTTTGTCTTATGATTTTCTAGTAAGTAAATTAACACAAATGTAATTTGAATTGGTCTACCAGATAAGACCTGTATTATCTATTGTGCTTCATTTGGGTATTCAATATGCGAAGGAAAAGTGAATTAATAAAGGTTAATGTTAGTAATATAAAAAACCACAGTACTAAAAAATTTGAAAATTAATTTGATGTTATAATTTATTACATATAGGAAAAAAACCTAATGTATTTAAAATAGATTAATTATCAAAGTTAGTAAACAACAAATTTAGCACATCATTAATCAAGAAAGTAAACAGCAATCAAAAATTTTATCGAGTTTGTCAATAATAAGGTAATACAAGTAAATAAAGAAACAGATAAAAACCAAGTAAAACGCCTATGAATTACGCCAATTTACTGTTTTATCGATTGATAAAGTGCAAATGCAAACATCCGCCTAATCTTTCCTAATGATCCGTAAATCGTTGGTCAATTTGTAATCAGCAATGACACGTCGTTGGGGCGCGCATACAGTCAAAGAACACTGTATTTACAAGCAAATGCGTTTTTAGGTGAGCGTTGGACCACATGACCCGTCTGCGAAATTTGGAGGTCGGCTGCAGTGATAACATATCTTGTCATTTTCTCTGTCTTATTTTATAACTTAAAAATATATGTAAAAGTCTCAAATATAAGATCGATAACAGATATCACTATGTTGATCAAAAAAAGTATATATATATGGACTAGATAATGCATTATAAGATTAGACTTGAAGTCTAGATATTAACTTTCTAGAACAATAATGTATATGCATTTGCATGTCAAAGTAATAAAAAATATGAATGCGTTTATTCCAAATAAAATTTCAAATTTCATTAAATTAAATAAATTTAAGAATGTAAAAAAACTTACTAAATTAACAAGATTATAGAGAATTTGTCTTATCCCAATCAGATTCCCCTCTGTCTACGAAAGCAACAAAGGTATCATGTAATTGAATCGATAAAAGTATGTACTTGAAAATATTAAATCGATACCATTTATCATTTATAAATTTAATTCTTTTATCAATATAGGTAAACAAGTTATCAATTGCATTATCTGTGAGAGTGCTAGGTGCAAGGGAAAGTTTTTGTTGGCTGATCGATAACACAAAAACGCAGACATCAAAATAAATGATAAAAAATGTCGAAATATCTAATTTATTTATGACTTTTATAAAAATACTGACATTTACGAAAATGAGATTTCATCTTGATTTAGAGACAAATTTTATTCGATAAAGAATCAATATATTTAGTTCTCAGACGATAGCGTCTATTAATTGTAACAACTTTAGATAAAAAAACGTATAAGTAAAATCGATTATTACAAATTCTTAAGAATATAGTTACTCACAAAATCTCTACAATTTAATGAATGATTCAATTGAACAGATAAATTCTATTGCTATAAAAATTTCACTTTCATATTTTCAATTTTAAAGTGAAACATACAAAAGTTTTTATGAATTTCATGCTACGGTAAAAGCGAAATTTTCTTCACCCGTTACTTGCAAATGGCAAATGTCAATCTGAGGTCGTTCGCGGAAAATGTGTCTAGACTAGATGGAAAAATAGTACCGCGTACATTGGGAGCCATGCATCAGTTATAGATTATTATACAGGAAAGTTGGCAGCCAACTCTATTGAATGGACCAGACCAGACGAATCAAAACATCTTCCCCGAAATTCCTGGCGCGTTAGAAAGTGATTGCAACCGGTGCCGGGTAATGGAACGCGGCGGCGAGACGCTTACGACCTTCGCGAGAGCGATCGACCGGCGAAATCGAAAGTGCGACACATTGAAATAGAATCTTCTATCATAGAAATTGTGAAAATGAAAAAAACAATGGAAAAATTCATTGCACAAATGCCTAGCGCCTCCACGATAAAAGTAACGGAAATAAGATATTGAAATTATGTAATTATTTTTAAAGATTTGTCCAGTACGAAATGCCAAAAGTTTTCCTTGGGTTTTTTAAATAGTTTAAGTAGGTTGTAGACAGTTATTTAAAATGTATCACAATGAAAGAAATCAATTGCAATATATTGTATTTATTTCCTAAATAACGGCTAAAAAAGATTTTCATCTTTTTCGATGAAAATGCCAGATAGAAGAACATCCAAAAACAAATAATCGACCTTGAACGTCCTTGAATGCAAAGCGTTTCTAATCTCCTATTCATTTGTTATCATTCAGTTCTAGACTTCTGGTCCTAGTCCAATAAACAACAGCCTCACATATATTTACTCTTTAACGCACACTTGGAAACGCAAACACATAATACGCCGCAGCATCTTCAGTCTATGTATAACAAACCGAGTATTTTTTCAACGCTGAATATAAATCGAAGTTATTTTCAGTTAAGTAACCGAACAAAACACAGTCTGGCTATATACAGCGCGAGTTGAGAAGGTCAGTTTTGTGAAACTATGTTTACTTTTATCAACGACATCAGCAAATATCGCTACTCATTTTGTCATTAAGTTTAACATAATTCTCAAAAACACTTGTGCAATTATTTATCTCAGAATTTTCCTAACAAAGAAACATTCATATGGAAGTCTGGCGAACTGCATATATATCAGAAACATCACAAATTTAGCGAATACGAAAATGACTGTTTGACATAGGGATTTAGAAATATAGTTCAGGCAATATGTTTCCAAGTGAGAGATGGGACAACTATTTGGGATCTCATCTATAAAAAATCAAACTCATATTTAATTAAGTATATTATCACAACTGCTCGTAGAATCCTCAAGATCTGGTCGCTGTTCAAATAAACCCACACTAATTGTTAGCCAAGGAAAAGTTTTATTTGTTACAAATTTTAATTAACCCGACAGGTCTTTGATGTATTCAATAATAAATCTTTAAGTGATTTAGAAATACCAAACAAGTTCTACAAAATCTTCTTTGAATCCAATGAGATATTATTATTGTTGTTTGAAAATTCCCGTGCGTATAAAAATATCCATCTTCATAATTCACACATGTACGTAACATGTATAGGAATATACACAGGTGCTCGGATTCTTGTTGGGATTCCACGACTCGCCCAGACAAAGCGAACCGGTATTTTGATATGAGACCGAGACTTAAGAATCGGTAGCGTCATATTCGTGTAATACATTACATATGGAACTGCGTATCACATAACATTACACATAATAATAAATAATAAAATTATTGATTGGAATCTAATTATTTTTAATCGGGCATAGTGAAATCTACCCAATTCATAGCACATTTCATTGAACGTCCAATTCAGTAATGCCGGTTAATTTGTTCTATATGAACATCTAATGTGGCAAAAATAATAAAAAATAATTTTAATGAAGTTATGTGATATATGCTATGTTACATGATATCTATTTATATTACTTTTTACCTCATATGCGAGGTAAAACAAAAAAAAAATTAAATCCATTAAATGTCTACTTAGTTCTTTTTAGGAGGCTCATGCTTCCGGGCATCGTCTGCATAAATGCAATAATCATTATTGTTTGAATGGACAAGGGAATGTTTGGTCGGACATATAATGAGCACGGAACGTACGCACACATGGGCGAAAGAAAAATACATTTATGACGTGTTTATATACGATTGTGACCGGATGGTATAATCAAATCAAAGACTTCCGCTGGAGCCCAACATGCACTGTATTAGGCACTGCTACCTCAACTAGTGCTAGTAAAAAGACATCAATAGAATAGATTTTATTCAAACTAGTGGGGTACATGTACATGGCATCGTGCCTTAGAAAAATTGCTGGAACTTCCCGTAACGTAATTAAAAATTTTGGTACCGAACCCAAAAAAATTTGCACAATATGTGTACACGTTATTAAAATCTCTATAAAATATCTGATAATTCGATGTACATATGTCCAATAAACATTTTTTTAACCTTTTTTTTATTGAGAGTCCATAACCGCTGGACCTGCCTTCCCAAAAATTTAATCAGTTCTTCATCTTGTCAATACAAGTAAAATGTTTTTTGACTTATTAAAATCGAACGCTCCGTTCTCTTAAAAACTGTGTTACCGAAATAATACGTTAAAATCATAAAACGCCTATCATTGCAATATGTCAATGAAATACTAATAATTTCTCACAAATTTGAATTAGCTGTATTTGTTATAAAATATTTTACCTTTTAAGCTTATAATATTAGTGGGCTAATATTTAGCAATATCATTCCACAGGGTCCAACTCCCAAATAAAATAGGAATCTTATAGTAATGCTATGTTACGAGTCTATAATCGTATGAGTTTATAGTCACAAACTGTCCAAAATCTATGTGTTTACTGTGCGATCACATAAAACTTTACGTATGTGTTATCTAAGAGACATCAGAAAGTTGCACTTACTGTACATTTGCTATTTCACAATTGTGCGCTTTGGAGGTTAGGTTTTATGTGTAAAATGCCTGATCACACAGCAAATAGCTTTTTGACAGTACGTTACTATCAATTCATACAAAGATAGGCCCGTAACATAGCGTTACCATTAGCCCCATAATTTTTATTAAAAATTTATTATTCATAACAAAGTGATTATATTTAATTTTTCATGGGACTATAAAGAATATAAAGTGTCAAAAAATCGAATAAATTAATAACGCAACTAATTTCAACATTTTTTAAATCAACTTTTCAACATCGACAAATTATTTACTTATAGACAAAACATTTAACTCACTAAATTATTCAAACCATTCAGAAAAGAAACGGGTTAAATTCTATTTATATTTACATAATAAAGATCAAGGAAGAGAAGAAACTTATTTGGGCCATTTGCAGACATACCCATATGTTAAAATAAAAACAAATGGAGGATAGGAATCAGTGTCGAATAATTATAACTTCTATAAACAACCGCTGATGTGTGTATGTATGTATGTATGTGTATATTGTGTATATATATATATATATATATGTATATTATATAAAGAGAAAAATATTTTCCAAAAACAGTTGACCATACGCCAAATTGACGAAACTTCAAAATATAAAATCGTTTAAAAATTAAAGTATAAATATATAATAATTATCACAAATTATTAGTTGAAGTTTTCTACTTACATTGTGACGTTGACCTCTGGTAATGGTAACCTCTAACGGGTGGAGCATGATGGTAAAACTGAGGTGGTAAAAATGCTCCTTGTAGTGAATGATGATGAGATCCTGTAGGAGATGTTACTAATCCATGTCCTATAATTATAATGAAAAGGTAACTAAACTCAATTCACCATATAAATTTAAATACATTTTATAATAAACAAAAAAGAATTATTTACTATTACTATTTTTTACAATTACAATTTTTAAAAATATAGCGATCAGTACACATCTTATTGCCTGTAAAATATTTAGGACGTATTCTTATCTATACTAGTTATTAAAATAATTTTTCTAAATGATTAATCCAGATAAATCTTTAATTAATTTCTATTGTAGTCAAATTGACGAAATTTTGATGGAAATAATTAATGATTAGATATACTTTATTGAATGATAAATTGTTTATGTAATATGTGATAGCGCATCAGGTCGACAATACTTCGAATGCCACATTTGAATATGATTTGCATATTAGCAGATATTAGAATTTATTCGATATGATAAGTATACTGAGAAATCGAACATCATTATTCAAAATTCAGATACCCAGTAATTCAGCATAAATTGAAATGTACAAGAAACATGTATATAATATGTATTATATATAATATATTATGGAATAAAATAAAAATTATCATTTACCCCGCATCAGAATAGAAAAGTTATATTTGAAACCTAATTGCAAAAAATTATTTTGTGGCAACAAAGTTTACTATTATATAATTATAGATGTGGTTATTACCGAAGTGCTAATCTAATAATAGCTTAAATTGACTTCTTATGAAAATATTTTTATACGACCAAAATAGTCAGCCTAAGGGACAATCAAAGTATCTCATTCTAATTTTTATTTGTGAAATAACTTATTAATCATAGTTATGCGTTAATGCGTTTTCATAATTAAAATGTGATCAGCATTTAAAATATATTATTTTACAAACACATACAGTGAAAGACATAGATACAAACCGTTTTGGGAATGGGCTGGCAGTGCTTGATGGGAGGAAGGTGCTAGTCTGGCTTTTAGTTCTTCACTGTGTGCCCCTGGGGGTGGTGGGGCTATAACACCACCTTGTCCACCACCGCCCGAACTACTTGAATCCACGTCCGAGACACCACTGTCCGCCGGACTAGGAGGCAAAGACCCTGCAAATGAGATGCAACTATTAAAAAAACTGAATTCCTAAATACAAAAGGAAAAACTTAATTGAAACTATATTAAATGTGTCATTTATTTTCGTACAAATATTATAATGAACCCATGATTTTTTTAAAAACATATGGTCATCAAAAAACGCATGGTCGCTTATTACAATAATCAATTAATCCAAAGTTGTGGTTGTGATTGTAGATTTTATTTACAATAAAAAATTATTAATAAGCTCTTTTTCTAGATTAGTCTAGTTTTTTCAAGTATCTTTTATTCAGAGTCGCCACTGTTACCAGTTAATTCAATGATTACCAGTTTGTGCTTTTAAACCCTTTTGCAGAATAACGTTTAACGGTGACTTCAAAACTAAACTGAATGACCAAAAAACGCTGGTACAATTGTATTTCCAAAAATTAAATCAATTTACTTCTAATCGAACCTATTCCATTCACAATAAAAATGATTCAAAAACCCTTTTCACTTAACCCTTTTTTGGACAAATTTTTGATAACCCAAATTATGATTTGACATCAAAGATGCTATTGCTACAAGAAATACTAGTTCTGCCCGGCAACGATATGAGTAATTGTGGAAACTTACAAATTCCATTAAACCGAAACTTTGAGGGTAAGTCTTATGTAAATAGCATCATTACTTGTTTGGCTAACGCAGAATCACACGCGACAAAACATAAGGGAAATAAAACTAGCAAAACTACTACTATTCTGAAGAAGACAAGAATACGGGAAAATTTATGTAGATATCACAGAAAAAAAATTCCCACAACAAAAGGGGTCTCGTGCAAGGCAAAATCCTTGCTAACCCTTCTTCAGAGGATCCGAGCCAGGGAAGAAGGACACGTCAATTTTTCTCTCAGTTTTTAGTTCGATGACCGTTGGCGAGTCGCCGCCGTAAGCGGTGTGATTCATTTTGTGCAGATCCGTATTGTATACGATATGAAACATGTAAATGCAATGCGACCGCACATTGGACATATAAAATGACCTATTGAAATCTGATCGTGCTTTATTTATCATCTGCATTTGAATTGATTTATAATAATAAAGGAATAAAATATTTCCTGAATACATTCATTACTTAGTACACATATTGTTTAATTTGTTGAAGGTCGATTGCCAATAAAAACTTAAATTGGCCATACATTATAAAACAAACTAAATAAATAATTCGAAATGAGGTCATATAAAAGTTTCACACAAATTCATTTTAATTTATAAACTACTTTAAAGTATATCAAATAATTATAAACTCTTTTAAAATATATCAAATAAATTTTTTTTAAATTATTTTAATAAAAATTATGTGTGGTAATATCAAACAAATTCCAAAACAAAAAGTTTTACCAAATAATATGCACAATAATACTTTACAAGTTTAGCCCTGGATGTATTGTGACCATTTAAATAAATAAACCCCTCACAAAATACAGTCTCATCTCATCACTTGTTATTAATTTATTATTTAGGGAAAGAGACAACGACAATATTCGATGAGCGTAAAAGAGAGAATAAAAATATCCAGACGAAGCACGATTAAACTGGTCAACGATGTACTTTTTTAAAAATAGATTTTAAAAAATGTTAAATCAAAAATCTCATATTTGAAAACCGAAAAATAAGGAAAAGATATGTATTTTAAATTAAAATTTAAATTTTTAATAATGATTGATTAAATTTTTACAAAAATTAGTACTTAGTTTGAGTTCTATCTTAGTTTGATTAACAAAATAACAAATTATATGATATTCATTAATTATAAATTTAACACAAATATGATATGTTTGGTGCTACATAATAAATTTAGTTCTTCATCATTTAAACTTACGTTTCTGGTACCGAGTATTACAATAAATGTCAAAACTCTAAAAATATGTAACGAACTATCTGTATCCATTCACAAACAAGAATTTTGGTAACAATATAATTATTTAAGTGTCGGTGAATAAATCCATATCAAGCATCCGTAAAAAATATTTCCTTCGGTGACCTTGAGGTCAGCACCTCGGGCCGTGATTAATGACACAACAGGAAAACATACATACAATTCCAAAGAGAGGAAGAAAGCATGTCAGGGTGCTACATCCCGAGTCCACATAAGCTGGTTGAGTTACGACAATCAGGTATCTCCGCGGAAAGGGGTAAAGATTTTTACATATGGGTACCTAGATGGACACAGGTCAGATAGTTCACGAACGGTCACCCATCACATGCTGGGCCAGCCGGGTTTAAACTAACAAACACGGATGGAAGAAATAACTATGTATAAAAGTAGTTAGTTATATAACATAAGGCGTGCAGTGATTCAAATAAAAGTTGTTATAACGATCTGAAAACTGGTTAGAATTTGGGAAAATCAGCTTCCAATGTTTAGGGAGATGAGATCTATGAGAAAAGAAGCAAACTATAATAGAATTATTTGAAATTTAGGAATGACAAGCCATTTGCAGCTTAAAATACTTTATTACCCCAATTCATCGAGACTATCGTTATGCAAATATTTGTCCAGTTTTGCGTATAGCTGCAAAAAATAATGTTTCACCACTCAATGTGCCATCATTCATTTCAAACGAAATGCAAAATTCTTTTAGTATCCCTATAAATAATATTTGCATTGTATGACATTAAATAATATACATATCCTTTTATTATGTTTGTTGCCTAAATATAAACCCTTTTACGTGTGGTTGGATTGACACACCTGCACTATTTTGGTAAACACAGAGAGATGAAGTTGCAGCATCGATGCACCCGGCCTGGAGCACGTGTGCATATTAGGTACATTACAAATACCTCAAATTATTGACATATTTAAATAAACTTATTTAATGCCATTATAATACTTTTAGTAAAACGGCCACAAATTAAGATAAGAACCTATTTTGTTTGAGTAAAAAATTTGGTTTTATTAAAAAGTTAAGAGAATATAAGGTAACCTTATAATTAATATTTTGTGATTTTTTCTCTATAACGTGAGTCATATGCAACTAAATTTAGATCATGATCATTGTTTAAATAAAAACTAACAATAATAATCAAGTTATATGCAATATATAAAAGCCATTGAGCTTAAATTAAAACTCTATTGCGTAAACCCATAATAATAAAGAGCTTATAGGATATTTCAATTATGCTTGTCATCGCATAAGTCCATCACAAATTAATATTCTATCGTTGCATAACATCTGTCGATTCCTACGCCCGTACCGAATGCAATCGCTTTTATTTTCAATCATTTTCGCAACACCCGCATCACGTTCTTTCAATGTAGAGTCAAACTCTTGTGAAAACTAGATATAGAGCTGATACAATTTTTATAGAGAACATTTTTCATATTTTTTGGTGATTTTTTTCATTACATAAAGTGAAATTTGAATGTAAAATATATTAAATGTACTTACATACAGCACACGGATCACGTTCTTAAATGTAGAGTCAAACTCTTCATACAATAACGTGAAAACTAGATATAGGGCTGATGGAAGTTTTATAGAGAAGAGTTTTCATACTTTTTTTTAACTTTTTGATTGCATGAAGTAAAATTTAAATATAAAATGACAAAATAAATAAATTGATATTAGCGCAGTATTTTCAAACAATGCCATATAGACAAGATTTATATAAAAAATCATTTACTCTAAAATATTTATTTAAAAGAATAAATGACACATTTACTACAAACTCAATGACTTGCGTTAGTATCAAAAATAAATCAATACAATCAATTATCATTCACACATCTGCAATCCTAGCTCAGACTTTAAAAGAATAATATGACGAATATCCAATCTCACAACACCTTGCCCATATGCGCAACGCAATGCCATCGGATTGCGCCAGACGCAGGACACTTCTCGCCGCGATTCCAACACTTTCACCAAAATGAAATGCATTCCCATTTATAGAACTTTGTCAAACAATGCCGAAACGTTTGTGCATATGACTTGTCATAACTTGATATACAAATACATGTGCATATATTGGCATACGACAAACAAAAACGAAAGGATTTTGTGATTGAGAGAAATGGGTTTAGGTATAAGGGTTAGAATTTCAATACTTTGACGTAAACACTTGCAGCTTGCATTTGGACAATGCACCAATCACTTTTAGAAAAGACCGACAGATGTGCATGACATTCTATGGTAAATTATAACGTAATACTTATTTATTTTTATAAGCGTTCTGATTGAAAATATAAGAGAAAGATGTGAATAACTCTTTGAATAATATCACAGAAATTAAAATGTGTTACAAATTTTAGGTAATTTCAAAATTCTATAATATATTTGGAAATTATTCTTTTACTCCAGGCTAATGAAGATGTGGTAATTAACTATACTCAAATTCCAAATTAAATGAGCTCTTCTAATAAAAAAGGTGTAAAAGGTAGAGGAAAAAGTAATAGACGATGAAGGTAAAGGAATCATATCTTTGTGGTGGTTCTCGCACCATGGACCTGCCGCCTTCGGGCAGATTACCATTTATTATCATTATTATTATCTCACCTGTGGATCCCGTGCTATACGGCCTAAGTGCGTGCTGTCCTAAAGCCGCCGCACTTAGTATATTATGCAGCAAAGCCGCCCGTCCTGTGTGGTGACCTGGTTGTCCATGATGCAGCGCTGCTGGTGATCCAGCATGCTGATGTTGCGGGTGTTGCTGATGGTGAGAGATGCCATTCGCCGCAGACGAATGGTGACCAGTCTGCGGATGGTGGTTGCTGTGTAAACTCAAACCACCATTGTGATGGTGCGCTGACACAGGCGGCGGTGAAGGAGAACCGGTGGAAAGCGGGTGAATTGGCAACTCTGTATCAACTGTGGACAAATGAAATAATTTTAATATAATATATTTTCAAAAAAATATGAACAAAAACAACTGGTAAGTTTAAAATTCTTAACCAGTAGATTAAATTTCAAATTGCTATTGTATATCAATTTGAGACCGAGACAAAACCAAACATTGCATCAAATTCTTTGACTAATCTGAAATATGAAAATCACCGGAAGTCCATATCGGCGATACTTATTTAAACAGTAAATGTCTTATAACAATATTACGTTAATATTTGAAGAGTTCGTTGATATTCAAATGAATAAGTACCATCCAGGAAATGACATGGTCAGCTCTCATAGATAAACGCTGTATGACTTATCATATGATCACATTACGCTGATGTCGGATCAAATATAGTTTATGTATATAATTTGTATGTGCTCGACTGTTAATGAAATAAAAATACAGGCACGTGCCGATAAACTTGATACTATTCACAAAGACAAGATAGTTTTGTTCTTAGAACGCAAAAATAAGTGTCTGAACGGCTGAACGCCTTCTAAATAAAATTGTACAATTAGCTAACCGAGCATTTTCAATATTAGTAATATCAAAATAATAATAAATACATAATATATCATTATAAGTGTAATATAATCATTTTAGAGATAACTCTTGTATATTCCAGATTCACAAAGTCAACTTCGAAATTCATTTTATAGAATTGTTTTATACCTTTTTGACGTTCAGATCCTAAGATAACACTTCTGACCTTTATAATCGATCGATGTCATAATAAATAGTATTAATTATGAATGATAATTGCTTTCCTCTATATATTAAATTAAAAATAAAATTTGCGTGGTGATCTGTTGATATTTTTCCAAAGTTTGAAGTCTCTCATATACATAAGGAAATAATGATGAATGCGAATTATCGAACTAGATTACGTTTTCATAAAAAAAATCCATGATGCATTAGCAAAATTGCGCGATATGCTCTTTCATAAATAAATTTTATCAACGGGAACATATCACCTTTTATTGCCTGCAGACAGACGTAAATAAAATAAAAAATAGCCGATACTGAGTAGTCCGTATAGAAAAAGTTTTGTGCAATCGTTTTCGTTATTTACTTTTTTGCGTTTGATTAGAGCCGACGATAAATGATCGAACAATTTTTCCGTTGATGTTTCAAGGTGACATATATACGAAATGTTATTATTGACAGGCAGATGAATGCGTGTAGGGTTAAAGAAACTTGAAAAAAAAATAATATAGAATATTCATAACTGTTTGTAACAAACAAGCTAAATTATTACTATGATTATTAAGTATTATAAAATTAATTACTTTAGTTGAGTTCATTGATAAAGCTTTGTGAAAATTAAAATTAAGGGAAAATACTTTTACAATTAGTTTATTTTTAACTCAAAATAACTTGAGCTATAGATCTAGATATGTATCTATAGACTGAGTTAATTGTCGGGAATTCCCAATCATTAAGATTGCTTTTATGAAATATGAAGCATAATAATAAAAACTATTGTATATATATATATATATATATATATATATATATATATATATATTATTTAAAATAATCAATATACACTGTTTATACAATTAATTCAGATAATATTGATAACCTATATGAAACTAATTAAAAAGGAGCAATGCACTGTATTTACGCAATGCATTTAATAATAATAGATACCATGTTACTTATCTACCAGAAATAAAAATATATTTTATATTTTTCTCGTTACAAATTTATAATTGCAATTCG
The DNA here is from genome assembly GCF_003426905.1 of Ctenocephalides felis. Classification (NCBI taxonomy): domain Eukaryota; kingdom Metazoa; phylum Arthropoda; class Insecta; order Siphonaptera; family Pulicidae; genus Ctenocephalides; species Ctenocephalides felis. The sequence continues at coordinate 11,771,663 of NW_020537324.1, forward strand.
ATTATCTGGATCCGTGTTTACGTGCTTCAAATGAATTAAAATTGCTTTATTTATCCTTCGATTACATGCGAACCAGTTTGTAGTGAAACGATGTTAATACGTAATTAATCATAATTTGAAACCTGATAATTAAGCGGGATTTGTCATCAATATTTTCAATAGGTAAAAAACAGTTATTCTAATGCAATAAATTTCACACATTTTCGTAAATTATTTATTGCTTCATATACAATGTTACCTTTATCTTTGGGTTCTGACAATATTTAATTACTTTCCCCTTGTTTTCATTCATGCATCGCTCGTTAAACACGGCAGTCTTTAGTTTTAACAGACTACATTATTTTGCATTATTATTTTTTTCGTTCAAGTATGAATAGCCTTTATGCAAAGAGAGTACCTGAACAGCGATTACCATAATAAAGCATTCGCTTCACGGTATTTAAAACGGCTCGCGTCCTTTCGGTACTCGTGCACCTGACCCAGACGGGTTTTATGAAGGAACAGTGAACCCATCTATGTTCACGACACATAAAATCTCACCCCCGAAAGCTCCGAGTTGGTGCTCGCCCGTCTCATACTCGAGCTGATGGGGCGGGATCGATACGACTAGACTCACCACGCCTTCCTTAACAACCAACCCCAAGCAAAATGTACGTGTTGTTCAAATCTCAAACATTGTTGGAGAAAAAATGCGCTACCCTTAAGCGTTATGTTATCTTGGCCACACCTCTGATAGCATCCCTCCAGTGGATAGAAATGAAAATGAAATACGCTTTTCGAGAAAGTAAACAAAGATTTCGAAGACAGCATTTTTGGCTAAACCAAGGAACAAGTAATATTTTATATTAGTATTAGTTTTACCTTAGCAAAGTTATTCATTACTCTAAAATAATTAATGCTAAATAAAAATAGATCTATAATAAAAAAATATTTCACTCATAAATATTTATCCACAATTATAATTTTCTAACTTCATTCGTCAACGAAAGTAATAGAACATCATTTGTTCAAGAGTACTTATGTACGTGTAATACTTTTGGGTAACAATTCACACCGGCAATGAAGTGGCAGGAGAAATAATATTGTGCAATGTACAATACATTTAGTATTTCGAGTTGTTACTTCATAGACTACGAGACCACGTTCGTTTTTTATGGAGCTGTTTGTTTTCGGCACTTAGCACAGGTGCGAATAAGACGCTCAGCGCATTATAGATATGAAAACAAAAGATACGAGTACATATATTCAAATATACGTAAAAATAAGCAACTAGATACTTTTTAAATTTGAATTATTTACTAACACAAAAAGTTATTAATTTAAAAAAAAACAATTTTAAAGTCCACATAATTTAATGAAAATAAGTATATCAAACTCATTTAAGGGGCACAACTAGTGTAACCGCCTAAAAAAAGGTGATTTTTGGGAATTTATATTAAAAAACTACTTTATCAATCATTTAAAAATTTTAGGAAAATATTTATACATGTTTTAAAAATACATAGTAAGAAAAAAATTAAATATTTTTTAAGTTATCGTCGATCTCCAACGGCGCGACAAAAAAGGCCCTTAACTGCTGCAGTGATTGCGGCCTTTTACGTGGATGAAATCAAAAAAAAATTGTCGTTAAACTAGATAATATTGTCTGTAAAATGAACTATGATAAAAAATAAATCAAAAATTGACAAAATGGCGGCGTTTTTTAAAAAAAGTCGAATTTTACCCAAAATTTTGGTCGTTTTTCGACTGCCAAAATTCGGTTTTTGATCCGATCAAAAAATCGATAGTTCATTTTACGGAGAACTATATATAAAACATGTGAATAAATTTGATAGTGATCGGATCATTTGTTTTTGTGTAATCACTGCAGCAAATTCGAAAAATGCTGTTTCGAGAAAAACGCGTCCAAAAGATAAAATTATCGGTATACTGTATACTATATATATACTCTTTAAATGGCTGTGACTCAAAGTTGATTTTTTGAAAATTTCACACTAGTTGTGCCCCTTAACGTAAATAGTATATTAAACTCATTTAATATTTTGGATGGACAGGGTATTATGGTATTCAACAAATTGCGCTTAAGTATTAGGGAATTAGGTAATGAGATATTTTAAAAATTACCTAAGAATATTTTTCCTAATTACCTTGCTTGTTACACTATTGAAGTATATAGAAGTTATGACTTCTCAGACACCTTCATACCAAAATAAGCCGCGGCATCCGAGTAGAAAGGGTTGATATAGATATAAACAATTAATATCAGTTGTATAAATTTTTTTAATAATGTTTCAGCAGCACTTTTTAGTTGATTTCCGTGCTGAAGTAAAGGATAGATTTGCCTAAGTTAATTCTTGATATTTTTACTATGTGAATCATGTTAATTTCCAACAAGTAATGCGACATGCGGAAAGCGAAACGAAATAGTGAAATTGTCGGAAATATACCACACGACAAATCTTCACAAAAATATTACTTTCGTTCAGCGACCATATGAAGATGTTACAGGTCATTTAGGCGAATAATCGTTTGTGATGTGGCATGTTTAATATAAGACAGCGGTTCTGTGCCTGTATATCACAGTGCAAACATACAATAAACAGCAAATACAGCATTAGTACACTACTCCGCACACGGGCTGACTGGATCGCGATGTGGGTCAAGGATTCACTTTCTCTCTTCATCCGCTGTGTTAACACAATACGGACGTACGTACAGTGCCAGATATGTATGTGCATCGGTATTCATCACTACTGTAAAATGATATAAAAGGTATCTGGGCAGAATGTCTTACATATTCAGGAAGAGACTCCTGGAATCCTTTCATCGAGAGTGAATGATCACTAAAATAGCAAATAAAGCACTAAACTAAATTATCTACCTTTTTATATTTTGAGAATACAATTGTAGGTGATAATATTTGAATTACATTGGATATTCCAAATGGGACACTCAAGTGTTCTTTATAAACGTCCCTTAAAATACAAGATTATTATACAAGAAAGGGCGAGTGTCACAACCGTCCCTGTGGGTGTGGATTCCAAAATGCTTTATAACAACTTTTATTGTCGATAATAACAACAATATATACAACAACACAACATAAACATTTAAATAAAGTTTATGAATAAAATATAACAATATATTACAAAACATAATTTTTAAACAAAGTTCACAAAAATTCATTGTGGAATCTTTTTTTTTCTTATATTGAATTTTTCTTTTCTTTAGTTAAGTTAGATTTTTTCATCTGTTTAATCTTCACCCGAAAAGGACAAGAAATACATGCCACAACCGTACCCACAAACTTTGTCACAACCGTACCCAACGCACACTTTTGAAAACAAATTATCATTATAACTAAGCTAAGTTATTTAAGCAAAAACTAATTGCTGATAAGTAACTACTAATATTCAATTTACAGCAAAATAATAAACAGAATTATCTATCTGCTATATATAATTAACACTTACTATTAAAAAAATTGAACATAAAAACTTAGTTTTTACTCTTATGATTAGCAGTAATGGGAACTTGTTCATATAATCATACTTTATCTTTCTCCCTTTAGACCCTATCTCAAAATCAGTGGAATTTAACTATTATAACGACTGTCACTACGTTACCCTGGCCCAATCATACCCAGTTTCCCCTACTCTATTCAACTACAGTTAGGTTGTTCTACAGGACAATTATTTCAATTATTTCAACAATTCCTTTGAAATATTTTATGAAAAAAAAATTAATTATAGTGATTAATTTATAAATATACTATAATATATGAAATGCTAACTTTTTCCATTACCATTTGAATGTCAACATCAATGTTTGCATATTCCATGTATGCCTAAACTATCCGCGAATTAAGTGTTTCATTATCGCATACATATTAGCATTTCCTAAAATGTTGCAAACAGTAAGTTATTATTACACAATTCGAGATTTAACAATCACATCTGTAATGTATGTCACACTTTTTTTGCGTAGCACCGACGACTGGAAATCTTTTAGTTTGTCTGTGAGGTTGTGGCGATCTCGATAGTCCTAACATTTTCATTTTATTTTTCCAATTGTATGTAAAACATGGTGCAAGATAAGATTACTCTTAACTTATCACAGAATTTAAACCGTTTTTAAGGAAACGCTTACTGGAGTAGATGAACAAAATAGTAAAAGAAAATATAAAGGATTAAATTCTGCAATATCCATTAATATTGAATAATTTGAGATATGAGAAAGCTCAACTTGTCACTTATTTCACAATAAGAATTTTTTGATGTTTAGAATAAAATTATGGTATTGCTTATTACTTATAATGAAACTATATAAATCAATCATGTCAAAATACATAAAGTAAATCAATTTCAACAACTGGTACAGTTTCGCTTTAGCAAATAGCATCAGAACGTCGTACATGTTCCACTATTACCTAAAAGGCCTTGGCTTGATTATACGCTAATAGTATATGTTCACGGGCCAATATGTACTCGTGTGTATATACTGGGCAGTGTGTTAATATCGTGACATATAGTTCCTGCTACCGGGGTATATGATAGCGTAGTGATTTCCCAATAGGATTGCTGGGATATCTTGTGAAATGCTTTAGAAAGACGATTATTAATTTCTTCGCACAAGGTAAATAGCCGCCCAAAGTATATAAACGCGCACTATGTCCATAAAAACCTACACAGGAGAAACTATGCAAAGGACGTCGCGAAGAGCAAACAATGAAACCTTACAGGTGTATCGTGCGAACAAGACATTTCATATGAAACTTGGATCATCTTATGGAAATCTTTGAGAGTTTTATTTAATTTTTTTCATTTAAAACTTTATGTAACAGTTGAATTTGGACTAATAAATGATTCACAATGCGAGGAAAAATTTATAAGTATTCACTATTCAGTTGTGTGGAAAAATATATTTTATAATTTTTAAAAATAAATTGATTTACAACTAATTTATGAAGAATTTAATACTTGGCAAGAGTATTGATAATATTCATATTCATTGATCATCAATGTTATCAAAACAATCTTTTGACAATGGTCCAAAAGCTGGGAAAACTCTAGAAAAAATCAAACTAATATCAAGCATATAAAAAGTTCATATGATACCGTTGCATAATAATATTACAAGTATATTCATATGTAAAAGAATTCAAGCTTGCGAAAATGTTGTTTTGTAGCGGAAATAGGTCGAATCGTCACCTGTTATGTTAGAATGTCAAAAGGCAAACACTGAAAAGGGCACAAGGATATCCCAAAAATTTATCAACATAAGTCAAGACTGTAGGACGATTAAACGTGGGCAACACAATAAGTATCAAGAATGTTAATCGTGAAATATCTTCAATAACCAAGGGCATACGTAGAACTCATAAGAATTTTCCACAAATACAAACAAATAAAGCATAGGTAAACAAATTTAAAGTTGAGCACTTGTCTCAATACTTACTACTGCAATATTCTGCGTGATATTAAAGTTTAGCAACTTTTTTCAAAAAAAAACATAGTTTTATGTTCATGTTATTCATTTTGTCGTTATAATTTTTTATTCGTGAATGAGTTTTTATTTGAGATTCTTTTTATAAGTATTAAAATTTCAATTTTAATTTTAATGTAAAATAATGAATTCATTCTAATTACAAAATTAAATTTCAAAACTAATTTACTGTTTTAAACTAATAAATGTCTTTGTCCAAAGTGTTATTATTGAATAATTGCATTCCATAAACGTGACCTTACATAACATGTTCTTATCAATTATGAATATTTTAAATTCTTGTCTGATGCATATAGATTATTATGTATGCAGCACGTGTGAGAAATGTTCATAATTTTAGGGCGATCGAACAGGAAATTCATTAAAGTTTATTATTATTTTCATTATTCAATAAAGTGCATCGGGTGTGTGACCTGCATGCATAACACCAAAGGCCTGATATTCAATGACGTTGAAATAGTCTGACGGTCATAAAAAATGTAGAAGTATAATGTTTCGTTTGTATCAAATCATATTCGAGATGCGCTACAAAGTGGGTTTTATTATTGTTGGATTGATTAGGACAGTGTATTTTATTGCTTGTCGTTTATGTTTATTGTGAACAAGAGTATTAAAAAAGCAACGGAAATGAATGCATGATATACACACACCACATATGCTTAATAAAATAATAAATATAAATTTTTGTTTTAAGTATATTGATTTGAAAAAACTAAAATCGATGTTCAGCCAACGATTATCGTCATCCGTGAGGTGAAAGAAGGAATAGAGCTGTTCTTAGCTGACGTTAAACTGTGATCAGAGATATAAACTGGACTGATCGAGTGAACACTCAAAGGCACTCCACACAATCTACCAAAAATTGCACAACCTTTAATTAAATGGCGAAAACAGGTCGGTTCCGAATTTAGCAACCCGCGCCACAACTACATTTGCACAGCTCGTTCACCGGCACACAGAGTGTTGCGATATCACTTCAGACACCGTTGATTATAGAGCTGGATATAACATACATTCGAACATTTTTCTGTTTAATATTTATGAAATTTGTAGAATTTGAATAAAAATATTCCTTGTATTAACTGGTATTTCCAAATTTGAAATACTAGTTGTCTAAAAATTCTTACTAAATGCAACAAAAATATTACCATCTTTAATAATAGAGCAATATCAAATCTGGACTAATTTCGAATTTTATTTTGCATGATGAATATAATCTAAATTAACTGCATTTTTTACTAAATAAATTTTGGAATTGATAACAGATTTATTAAAAAATTAAAAATACTTTCGATTTCGAAATAGGTAAATTGAGCAAATTGCAAACACATCACTAGCGCATTTTAATGCATTAGAGTACCGAGTTGCTTCATTGAGTATAAGTCGACTTGATGTATAATAGAGTTCGGCGAATGGCATAGATCGTAGATAAAATGTTTTCTTACTTCATATAATAATGCGGTTGTAGATCTCTCGACACCATAGAAATCCAATGTTGAAGAAAAGAGAAAGACATTCAGTGTCTGCGCTTACGACAATTACGGATGTTGCATGGTACTTATCCGCGTTGAAGAAATCATCTCGTCAACGATACTGTAATTGCAATCTTCTCGCAAGAATATTGTGCTGAAGGTTTATTATGACAATTTGAGAAAAATATATTGCAAAATAGCTACAATGGTGGTACTTTTACAGACGACAATTCTAATGTGGCAACAAGATTGTGTACAAAGGTAATAGCAACTAAGTATTACACACAT
>NW_020537324.1:11779927-11856590 GCF_003426905.1 Ctenocephalides felis
CGACTCTCTATGGTCTACGGCTCTATGATCTTTTGCTAGTATTCGTGATCGTTCGCTCTCGACAAACGCTGCTCATAGTCGCGAATAGACAAATAGACCAACAAACTAGTAGTAGTATACTGTAGACTGCAAACTGCAAATTGCAAGAATGTGCACATACTGGTAACCGACCGAAAGAGAAAACTGCATGGTAGGTTGTTTTGTCGCTTTCTGCTGTTGCGTTCTCTGCACAATTGGCGGGAAACTTTCGTTCGTCAGAAAGTTGTAGCAGCAATTTATATTTTCCAGAGAAAATACGTTGAAACGCAATTGTTTATTTTGAATTTAATCTTCAAGAACATTTGCGTGACTCCACTAGTAACGTTTCGTTTATGTTAGAGAGATAAATCGTGAAAAAGTGAATCACCCTTATAATGTAGTCAAATTTTAGATATTAAGTAGAGTTATTAGCAAGCAAGTGTTTTATAAATACTAAAATCACGCGAAAATTTTAACTTTATTTAAATGCATGCTAAATTATTTAAAATTATGATGTAAGAATACTGAATTATCATTCAGTATTCACATTTTAATTACAGCAATAAAAATTTGGCAGACCACAAAGAAATCCTTAATCATCTAAGGTTATGCATGCAGTCTATTAAAATTATATAAACAAGCAATCATAAGAATCCATATAGAAGCACATACTACACGCAGAATTACAAATAAATAAGGAAATGTATAAAAAACATCTCTATATGAGAAAAGAACTGTACTTCAGGTATATGAAACGGTTAACAAATGCTATAAATTTGAGCGAAACATACCTTCACGAAAAAATATAATAAAAAACTAAGAATAAAAAATACATTAGAAAAAACAGTGTCCCGTTTCAATATGATACATATTTAGCAGGATTTTTTCTCAATCTTTACCATACGACTTTATTGTGTCGCAAGAACTGTTTCCTCGGGAACATAATAAATTTTATGAACATCTAACGGTACACATTGGGGAACTGCGCAAGGATTTGAATTGATCTGAATATAAGATACGCACGGATTCAAGGAAGACGACAATATCGGTGCAAGAAGTATCTTTTATGTTCTTACAGATATGTGAATTGCATACAAATATCAGGGCTCAGAAAACAAAGAACAGGACCTGCTTTGTTGCAGAAAAATAAGATGATATCAAGCAGTTAACGGGTGTTTATATAAAAATAGTGTAGTACATGCGTAAATTGTATCTACATATTTTTTTGCATGAAATATTATATTATTTTTTATGACGGATTATAATGATATAAAAACCTCTCGACTATATAAACAATAACAATAATTATTTATATATTAATTTTTCGAGACCGAAAAATTGCATTATGTCAATTAGGCTCGTTTCGCTCAGTAACATCAGGCCTTAACTAAAATTGTATTCGTTAATTTGATATTCATGTCACACGAACAAAAAGCAGCAAAAAAATCATTTAATAACGAAAACAACCAAACTCTGAACGATCAACTACATTTCCGTTGAATCAGGTCAAGAGCTTCTAGTTAACGACGCAACCACGCGACTATCAAAGATATAATAAATACATTCAAAGAATCATATATATACATTTGCATAATTTGTTATACAGATTTGTATTTTACAAATGCATACGAGTACGAAACAGTATGTATTCGTCTAGTATGCCAGCATACAATGAAATATTAGTTGAGATGCTTATAACGATTTCATCATCATTGAACAATATAGAAGCAAAACAACAAAAACAAAACCAGAACTTTTATGTGAGTCATATTTGGAATATAGAGACTATTAATGATTATTTATAACATATTCACAAGCAGAAATCCGTCTAGATGGGAAAATATATACACACACACGCTACAGTGTATATATAATACTCGTATATGTGGTGGTATTTAATTGCAAAAGCTTTTTTCTTCAAATACAATGGGTATAATTAAAATATAAGATCAAAATAGGCTAAAGTAACTAAAAAAGTATATTAATCTATAAAACATGCCGACAAAATTCTATACTATCAACATAAAAAGCAGATTTTTCAACTAAATATTGACTTTCAACTTATCACCTTTTCGCAGGTAAATATATTATAGCAACATAACATATTGTAAAACATGCATATCTGTAATGTGTGCTTAAAATGAAGCGTTAAGTGTGTGTTGGATCATGTGAATATATTGCGATATACCGGTAGCCTGAGTATGTTTCCGTCATATTAAATCGCGGCACAGGCATAGTTGCTGATTAGCCAACTAACTGCACGCTACAAAAGCGCCAGTTTTATTTCAACACTTCACAATTTCGAATGGCCTAGGCAAATAAAGACACAGCGACAATGTGTAAGTGATTTCCATGGGTAAATTGGAAATGGACAAACATCCATGAATAAGATTAAAAAATTTCTGATCTTTGTACAATCGTACATTCTCAAAGTTCATCTTCTTGTAAAATCTATACAGAACTCCTAATATTTCTCCAAATTATATACCTTATCTTGAAAGATTTTAAACACTATCACTTATTGGCTGATTTCTAAAACAAATTTTCTCAGTTCCTATGCATTTTTATTTAAACGCTACACAATTTCGAATGGCAAATTGAAGACAAAACGACAATATGTAAATGATTTTTCATGGGTAAATGCTTGGAAATCAACAAACATTCATCAATACGTTTAAAATTTTTCTGAATTTTGTACACTAGTGAATTCTGTACGCTCATCGTTTTGTAAAATTTATAAAAAAATGCAAATATTACTCCAAATCAAATACCTAAACATAAAAGATCTCAAACTCTATCACAATTTTATTCTTACTGTACAACATAGACGAGATGGCGACATACTAAACATGCATGAAGGGGTCAATTCCCGGATAAAATAGAAATGTTATTTAACGGGTCTATAATCTTATGAGTTGGTAATCACGAACTATCAAAAGCTAAGTCTGTGCTGCTCGATCGAGCATTTCTAAAAGGCAGAAAAGTCAAAAGGGTTAGACAGACTTAACGTATGTATTATCAAAGTGAAAACAGCACTTATGATGATATTGTTATTTGACGTTTGTGCCATTTGGAGGTTAGGTTTTAAAAGTATACTTGACAGTTCTTGACTAATGATATATTTATTTAATCCAAGAATTGGTCCCATTGTATCGTAGATCAGGCACTATCAGGACTTCAATCAGTCACATTAAGTATGTAAATAAAATAGTTTCTTGTATTAATTAAGTTTTTTGTATAGCTTACTATATCACATTTTTATTTATTGTATATTTCAAGTGCTGATTCTGTGACCAGTTTTTGTAAGTGTGCTTGTAAATTGTTATTTTTTTACTTTTAGCTTTTCTGCTTCTGTGATCCATTATTCGCATAGTTCTTAAAGTTTGACTCCCATAATTAATTCGTAAGTAATTTTATTTTTATTCACTTATATTTAATTTCACACTCATATGTAATAATAAAAATGAATGGTAGAGGAAAGCACGTCCATGGTGTGAGAGCCACCACAAATAAAGGATTCCCTTACACTTCGTCGTTCCCTTTACCTATATTCCCCTCCCCCTTTCTACTTATTATTATTATATTAACTTCTTTCCAATCTTGTGCTTCCATGTTTCCTGATCCTGCGCTTCAGCTTACACTTTCCTGTCTCTTCTACTTATACGATTATGAACCCATAACATAAAATTTCTATTTTATCCGAGAATTGGTCCCTAAGTATCTATTGTAATATAATAAAATTTAGTAAATTTGAAGCATGTGCTCAGAATGACGTGCATATTATTATAATATAATTAGATTTTTAATAATAAAAATTTCATGGTTGTATTCGAAAACAAATAAATTTTCTCCGCAATTTTCTCTGTTCCTATGCATACCCATATCCATCGCGCATGAGAATATTAAATAAAAATAATGATGAAGTTGAACTTTATGAATATAAAAAACATTATTGCGTACATAGTGTATAGTGGTCGGCGTTGAGCTCTCGGCACATGGTTATTGAGGACGCATTGCGTTGGCATGTCAAATCACTAGAAACAAGTCGGAACTGACCAACGCAATAATTCCGGTATAAACTCACGCATACAAACGACCGCGGCGCGATATACAGCTGCTCGAGAACGAACATCGAAGTACGCATGGGTACGTACACGAGACGTAAACAGGTAATGCAATTCTCGTATTAGTGCAAATGTAATTCATCGCCATATGATTGAAATTTGCAACTTCGTAAAGGAAAAGTAAGATGTAAAATATTTTGAAAAAATGAAGAAACGCCGAAAAATTAATGTATGACCATTATAGTGTGTTCAGTAACTCATTTCCTAAAGACATGTATCAAATTAATTTTCCTCTATTTATTCCTTTACAATTATGTGCAAATTCGTGTACACGATTTATGCTAATATGAGTGTGTGCCGGATATACTAACCCGAAAAATAGAAAGTATTACAAGATACCAACACGCAGAAACAACACAGCATGTAAGCTGCCAGCGGGCCTCCAATGGCGTAATATTGCGTAAGAATGAATGAGGATAGAGTTTGTATTGGTGGGCACATGACGATATGGCAAATTTTGACGTACATGGCTTTGTCACTGGTGATCGTGGAATTGATTTTTTAATTAAAGAGTATTAATTAGATAGTAGGAATTGAATTAAATTTAAATTGTAAAATTCAGACATTTTTACCATTAAAAGAGATAGAAGTGTCCATGTTAAATGTAAACTAAATTTACAAAAAATTTAAAATTTCATAATAGTAATAATCATTAGTACTGTCCTAGGATAGGTCCGTGAGCTAAGTTAAACTCCAACTCGATTTAGGGAAGAATAGTGTGACCTATGTCCCATCGCTATTTCTCACCGCAGTGCCCGAAATGCGCTATTTTCAATTGCGAACATATTTTTCATCTATATTTTCAAGTGAAAATGGTCATCGCTACTGCGCGGTGTCAGGTTGCCCAGAGCGGGGTTCAAACTCACGACCCCACCCACACAAGTCCATGAGCTTAACCATTATCCTATGGAACATCCCGGTGCATGACATATTTTAAAATACTTTAAAAAATATATGTATATTCAATATATTTTCAATTTTCCATAGGGTAAGTTATTGTAATGGGCCGAAAATCGAAATTGAAAATTTTTACATTTCTCAATGTTTTGAAGGTTTCTGAAAATTTTGGCATACCTCAGAAAAAATGGATGTGTGTGTGTGTGTGTATGTATGTATGGATACAAATTTCCAGTCACGTTTTCGGGTTTTATTTTTAATTCTGACTAAAGTTCTAATACACTTTGAACAAATAATTTTAACTTTGCAATTCAGTTTATATAATTCTTATAAATATTAGTCAATGTTACAATATTTATAATAATCTATTTGAAAACATTCTGTATTCCTGGAACATTTCGTTACGGTACGGAAAGTTCCAGCAATTTGCCTTAAGGCACGATGCCATACAGCCCTCTAGTTTAAATTGAAGTACATACATACAAAGGTATGTAAAATAAAGTTGTTTCATAAAGCGCAAAAGGAGTTTTGAAGACAGAAGAAACAAAATTATAAATCGTGCATAAAATGAACATCTAAAATTTAGCAGTTGTTGGCAAATGTATATAATGCATATGAAATAACAGCTTGATATAAAATTTAATGCAACTTTATGCAATCTGTATATTGCATAGCTGAATCCAAACACAAGTTGGTAAAAAAGTTGATGGAATTTTTGAATGATTTCAATAGGAACATCAGATACCATCAGAAATCTTCAATGGAAAAATTCAATTCTTACAGTAATATACGGCGTATCGCAATCAGATTTCAAGTGAGCGGCCGATTCGCGGGCACCACTGATTACCAAAAAGACACAGCTCGTAGATTCGCACCATCTAACAAAAAACTATTCGATTCTCTTTTACTAAACACAAACTCACGCTCATCGACCTTGTGCTAGTTGCTGTTGGATTATTTGCCACAATGTGTACGACGCGAACGAATCGGTGATCGTCCTATCGGTCTCTCTAGTGACTTGGCTCATAGATTACACGTGCCGTGCAACATTTGCAATGACAACAAACACGTAAAACAGTTAAGCAAAATGAAATTAATTTAAATCATATCGATATATTCAAATGGATCCTTACATCACTATCTAGTGGGCTCGCCCGTAGGTAAGCGGTTAAGAGCGACGGGACTTGTTTCAGAGGTCCCGGGTTCAATACCCACTTCGAGCAGCCTGTTATCAGGCAGCAGTGACAACGATTTTCACTTGGAAATATAGTAAAAATAGCCCTTGTCCGGCATTGCTGCGCCAATAAAAAGTCAGCCCTATTAGATGAATTCTAATAACAAAAATAATCAAATATGGATAGATTAACCATTGGGTTACCATATAAAAATACGAAGTAAGGAGAAGTTTCAGCCCAACAGCTCATGGGACGTAAGGTTCTGATTGCTGTTAAAAATATAATAATAAAAAAAACACTATCTAGTAGTCATTGTAGGTGAGCCTGATATCTCTATTCCACGACTAAAACTACACATTTTAGATACAATTGTTTCACAAATATGTACAACACATGTATCTTAAAATGTCCTTTAAAGGTAATTATCACTGCCTTGAAATACGTTCATTTTTACATTCACGGTACAAGAAGAAGATACAGCAATTTTTGCAAGGTTTAAAAAATATAATCTGTAAAGTACTGATGACAATATAGATTTCACATAAAAAGTTCTTGTGCCAAGCAAATATTTTTATGTTTTTATGATTCGCAAAAAAGTACGACAAAGCAATAAAATTCTTGGGAGTATGCCCCATACCCTCAGATGCAGTTTCTCAAGTCGTGGGAAATAGGAAGTGCAATATGTTCTACTTAACTTAGTAATTTATTAGAAAATGGAATTTATTTATGAGTATTGAGCAGAAAAAAGTATTTTTAAATTTTTTGGACATAAACGATTTATAGCGTATCTTATTTATAGAATGATCTTTAGATTGCCCATACAGGTTTTATTAATTTCGTATGCATATGATATAAACGACTCAAGTTGTCACATGTGGGTCAGGGTAAGACTACTAACGCTTATAAGAATGACACTAGGAGCGTTCTCCATAAGCATTAACTAATACCTAATACGTATACCATACCAATCATGAATACATTATATAAACAGGTAACGGATACAATATCACGAGATCGTAGAAAAACATTAATTTGATTATCATTGAAATTTGTTTTCTGAGAATAAACCGAAGGTAGATAACTGAAAAATAAATAAATAGAGCCAAGGACTCGTCGAGCCTTCGATAGGCTTTACAGATTTTAATACGATTTTACACATGTCCATGCATGCACTTGCATATATTACTAATATGTGTATAATACTTAAATTAACTTTTTACTTTTTCATCATTGTCATATTGTAGACAGTTACATATTATTTACGGAAGTTTATAATGATTATTATTATTTTTTGTAATCAATCGCGACAAAAGTAACTTTTAGATGATATAGTATTTGCATAGAAACTTTTATTTTAAAAATTGTATAGAGTCAGTTGTTATTCAATGCAATTTGCATATTTATACAGTACCTACAGTTCCATGTTCTGAAATTAACTAAATATTTAATTACTTAATGCAATTCCGAAAATAGGAATTACTTTCCACCCCTTTCCACGAATATAATCATATTCAATACTTTTACAGGTTCATTATCCAGAAGTCAAAACTCACATAGTTTTATTACCGAAGGATACAAATCTGTACAGGTTACAATGTACTTTTATTATACAGGTAGCCTAAGTATCGTCACTGAATACAATGGCATCAAAACAGGTATTTACAAATATACCCGCACCCTACAGACTTCAGAGATCTATAAAAAAGATTTGAATCTAATACTATACAATGAAGTATTTGATTGTAAGCTCTGAAGACTCAAGGAAATGATTTATATATTTTATATGCTCATTCATGACAGACATCTGGAATGGAATAATTGAACAACCCGAATCGAATTAAAGGGAACAACATGAATCGGATTTTGTGTTTATTTGTAATTAATAATCAGTGATGAAAATAAAAGTATTAAAAAAATTTTGTCATTGTAAGTGAGATAAAATCCAATTCAAGGAATATATTTAATACGTGTAACCAGAGTAAGACAAGCATTTGATTTATTATCAAGCGCGATAATGACATTTTGCTATTAAATGATTATTTTCACTTAAAATAGAAAGCGATTATAAGATTTTAGATAATTTATCGAGAGTTATCACAATGTGGAAACTTTTATATAAAAGTGATGAACTGTTTTAAGTATGAAAATAAAAATGCATGTACGACAGTCCTAGATTCCAGCAAATTTACATATTCACATCACATCACAGCTGTTTTTTATTAAGACGAGAAAATTAACATTCTGCATTTTCAGAATGATATTTATTTAAGCGACCATTTCCGCATATATTTACCCACATATCGGTCATCAAACATTTTCGCTTTCCTGGATAGTATTATTTTGGTAGAAATTCACAGTATGTATTATGCATGAGACACTCGACTCCATATGCCAACACGACATTTCCTGTTTGTCATGAAAATTCGAAGCGTTCGCCGAGAAAATTCGATCATAAATGGAGCGTGTATTTTTCCGTTAAACGAACAACGTCGGGTAAAAACACCTACTCTTTGTAATGAACTCAATAAAATTACGAGTACAGAAGAGATTGGATTAAATATTAGGCAGATAATCTGATAAACAACTTGGTAAATTTATTTTATTGATGTTAATAATGGAAACATCTCTTTCTATATACATATATCTGAAGAATATTGTTATAGTTTCAAGGACGCCTCTGACAACTTATAAATATTAGCCATGGCCATATTGTTATTATTAATGAAAAAGTGATTAATAATATTTTTTACTTAAGATTTATATTTATGATGGAAAAATTTAAATATGTGAAATTTCTATAGAATTTCTAGCTATAGGATTAACTTTTGTCCTGAAATCCAAATAATAGGTATAGTGAGGCCTAAAGATCCGCGGGTAAAGAGGTATACCAATAATATGTCCAAAACAAGCAAAGTTAAAATTGTTTTAACAATAATGTTTGAAAGTAGAGGGAAAAGATGTATAAGATGTAAGATGTATTAGCCACAACCTTGATTCCTACGATATCGCTATGAAAAAATAAATGGCAATGTTTGAAAATCCACATCAAAAGTGTTTTCTTTCGTTGTTAGTTTTTTTGTTATTTATTGTCACATATTTATATTTATTATACTAACTTGAAATACTACCAATGGGTAGTATTTTAAAAATTTATTTAATAACTAATCACAACAATTACTGAATTTCTTCTCACGCAGTTGTAGTTTAGATGGAAATAATAAAAAAAAAAGTTTTTTTGTTATGAGCACTGTGGTTTAGTTTACGAGACCTTAATATGATTTTTAAGTATACGTAATTTAATGGTTTATTAGATTTTTAAGTTAGATTTAACATTTTTATGTAACCTTCATAAAGGCTCACACGTGGGTAGGGTACAAAGGACCAACTAAATCATTACCCTGGTAAAAGTGTATACAATTAATAATAGTAATACAATTAAATAATAGTAAAAAAGTAAATTAAATTAGAAAACGCAATTTTACAAAATTTAAATTCTGCTGATGAATATTTCTGACTAAAGACCAGATCAAGGTTATATACATTGTTATCACTGTAAAAAATGTACCCATGAAATTTATATTTTGCATTGATTGATAATGCAGCTATAATTTCGTAAAATCCCTTTAAAATTAAAAATAAGACCTTGGATATGTTTGCCCCCTATTCCAGTTTACCACGCCTATGGGGTAAAAAGAACCAGATAAATTTTTGAAAAACACATTTTTAAAATGATGAACTAGCTGGTTTTACTGAAGATAGTCCGATAGTTGTTTGTTCCCTTGGACCTTTGTGCCCCCCTACCATATGTGTTTTTTCGACATGAACGACATCGTTAGGAATCAAAGTAATGGACGTGGGTGTTTGTTTGTTACCCAATGCATAACCCCTAAATATACAAGTTAATATGCGTGATATATAACCTAGCCTAACAACGAACCGTCAGGGTAGCGACAGTGAATAATACCGCGAGCCGCGGATGTAAACACTAACCTACCTCTCTCAACAGAGGCGTTATCGATTTCTTATGAGCAACAGCCTACGCGTTTCACCGGCTCGTTCGAGAGTATAATACATCAAACTACCCCATAGCACTGACGCTTTTCTCTTATTCGCACATCTTGACCTACATTACTCGATTTGCCGTTAGATATGTGCAAATCTCTAACAAGCACGATACTTTGCATGCTTATCTCCATATGGTCTTATGTAATGTTTTCCACGTCTGAACAACGTATATTAAAAGCACACATATATAGGCCCGGTGGAAAATTCGACCGTTTGTTGCCAAGTCGCAGAGATGTTATTTCGTTCCGTCACCACGCCCACGGGAAATTTAGGGTCGTGTATTTTACTATATTCAAATGCGAATTACAAGCATTAAAAAATTTCCGATTGATTTTATTGTCTATGTAAATATAAAGACATACGGCAAAACAATGCGTTAAATTTTTATATTTCTTTTCCCTTTGGATTTATATTACATTATCATCGCTCCTGTTATTGTTAACGAACATATACTACTCTTTATTTTTTTATCATATTTGACTTTAATATTATATTATTATATCAAGAATTTATCATATTTAGTTATTTTATTTTTTTAAGTAATTTAACATTTAACAATTTGACCTGGAAAGGTTTTAAGTTTTTTATTTTTGCACCCAAAAATTAGTTATACCTTTTGAGTTTACCTCTTCACTACATTTCTAATAATAAATATAGGTCACCATCTGCAACCGATGGTTTTATCGAATAAAAAGAAGAGGTTTATAAATACATATTTCCATTTTTTTTATTAAATATCTTCCGACTTCATTCAAAAGAAGTAGAGGTACTGCTGTCAAATGCAATTTGATATTCGCATAAAGGATGCATTTTTTGATATTTATAGGCTCAAAGAAATATGAGGGCGGATAGATCTGAAAAAAAAATCGAATGCAATCTGTATACTCTAAATTTTGCCGATCGAATATGGGTCAGGTGTAAGGCTGCTCATAATTCAGGAATTAAGGATCGATTTTTCTACATATTTGTGTCACACAATCAACCAATAAAAAAATAAGCAAAATGAATTGTTTGTTACCTATTATAAAGATTGAACAAAATTTAAAAATTGTTTTAATTTTTATGACGCTTTATATTAACGGGATGTGGTCGTAATTTCCACAAAAGAACTAAAGAGGTTAAAAAAATGTTTTGAAAAGCATGTCGCTTTTATAAAGTCAGTTTATGATCGTCTTTATTAAGAACGTTAAAGAACCGAGTTGCAACGCCAGATTGAAACATTTAAAATAATGTAATAAATGTATAACATCATTACAGCAATGCTTTTTGTACTTGACGAACGGTAAATTTAATGTCCAAATAAATCTCAAAAAGAAAATGGAATTCTTGAAATTATGCACGGTGCATAATAACAGATCGAAAAATTTATTCGTTCGGAATTTAACACATTAGGAAATGCAACGACAAAAAAAAATGTTTCATATAACAAATAACGATCGAACACTTTATATCGAATTTGCTTTAGATGAGTGGATATACCTCTATAGAGAAAAAGTAAAAAAAGGTTAGGTACCAATCAGATGATTGACGTATAAAAAATAACGTTTTGGAGAAATTTTTGGTATAAGAAGCGACATTGCTTCTTTAGAAAAAAACATAGAGAAGGATTGCATACTTGCAGTATACTAATATGTAAAAAAGTTTGTTCTGTATGCGGGACAGCTGTTAAATTTAGCAATGGATAAAATACTTCAACGTATTATTATAATAAAATTACTGAACAAAATTGAACTGACTTATAAACACTTACATTTTGAATAAGATTTTCATTACCAATAACCTTGATTTCAATAATTATTGTGTCGGTGTTATCTCAATTATTAGGAAAGACGACAGCAGAGATATGTAATACAATAAATGCATAAAATTGATTTCATACATCAATATAGATCATTAATCTTGCACTTGTACCGTCGAATCGATAATATTGTTTGCACGATGACCTTAAGCGCACATCTTATCTAATATTAAAATATAGCTTTTATGATTTAAATGAGATCATTGGCATTTTTAGGTGCGGAGAAATTAGATTTCAGATAAACTGTTAGAATTATACTATTGGTAAAATATTACCAGTATTGAATATTACTCAAATTACTCTAAAACTGATTTTCGAAATGAGTGGATAGAACTAATGAGTGGATAGAATTGAAATTCATGCATCCAATATTGATCATGTTTAGTTTTCTCTATGAATATGTTTTGTTTCTGAATACCTGTAACAATTTCAAACGTAAATACAAAACTGGTTAATATATGAATGATTAATTGAGCCAATATAACAAAAATGTTCTCATAAATGATAGTCAAAAAATTATTTTATTCCCATATTCAGCATTAAATATGCATTCAAAATTATAAACAATTTGCCATATATGAAGGAAATTAATGCATAGTTGCAATTAGTCACAAAATAACAGAAAACAAAACAGGAAATTGTTAATAGATGACGTACTCAGATAAAGAGTATTTGTGTTCTTATAAGTAAATGATAAAATGGTGCGAATTGCTCGTGAGACATGGGAATGTATGTAGAAACCGAACTATAAATATAAGCAGCGATGACAAAAGCTATTCGCCTTTTCGTAATCGAAATGATTTATAAACAATAGTTATTTATTAATTGAAATTAACAACCTCTAAGTGGAACACCATAATTTCTTATTATAGAGACGCAGTTTTGTGTGAGAACCAAATATTAAAAGAATTAAGGAAAAATTGGATTATCTTTCAGGAATATCTTATAGTAGTTATATTAGAATTAGAATTAGAATATGGGCTCGCCCGTAGGTAAGCGGTTAAGAGTGACGGGATTTGTTTCAGAGGTCCCGGGTTCGATACCCACTTCGAGCAGCCTGTTGTCAGGCAGCAGTGACAACGATTTTCACTTGGAAATATAGATAGCAATATGTTTCCAAGTAAAAATAGCCCTTGCACGGAATTGCTGCACCAATAAAAAGTCAGCCCTATTAGATTAATTCTAATAACAAAAATCATCAAATGTGGATGGATTAACCATTGGGTTACCATCTAAAAATATGAAGTAAGGAGGCTCATAGGACGTAAGGTTCTGATTACTGTTAAAAATTTAATAATAAAAAAAAAATTAGAATATATGTGTTTTGATAAAAAATATTGTACTTCGTAGGAAATTTCAATTAATCTTATAAATTTTAAAACCTGTTAATACCTGCGAAAATATTCTATTTTCCTTATCTAAGTATATTCTGAAAATGTAGCAGAATACTTTTGATTAGAATTAGGAACGCCTTGTTTTAAGCAATAACAAGCAGCTTATATATTTACCTTTCCAAAGTGATTTATTTAAATTACCTATTATCAACTTATTCATTTTCATCGTAACAATCCTATGCTATCACCGATACCAGGATATCATTATTTTAAATTGTTTCTGATTATTTGATAGGCTGTTTTGCTACTCGTATATTTCATAGAAAGCCATGCGTTTACTCTCATACTTTACAATTGCTTTACAAATGAAAGCTGATAATAACAATATTTAGCTCACGCAAACAAAATTATGCACACACTCTATATAAAATTAATATATATCTGCATGATTTTTATAATTGCATAAACAAATTAAATTAATTATTTCCAAGCTAATAACAGCTTTATGAGACAAGGGCATTTTTGTGCATTTGTATTTAATAAAAACAGTCACCGGGCATGTGCGATGGTGTAAACATACGATTATTCACGCAAACAGTTCTTCTTGTAGGTCGTATGACTAATTCGACCGTCAAAAAAAATAATTTTGTGATGGAATATGTTAAAGGACGCGCGTTCTTCAAAATTTAACGAATTATATAAATTGGAGAATGAATGGTATGTTTAATTTCAAAGCACGCGTTGGATTTTTTCTATAATATTGTTTACAATACGAATTGTAAATATTATGTATAATAATTTCATATAAATTTGTTTGGCTAGACTAGGCGAAGAAATCGTGAGTATAAGAACGCCGCTTTAATATAAAATTGTAATCGTAGAGACAGCAAAAATAAGTGCAAAAATATTATATAAATTAATTATAAAATACTGATATAAATGCCCAAAGTCTGCGCAAATTCACTTTCACTAGAAAAGTCAATGTATAGTTATACTTATATACATGATTAATGAATTTTGGCAATTAGCCAAATTCACGCATACATTGAATACAAAAAATCTAATTCATGAAAGTGAATCGATTAGAATTATGAAACTGAAAACATATGATCTACAGCTAATATGAAAGTAAACTATTAGTAATAAGTAAAGATAAGACTTACTCATCTAATCTTACTCTATCTATTAACGTTTCCGTTTTGGTTTATCAGCTCTATATTATGAATGAAATAATAGTTGCGTACTTTAAATTCTAATCAAGAACTGATATGTATAATATAAATATCAGTCAGTAACTATAATTAATCTAAACATAAGCGATAGAATAATTGCTGCGCAAATAATCTGATTAAAACTTCCTTGTTTAATAGAACGGTATGCGTTTGGCAATTCATCAATAATTGTTTGTGAATAAGACCAATTCATGACATGAATACCTATATTAATAAAAATATTTAACGCATCGCTTGCATGCATTTCGAATAGCACGCGCATTTGCAAATGTAATATGTAGGCGTCAGCTCATAAATAACGTTTGCGGCATAAATATATGTTAATGGACAAATTTGTTTTATTGTAACTGATTTCATTTTGTTAACTTTTATCATTGTCAGTAAATTATAAATAGCTATCAAACAATACAGCAACGTTAAAGTTGAATTAAAAATTTCAAAGGCGTTTTAATCATACAGAAATAACTATAAGACATCGTTACATTAATATAGGTAATATACGTTAATAGGCAAATTCATTTAGTGCAACTGATTTCATTTGTTAACTTTTATCATTGTTAGTTATATATAAATAGCTATCGAACAATACTGCAACATTAAATTTGAATTACAAATTTGGAATTTTTAATTATACAGAAATATCTATATAAGATGTCGTTACATTACAAAATAGCTTATGAAATGTTTTAATTTATTTAATTTTTATATAAAAAAATATAATAGAGGTATATGTAAAAAATATATGTTGATGGACAAATTTGTTGATTGTAACTGATTTCATTCATAAAAAAATACTGCAACATTAAAGTTGAATTGTAAATTTCGAAGCCATTTTAACAATGTCTTACATAGATATTTTTATATCATAGAAATATCTATATAAGACATTGCTACATTACAAAGTAGATAATAAAATGTGATAATATGTATATTCAATTTTTATGTGAGAAAAATATAGCATAGGGAAGCTAGGGGCTATCTGTAATAGGGAGCTTTCTGTACTAAAAACAGTAATTTTTCAATAGGTTCTTAAACAATATTAAAATTTTTTTTTGTGTCGATTGGATAAGTAAACTGTCCTGCATAATATTGTCATATTATGCAATAAACAGAAGTGTGCAAGTCCGTCATTTTTTACAGGTAATATGAAATTGATCTACAATCATAAAATTTCTGTTTGACTTATTATAATCAAGTAACTTAAAATTTTTATATATCTTATTTCGTTTCAAATTTACCAATCAATAATAATGTGTGACAATTTTTGTGATTGCTAAATTGTATAAATATTAATCTTGATTAATGTAACAATATTACAACTGCAGTTAGTTGAAACAAAACCTTGGGGCTAGTTGTGACACAAGAAATATATACAGATTCAAGAGAAGAAGATTTAGTGGAATACATATATAGTTTGTAAGATGTGAGCACATTTAAATTGCGTTACAGGAGACTCTATATATTTTATTTATATTGTGATATTAATTGTAGTTTACGTTGATTTATGATGAAAACGTATATTACAGGAGACATTAAATATTATCAGAGGTATTATTGTCTTTATTTTTGTCGTTACAATTAGCCCCAAATAGAGGTAAGTTTCTCTTACCTCAGTTTTTCTAGAAATCGATAAATTGTGAAAAAAATGAACAATTGTTGGGGAATTATATTTATATTATTGGGTAGAGGAATAATTACAGCAACTATCCATCTTTATATCGCAGAGATATAATTAGGATCTCAAGGTAAATTTAAAAGTGAAAATTGTTACAATAATCCCATGGCTTCCCTATTATATAAATAGCATTAAATTTAGCATTCATCAGTTAATATCAATTGAAATTTAAATAATTAATAATGAAGTTGCAAATGGATTTCTTCTAGTATTTATATTAACAACGACTCATTATATTTTTATTAAAATGAATTAATTCAGACAAGGGTTATACATAGGTTATATAAATGTTATATTAACTAAATGTTATTAATAAACTTAATTATTCTGAGCTTCATGCCTCTATAAAATGTAAATTACGAAAACTATGGCTCCTGCTACGGAGTCCTCAAGTGCTACGAGTCAACCCAACCCATTAGACACCAACTACACACCTACCCGGCGCGACCGAAAAGCTACCATTCATTCAAGAATAAAAATAATGTAAAGAATTCAAGAATATTGAGTCCGGAAATGATATCTAGGACCTCATAATAATAAAAACAACTTGAAAATATAAATGAAAATGTTTCTGGGATCATATTTTTATTTTTATGAGATATATAAATTTGAAATCAAAGACGTTGAAGATTTGATGAATGATTAATTTTTCATGCAACAGTTACATTGCAATGATAGAAAACTATATTAATTATCTTCAGACATTTATTACTTTTCAATTAAATATAATGTTTTCTAATTTATGTGATTTTTATTACTCTATAATAAGAAGTGACAATTATATTTATAAAATGTTCATCAATCAACTTACGGTATCTCTTCATGAGACTCTTTTTATATGCCCTGCCTGGTGGTCCAGCGGAGTCATCAGAATCCGTCCCCGAATCAATCCTCGTGGCTTCCACATGGCGTCGTGGTCCCGTTGATAAATCCAAGGCAGGCACTCGTATTCATCGTCTGATCTAATATCAGCATAGTCCATTTTTACATCAACATCAACATCATCATCAACATCAACGTCCACCTCTATCTCATCATTCTTATTCCCGCTATCAACATCATCATCAACACTTTTACAAGTAGATTTAACATCATCAGTTTCAATCACTGTCTCTTCCTCTTTTATTGCTAACTTAGTATTATTATTGAACTCAGAGTTACGGCTTTGCATTAATGTCCTTTGAGTCTGTGCCAAATTTTCAACAATCACTTTCGTTATAATCTTACTATGCTCAGCTGACATTGTCGAACGGTAATTCGCGCAATAACGATCATCCACTAGCGGTTCACTGGCTGGTTTGTCCACCGGAAACGAGGGACTTTGGCTAACCACCAACATTGTCATGAATTTAGTTAATTACAACACAGTTAAAAATATTAATTCACCTAATAAAATCTTATAAAACACGTCATTGTCACAAAATAATACACCCGCGGCACTCATCAATACTAAACAAATTGTAAAAGTACTCCCATGCCGGTCAAATGTGACGTCTTGTTGATTATGATTTAAACACAACACGTTTTGTATCAAAACATTTGAAAAACTCCGCGTGCACCTAATACGATGTACAACGCGGTACTGAAAATCTGAAGCGTCCTAACCCACTGACTCGGATAGAGACGAATCGAGAGTCGGGACTCTTCGGTCACTTTCGCTCACTTTCGCTAGCACTGACTGATATATACCGCGAACGGTAGGACGCCGATGTGTGCGTGCCGGCATTAAATGCTATGTAGATGGGTTTTCTATGGGCGCTTACGGGCTAAGAACCGGGGTTCATATCAAATGCAGATTCAAAACAAGTAATAAATGAATGTATTAACTCATTATAAATATATTATATTCAGTATGTTTTAGCAATAAGCAAATTGTAAAGCAACCTATTTAAATCATCCCGACTGCAATTCCAATTTATTGAACTTCAATTTGGAAATCATTTTTATCCAACCCCTTCTTTAATAGTCTCTATTCTACAAATAAATGGAATTTCTCACATAAGCATTATCTGAATTAAGGAAACATAGTTAGAATAATGTTTTCCAATAATGCATATACTTATCTTCTCTGGATTTAAAATTCATACATCCCAGTGAATAAGTGGTAAAATTAATTTTAATTATTTTTAATTTATTAATTAAAGCTAGGTTGCAAAAGTTTATGTAATATCGCATGTTTAAAATAAATCATTGAAGTTTTATACAGAGTAGTTAAATTAACTTCCAGATACTCATAGTAATCGCAAAAAAATCAAAACTTATGTTTTTGAATATCTTTATCTTTAAGAGTTTTCTGAACATTTTGGCATGTCTTAGAAAAAATGGATATGTGTATGTGTGTGTATGCATGTATGTATGGATACAATTTTTCTTCCACGTTTTTGGAAGCAGTCAAATTTGAATGAATTTGATTTAAATGATTAAAAAATCATTCAATTCCTATTGATAGGGTGCCGTGCTGATTAATGAATGATATTTAAAACTTTCGAAAAATTTCCAAATTTTCAAAAAAAAAAAATCAAAAATTTTTGAGTTTTTAAAAAATATCAGTGTTTTCAAAAAAGATATTTTTTTCAATATTTGAATTTTTCAAATGTTTTCAAAATCTTCAAAAATGTTTAATAAAAATTATTTTTTCTTTTCTGAGCTTTTAAAAATTTTAAATCGCAGTATGGGAAGTTTCAGCAATTTGCCTCAAAGCACGATGCCATGCAACACCAGTTAATGACTGTTTTCCATCTCTAATTATTCAATGCAATAACTATTTTTAGAAAAGTTCACACCATGTTTAAGACAATTAGTCTGAAATTTGACTTCTTATGCACTAATCTCTAATCTCTTATGCACTGGGATGACAAATTTTAAATTCACCTTTTTAAAAAAGGTGGTGGTGGATCTTTTTATTTTTTTCTTTTCAAATTACTATACTTCAAATCTAATTTTATAAAATTACTGATATTAGTAAGAAAGATATTTACTATCTTGAAATCTTATATGACTGCTCTTCCTTCCCTTGTTTATAGATCACGTTTTCGTCCTTATGGAAGTCGATGCAGTCCTATTTTTCGTTCCATAGCATTTGGCAAAAGGCACTATTTTTCTCATTTAAAGGAGAGAAAAATTTAAAGAAATTTTGGTAGGACTCTTTTCTTTATATCTAATAAAAATGTTTTTCGATGCTCGCTCTCCGACTATATCGAATCCACGGGGTGGTACTTGGATCCGATCAAACACATCGCCAGCATAGGTGCATATACGATTACTGGACTAGACATTTTTTATGTACACTTCGTCTTGTCCGAGTGCTATGTGAATTTTCTTGTACATGTATTACGCTATCTGTGCTATTTTTTACCGGTTGTCTGGCTAACGCATAGACGATTTTTATTCAATAGGATAGCCAGACAACCGTCTATTAACGAGATGTAAATAGTACTCAAATACAATAGTTTTGGCTTCGAATTATGTATTGCTAGAATCTGATTGCAATTAATTTTTATCGTTTTAAAACACGGATGGTAGAATTTCTTATGACATGTATGTCTCCTGGCATATTTGCGTAAGCAAACTTGTACTTTAAATTAATTAAACCGAAAAAATTTCAATAACCAAAATGTTTAAATTAAAAGGTAAAAGAATATGCATTAAAATTTAATGTTTAATTTAAATGCAATTTATGGAATTTTTGGTTAAAAAGAAAATGAATTTTATATGAAGAGAATGAGCTATTGGGTAAAATTCTAACATAAAATTTAAACGCCTCGTTCTTAAATCGGTAACAATTATTTTTAATATATGTTTTAATTTAATAAATTTCAACAATGAACAATTTATACGGTGAATAATTTTAGAAAAAAATAAACGATTGGAATACCCTGCAAGTTTTGTTAAAAAGCATATAAATCTAATTTTTGCTTTACACAGGTGTAAAGCGTAGTTCCAGTCAGTGAATGAATTCAAGAAAAGCACCATTCAAATTATCTATTCTGTTTTCAGAATCACAGTATAAATTATTATCTGATTATCAAACTACAATTATTTTTTCACCGGATATAAATTCCTATTATTGCTGCGTAATAAGAAATTCACACTTATTGAACATAATGGCACTTGAAATGTTTCTTATCAGACTCTGTTGGGTAATTTCCGCATATCAACGGTTCAAAAATAACAAATAACTTAAGAATAATCTTATCAATTAATAGTCAATTGATTATAATCAGAGATAAAGAATCATATATTTTCTACAACATTTCCCGTTACGGCTAATTGTAAGATCTACTCTTTTTGATCTTTCAACTATTCCCTGGAAATAGTACCAAACCATGACTATGTTTATATACAAGAGATAAATCTGTGATGGCAACAAAACTGCGTTTTAACGAATAGCTAGATAAAATAAAAATACGACTATATAAGGGAAGCAAATTAAATATCTTACATATATTTTTCAAGAAAATTAAAAGATAGACCTAATATTACTTAGTCCCTTAGTTACTCATAAGTCAAATGGCTTATAAAAGGTTGATCATAAAATGTTATTTCTGTATCATTTACTGCTAAATATATGAAAACAAATGGGGCTGTGATAATATTAAACACGGAATTTATTGATATTATAATACATCCACAGTTTTTGGGTTTAGTTTTTCTTGTAATTAAAATTACGATTAAGTTCAGAAATGGTACTGCGCAAATTGTTCTATGATAAGTATCGATAAACGATCATACAGAGATTATATCGTAGTTCTAAATTTTCAAAACAAATTAGTATCATTAAGGTTCATCATTTTATGACGTACATTACACATTTTCAAGAACTAATGATTTGAAATTCGAAAACAATGATGTATCAATAATCATTAAACTGATTTAAATTGGATATGGTTTCGTGCTAAATAATAATACCCACATTACAAAACCAAATTTAAAGGTTTACCTTGATAGCTTTTGAATACTTATGTTTTTTAGATGCTCCATATATTCTTCCCATTATATATAGTTTTTTTTTCTTGGTAAAAGCTTCTAGTCTAATTCTTACCTAGAAATAAAAAAATTAAATTATATAATGTACAACTATAATCTAACTCACAATTGATATGATAAAAATGTTGAATTTTAAGAAAGATTTGTATCAAAAAAATTATTAAACTTAGAATGAATTTGTATATCTTGTTTGATAAAGTGATAAAGAAAATGCAATAGAAAGATACTATCTTAAATTTGCAAGTTCACTAAGATTATTGGTTTGATAAAAGTAATGACCTAAAAATCGAATATATAATCATTTGAACAGATAATATACATTTTTTTGTAATAAAAAAATAATTAAAATTGCTCAATTGCTCTTAAATTATTAACAGGAGTTGACAAAGTTGAAAGCTATCTTTGGTTTCCTTATAGAGTATGCAATATCCTTGTTGTGATATTGTAATTAATAATCAAAATGATTATAATATATAATTTTTTGGAAAATAATGTATTCAAAATTAATTTATTTATGTTTATGATTCGTTTATAAATACTTTTCAAACTTGCTTGGAAGTTGCAAAAAATATTTCAAAGCAGCAGCTCTTTTCTTTAAAATTATTTTGAATCATGCATAATTAAAATAATAATTGGCATAAAGATTCACTCTGCACCGACATTATTTCAAATACTGCACATTTGTACAAATTGAACAAGTCATCGACACTGTCTCGAACATTTCTGTATTTACATACAAAAGCGAATGAGTCGCACACATTTTTAAGAGAATGCATCGTGGAAAATGCCTATGCAAACCTACGGATGTGTCATAATTTCAATATAGATACACCTGTGTGCAATCATCAGAAGTATTGGCGAAAACCGCCGTAAATGTCTAGTGAAAAAGTTCAAACATACTCGTATTTATGATCAACATGCGACAATATTTGATTGAACTCACATATTTTTATGTATCCTACTCCGAAGTCTGATGCTCTTTTAAATTCACATGCAGAACTAACATTTTTTAACTTTAACAAAATAATAAAGATGCTGATATTCGTAATACATCACTTAAATTATTGAGTACTACTTAATAATTACTTAAATTAACTATTTTCATTTAACAGTTATTAAAGGAATTCCCAAGAAATGAAACTTACAAAAATATAATTCTAATAACTTTTATTGCATCGGATATTGATAAGATCGTGATATAATTTTCACATTCAGAAAAGGTGTTCAAAATAATGCATTTTTTCCAGCTCTGAAAATCTTCATTTATCATATTAAATTCTTACAGTTGTTTGTATCTAATATGGGATTGTCTTACTCATAAATGACGAAAATGAAATATTACTCTTGTCTTATATTTCGGTTTCACTTACATGGTTAAAACTTAAAAATCTTAATAAAAAAATAGATATAAAATTCAAATCTTTTGCATTAACTTTTGTTATTAAAATATTTTAGAATGCAATCGATTTTTTGCAAAATTTTCGGATTCTATGGTTATCTGAGGCTCTATTCTTTGAGTTCAACAAAATGCATAGTACTTCAGAAAATCAGGTAAGTTATCAGAGCACTTATATATTATAAATAATTTATAATCTTATTAACGATTTATTAACCAAAATGGTGCAAATTTTCTCATCAAGCATTGGCACACATTGAAACAATTTGTTTCATATGATAATAATCGATTATAAATGAAATCCAATAAGAATCCATGTGCATCAGACAAAGCGAATCGTGATGCAATCTAAAAATTCTTAATATAATATTATATATATATATATATATACATATAGTATTATATATATTACATATTAGTTTTACACATTTCCAATATTTTTCCAATGGTTTGTGTTGTGATTATACGGAATCTTATAAGTCGTAAATTCTAAACCAATAAGGTGGCATCCATTAATCGCCTAATCGATTTTTTTAGGCATTCTTAGACCGCCACCCCCTTGGTCGTGATATTTAAAATTACCATCCTCCCCCAGCAAACATCACGTGTATTTTTACTTATGTCAAATTTTTCAAATTTACGAAAAAATCGTAATTTTATTTTATTTTTATTTTTATTTTAAAATTCAGATAAAAAAAATATATACACGTGATATCTTCCTAAACCCCACGTGATTTTTCGTCATTTTTTGTCAACCCTCCCTCCCCCTAAAAGCCTCACGTGATTAATATGTGCCCCCTAAGTCAGTTGAGAATGAGAGTATGTGTAAGGATCCCACATTCTTATAAAAAATGTAAAATATATCTTATATATATTCTGCACAAATATTGTGCAGTTTTAAAATCTCAATACAATTTTTCAACACAAATTTATTCATTTCCGAAGCAAAATTTCCCCATGCGTACTTTTCAGAATAATAAAAGGCTTGTTATTGTGATTTTTAACGACCTCGTTCCTCTTGGCGTCTCGACTGATGTGTCGACTGAACGAGTAATAATGATGATCATACGAAAACAATGCATTATGAATAAAATATGGATGTATGTACACATATCGAATAAAAAAAATATGTTCTCGTGCATCTATCGTATTCCGTGTGAAACATTAGTTTCATTTTCACTGCGCCGAGTGAATGAGCGGAGTGATGGCATGATTTTACGATTTAGATTTCCTTTTCTTTGCATGTGTTAGATGAAAGCGGGAATCGACAACTTTGAATTAAAAATAGAAATATTTTCATGTATGAAATAATATTGTTGAATTACACTATAATCTAACAACTACTATAAGAAATAATTCGTTGGCGGCATGCATGCTCGTACAGCAGTGTCACTCCTGCCGCAAGCAAAGCGTTAATGAGAGACAATGAAAGACAAAACCGGTAAGCTGATAATTGATATAAAATTGAATAGAGCAATATCGCTGCATGTACCTAGATCATCGTCGATACTTTTATCAAGCACTTAAATCCGCATATTGCATTTAATTCTGCATTTACAAACTGCATTTTTTTCCATCGGTATTTAAGCGCCCAGTTAATTTTATATAGTAATTATTCGTTTACCAATAATAAATTCTATTTATCCAATGGTTTTTCTCATCTGGTTCTCAAGTAAGAGAGTTTTGCTCCAGATAAACAACTTTATTTTCAATTCATACACGTCTGTAGGTGAACCGAGCGAGGTAGAGAGTGCAAGAAAAGTCTTGGAACAAATTAGAAATTAAAGAAGCCATTCAAGCGATATCATAAATACTTATGTGCACGTAATAACTGCTGATCACGAAATCGACGGTGACCAACCATCTATATGTGAAGATATTAATTAAACCATTATTTAAAATCGAAATTTAATAACAGATAGTAAGAGTTGATAATTAAAATTGATTGAATCATGATCGAGCATAAGAGGAAAAGGTTGACATATAACTAAAATAATTAATGCACACATGCACACATACACTCACACACACATACATATATATATATATATTCATACATACATCCTCCAACAGCTTTGTTTTTCTTATGAGATTCCTTATTAGAGTGAATCTTATAAGTACCTAGTTAATATAAATTTTATAAGCATTTTGATACTCTTAATTTTGTAAATTTTAAAACCATTAGAATATAGTTACAATTCATTTATCGATTGATAAATCAACTATTAAGTTGCTTATCCAACTAGTCTTTATTTTAATACATCGTCCTTTATTGTACAACTAATCATCATTGCAAATTATCAAATTTGCTAAATTTTTTTAAAAATAGAAAACGATAAAATATTTGTAGTAACTTCAAATTTTTGTAAACAAATGTATGATTGCTGTTCATTTTTTATGATAAATATAATACCAAAATTCTTATGAAGAATTAACTCTACAATTAATTAAATGTAGGATCAATCTTTCTAATTTGTTGAAATGTTTAATAATACATTTTTTTATTTGGTATTAATTATTATAAATATTAGAAGATCTAATGAAAAAAATATTTTAAATTCAACAATATTTAAAAAATAAAAAGAACTAGTAAAAAAATCCCTGGACGATAGTATTAGAGTTCAAAATAACCGATGTTTGGAAACGCAAATGAACTATTACGGTTCTTCCAATATTTCATAATAGTCAATTTACGATCTAAATTATTAACCTAATTAATAATAATAGAAAACTCGTTCCTTCTGTCCATCAATCTCTATCATAAACGTTTAAAATTGTTTCAAAACTGGATATAAGTGAGAAAGTTTATCTTTGGGAGAATTGCAGAAATCACCGCTCTATAGCAATATTTATTGCAATATGGTTACGATATTGATATTTCGCCAATTGAAACAATACACATACTTCAGAAGAAAATTTCAATTAAATGTCAATATTATATCATCGTGCAAAAATTTAATCTTTCGAGAAGGAAACGTGTCATTTGTGAATGATCATTCTTAGAATATCGAAAAGTCGATAATTATAAACATCTTTTGATATCAGAATGTGATATTTATGGAGAATAACTTGTGAGATGGTAAATATGAATTACTTATTGATATATATATATATATATATATATATATATATATATATATCAAGACAGGACTCTCAGAAAAATATTTTAAAATCAAACACAGACAAACATGACTAAGATGTTGAATGAATTTTGTTAGAAGTTCTATTTTTTCAATCAAACTTTTTTATCGTTTATATAAATTTAAGAATATTCTCATATCAGAATATATTCTAATATAGAAAATAGTAAAGTAATTTTCATATTCAAATAAATTAGAACATCGTTAGCTTGCTTTTCTCAAATAAACGAATAATAAAAATAAATATAACATAAAATATAAAGATAACATAAAAGAACATAATAAAACTATTCCTGATCAAATTCAATGCAATTCAATCTCTATATTGTTATTTTAAAGCTATTTAACATATTTATACTATTACATTTAATATATTTATACTAATACATTAATTTTCACTGACATTGCTGCTACCTGAATATTATTCTAATTGCAATATACTCCTTAATAATATTTTTTACAACTATTTTATTATTGGTTATATGAACATTTAAAATAAATTAGTGTGATAAAAAATGGCAGTCTAATTCTTTCCCACAAAAAATCATAATCTCTGTATATACTGTTTATAATACTATTTTTGTGTGTAAAATTCAGCGCGACTCTATATCGTTATTTCAATGCAATTCATTTTAGTTTTATATATTTAATACATTAATTTTACAATGCAAAAGATTGATGTTACATAAGTTTTCTGCCAATGATAGTAAACTCCTAATTAATTTTTTTACATCTTTATTATTGATAATATGTACATTTAAAATAATAGGTATTAATGTATGATCAAAAAAGGAAGTTCAATACTTTCTCCAAAAAATCACAATCGCAATGAATAGAAATAATGCTTTATTGATAACAGATACCATTACCTTGAACGATTTATTTATGTAGAAATTGATCTTTTTTATTTAAAAATTTAGTTAAAAATTATGTGATAATAACTATCTTTATTACGGGTTAGTGTGGATAATTGATGTATTCACCTGTCTTTGGGGGCGACATTAACGAAAGTTTTGTACGAGAACAAAAAGAATGAAACTATTTGGCAAGACGGAAATAGAAGACAAGACGGTGCTTTGTCATCCAGAAAGAACACGGCACATTGTCACACATATCCATCTTCGCCGCCAACGGAGCGACTTTTGAAAGAATCGCATACGAATTTAGCAAACCTCATTTCGACACGATGAAAAGTGAATGCCGTGGAATTGATTGACAAAAACACGGAATTTGTTTATTTATACGTTTGTTTACATTGTGCATTGACCTCACTCATAATTAGGAGTTGGAAAAATGTAGATCAATTGAATCATAGGACTAAATTTTGTTTTACAGCAATCGAAACTCTATTAGGAATAGGTTCTATAAACTGCGTTGAATGCTGCATATTTATAATATCGATGATATTTTTTTTATTTTTATATACTTTATTTCTTTACTATCTACTTAATAGTTTACAAAATTTGGCATACATTTGGGTGTTAGTATAAAGTCTTTTTTGGCTTCGCTCTTAAATTCCTTTTTATCAATTTTATTTCTTAAATTTCATTATATTTATTATTTAAAATTCCAGATAATAGCCATATGATAATAATTTTTTCTTCTTCTGATCTTTTCATAATGACGAATTTTATTAAAAATCTAATCTTCCTCATTTAGATCAATTTAAAATAATTTAAATCTATGCTTTATCCAATTCATGGCATTTTCTACTTTATTTGCAATATCTGTCATTACGTAATTCATTTACTACCAGATATTTTGTAGTTTTTCAAGGTATATTTTTATTTTTATTTTTGCACTTTTTCCATAAATTATTCTAGTTTGAATTGAATATTCTTGACTTGAATCTTGAATGCAATCATTAATTAGTTTTTTATATACTAATTTATGGCTTCCCATTCTTTTAAATTGATTTTGGAAAATTCTTACTATTTATCCAAAATTCTAAAAATCCTGTGTTAATCCTTTGGTATGATTGTTGAGAAAGGGTAGGGGTTTAGATTTAGTTGAGAAAGAGTAGAGGTTTAGATTAGATTTAGTCGTCCTTGATATTCTTTTAATTTTAATTGGATTATATTAATTCTCATTCTATAGCCATTCTATATATAAAATCCTATTATACTTTCATTATTTTGTGAATATACTTTATACATTAGCAAAACTAGTGCTAAATTCCATAATTTTACCAACGCAAATTGATGTGCTGGATTTTTTGAACGGTATTTAGTCTTCTTGATAAATCTCTATTCAATGTTACTCTCATATTAATTAATTTATTTATTCCAGCTTTAATTAATCATTTTCTTTAAATTATAGGAAATAATCATTCCAAATTATTTAATTTTTTCACTTAGCAATAAAAATGTGGATTTTCTCATTTGCTTCTGCTCTTGAATTTCCAAGCTTCTGTTTAATAAATTGAGACAAAACAGTTTGAACAAATTATCAATAGAGATTTATTTAAATTTAATTACTATGCAATTTGCTATTGTTAAATCTGTAGATCCTATTTGTAATAATATTATAACAATGTCATAAAATGTTATGAATCAAACACATCCACTATCCCATGAATTCGAAAAACATGCCAAGAATGAATTGAATTTCTAAGCCTCACTGCAGACTTTGCATTCTGTATTGCATCCAAGGTCGGTTAGTAGATCTATGTTAAGCAGACCACCGCCGGTTTGCAATTAACTAATTATTCTTTTGCGTGAAAAGAAACTATGAAAATAGAAAAAATCGTTATCGTCTGCATTTCACTTTCCACTTGCAGATTCTCCGTTGGCACTTTCCTACTTAGTTGAGGCCGCGAGAGACTCTGTCTCATTTTCTGCGTCTTTAATTCAACATGATGACTATTGTTAGTAATCGAGAATTAATATCCAGTTTAATCTGCGTCATTTAAAAGCGTGGAATATACTCTATTTTCTTTCATCTTTATCGATATGTTATTGTTAATAGAAATAGGTAATAAAATTCTTTCTAAACGCAAGGTTTATAGAATAATCGATTTACAAGTAGATTACATTCTTATCTCTAAAAATATTTTATTTAGTTGTATCTATAAATAGGCTTGTTAAGTATCGACTTCGCTATTTCAAATATAAATGTATTTCAAGTATAAATGTAATTTCTTAATGTATTAACTAATAATTGCTAGGGCTGTTGTACTAACCAAAAATCATTTAGGTAATAGATAGCCTATTTTTGTTATTAAGATAAAGCCAAAAGTAAAAAAATGGAAATTTAGTTTTTGCGAAAACGAAGCATCCGATTAGATTGATTTAAAAGACTATCGATTCGCACTGACGGGGAGACCTGCTGATTAGATTTTATTTTTAGCAAATATATGTCTAAACGTTTCGTAGATCCAAAGAAAAATGGTCTGAAATTATCATTACAAATTTTTTCTGTTGACTCATATATGTGTAGAAAAATTGATACACATAAGACAGTTAGGCAGGTCGACTGGGAAGCAGATAGACAGGTAAATAAATAGGTAGACAAATAGACAGGTAAACGGGTAGGCAGGTACAAAAGCAGACTAGTTGACAACTTAGACAGGTAGCCATTTAGACTGTTAGACAGGTAGATCATATATAAATCAAATATTTGTTAATTAAGTTGATGATTTACACATATCGGGAAGTTCACGCAACTGGTCTTAAGACAAAATGCCACTTATACCTAGTTCTATAATTGTTAAAATTTGATATAAAAATCGTATTAAGCATAATCGTCTTAGCGGGGTTCTTTCTTGAATATAGAGGTGTATATATGTAAATATGTCAGCGAGAGTGCTACGTATGTGTATATTTGCATGTACCTATATATATAAAATATTACTTTTTGCCTTTATGTCGTAAAAACAGGAAATAGTTGATGCGAAAGCTGACGTTTGTGAGCTTATATTAGATTTGTGTTGGTCACATCCGCTATTAATTTATTGGGCTTATTAAGTTTCCTTTTATTTATTTTTGTTTTTAAATGCACTTTCGCGCTCCGTTGTTGCAAAAGTTATAAATAGCATAATATTTCTCCTGAAAATAACGAGTATTTACTAGAATCTATGTTAGAAATAGAAAGCATGAATGCAATAATTGCAAGGGAATCATGTTTAAAATCAAACAATAAAGAACGCTAGCTTATGTTCTTGTACTTTTAATTTCATCTTTAACAATAGAATTGTTTGTTCTTTTATATATTTTGTCCTAAATTGTAGCATAATCACATATTACAAAATCATATTAAGTTTGAATTGCCAAAAAATTCGATTAAGCTTCGTTAAGATAGTAACACTGCAGATTAGAGCCTTACACCAATAATTTTTTGCATTTTTATTCAACTCTATATTTAAATAAAATTAAATATATTACTTTGAACTATTTTGCAAATAGAAGGTTCAACAGATTAATTTATATATCTGTAACATAAAAAGACGTATATTTCATTAAGCATAAAATATGAAATCGACCTTCGACGCAAAATTTATAACTTTTTCAGTCAGATTCTTATTTTGCTTTATGGCAAATAAATATTTTATTAAATGATACATGTCATTCTATTAAAAAGTAAAATGTCAAAATATAATATGTAAACACCTAAATCATTGAGAATAATTGCTGTGATCACGAAACTAGACAAAATCAATCCATTTTATCAAATATGACAAGATATGTAGAATAAACTTGATATTACCCCAGTTTTAAGATTACTATTTTTGTATAAATTAAACTAACACATTTAAAATTGTATGTGGGTTTTGTGTTAAACAATTTGTACGTTTTATACACTGAGGAAGTCAAACTAGGACTCGAAACTTGTATTTCTATTAATTTTTTTTAAACACTACTCTTATTTCTAATAACTCTAAAAAACTCTAAAAAAATATTTCAAACAAAAATATTTGAAATTCTTAGAATTATTTCCTAAAATTCATACGATACGAATAAAGAATTATATCTGCAATTATATTAATCAAGTGTTAGTTATATGTATTAATATATTCTGCACTAGTATGTAAATTTTTCCTAAAATATGAGATTTATAATCAACAGAAAAAATAAAAACACTAAAAAACGAGCGATTTCATATATGCAACAGCGACATTATCAACTTTGCATTTCCTGGATTCGCGTAAATATAGTTCATCGCAGTTATCAAAATTTAGATAAGGCTTCAGCATTGTAATAGTAAATGCTTTTACAAAACATTCGTAATTTTTGCTTTGTAACGAAAAAGGTTAATGTGCACTAATTACAATTTGTTTATTAAACAACAAACGCTGATATGCGAGCATATAAATAGTTCAAAAACACTGTTACGTTGAAATTGCATTGCTATTAGTTTCGCAACACGTGCTGTATTTTTTATAACACACATAGATGTAATTAGATAATTGTTTAAATAAATAAAAAAAACAGTGATAATTTGTATTTATTGTTAAATAATATGTTAGAAGTCAATATTATTATTTTATTCTTTCAATGTTTTTTCCAAATTTGACGTTGGAACACAATCATTGGCAAAGGCACGTAGAAAATTTTGTTTAGAGACCCTTACGAAGAGTTAAGATTTCTCATAAATATGTAAATATTTTAAGTATTCTCACAAATATGCTAGTATGTAATAATTTTCTGCTTTTATTTTTTACACTTTTAATGTTTATACCAATTTTAATGTTGAAACAGAAGCATTTCTTCAGAGACCCTTAGCAAGAGTTAAGATTTTGCACAAAGTAACAAAAAAATCAATAAAATTAAAAGAATATTTTGTTCATTATATTTGTCTATCTGTCACTTTTCTAAAATGTTCACTCATTTTCTAAGCAAAAGTCCTTCAAACACTCATTTTTAGTCGGAAAAGTAGTTTTTTAAATCATTTGTAGCTAATGATTATTTAAGATTTTCTCAACATTTTGCCTTCATAAAAATTTGGCAGATTTATTAATATTTGCTTAAACAAATTGCATTAGCTGCACCCCTATGTTAAAATCTAAATTTAAATATGATGCTAATAAATGCATGAAAGTTAATGTTGATTATATATAATTGAATTATAATAAATGTAATAATTTTAGTTTCTTAGGTTCAAAACAAAATATATTTCCACCAATCTCGATGACTATTATTTCGTCTCCTGAATGCATTAATGTATTCATCTGAAAATAACCCTTTTTGCATTCCCAGCAAACGCCAGCCATAATAGATATCATGCACACATTTAAAAATAACTTAATTGCTCGCAAAGGTCCATGAAGGAATAAGTCGAGCTTAGTCGCATCGCCTCCCATATTATTCTACCGAACGCACCATCTCGCCGGTCTACTGGTGGGCTTAGAACAGTGCGACATCATATCGGAAAGCGAAACGGCTCGCAAGTGCAGCGAACTAGCTCAAGGCTGCATACCATCCAATGCATCGTGCAGTTTAGTACTACTACTATGAATGTATAGAAATACAACACATACAAAACCTACATTATATTACACAGACCCACACTACATCTACTACAGTCGACGTCGAGCACGAACATAAATCTTGTAATAAATCTAACAATAAGATAATTCCGATCTTGCCTAGGACAAGCAGTTTGACATAGAGAGAATACCATCAATGCGAATCGTATTGTCAAGTGTAGAAAGTGTTGTAATCGCTAGAGATTGAGATTTTCGAATCGATCATTGGTTTATTGGTCCTTCGAACCTGTACAACTGGATAATAGATGCGAGTGAGTTTATGCTCTAATGTTGAATTGTTTTACAAAAGCGAACAATGGGATAAAATAAACATGATCCACATGCATACGCATGACAAACGTGTATATGTGGTTAAACCTGCATCTATGATTATGATTGATGAATGCAAAATTGAATTGATATAAGATTTCCATTCAATTTTGTTTAACACGTTAATTGCCATGCCAGTCATACGTGTCTGACGCTAAGAAGTTCGACATGAACCATGGAGTCTGACATAGGTGATTTGGTAGAAGGCGTCAATGACAGATGTCTGACGTAAACGATACATTTGCAGTATGTACCGAAAGAATCAGGAACGAAACCTGAAAATTTCTTGGCTTACATGAGAAAAAAAGTTTTGATTTAAGGCCAGGTCAGTCATATGCCTGATATGAAAATAGTGTTTTTCCAGAAATTTTGGCAAAATTGTTTTTTTCATTATTACTAGTTCCCAAGCTACAATTTTAACTAAATTATCTAATAAAGTTACCATGGACCATGTTAAAAATTTTCTGATATTATCGTGGCGATAAATAGCGATTAAAATTATTAGATCAATATTGATCATTTTTCATCATTAAATAGTAATCAAGAATGAATGAATTATCAAGAACATTTAAACTCAATATTTGAAGGAAATCGTTGTCCATTCCTTTTTTTAATTATCAGAATTGCCCATGTCGCATCAAATACATAAGCATCACAACCATATGATCTTTTCCTGATCACTCTTAATTAATTAATTTAAAAACTCTATATTTCCTGAACGAATTCAAACAGTTATAATCGGGATAAATTCAAACGTATCATTTTCAAGTGGTTCGAATTATACAATTCAGACTAGGGAGTCCCTAGTGGATCAAATAAATGAGTTAAATAAGTTAACGTATACTTATATATTTTTAAAAAATATTAAAAATTTGTTATAAAAAATTATTGTGTAAATAAATGTATCAAGCCATCAAAAACCAAACGCAAAATTTAAACAATATTCAAATATAAGCAATAATACCTATATTTAAGATAAAAATTTTAGAATTCATGTCTTGCATGCATGTCGTTCTTTTAAATTTTTATAACAATAGATTACATCTATTATTCGATCAATAGTTAATTGCATTTACTACCAAGCATATTTTAAAATTTCCACAATAGATTGAGATGGATCTATCCTATTTGAGCTATTGACATCTACACACATATCATTCTACTTTATTTCACAATTCATTCTCGTACCATATTATCATCCATTAGTCAACATGACAATATTGAAGGGACAACAAACATAATTAAAGTCTTCAGTCTCTCTACTTCGTCGTATTGGTGATAGCATACGAAAAACATGAATAAATCATCTTTGATAAATCTTATTATTAACATGTAACATGTCGTATTCGAATACCTCAATGCATAATTTCCAGCTAAACAATGTGCAAGAGCATTAACTCTCATCGCGTTGATTGGTTTATCAAGCCAGTGTTTGTGTGATGTTGCTGCAATACCGGAATGGGCTGCTATTACTATTGATGAGGCATTTATTTATTTATAAACATCGCGCATTCGCACACAAATGCATCCCATCGCCGGGGATCATGGATGCAAGTGTTATAGGTGCATGTACATGCGCTTCTTTAATAGCAAATTGAGATTGTACGAGCTGCTAAAACGACGACGTTCGGTTTCAAGAAACAAGATCAATAGGCAATCCGAGCAAAATTATAGTTGCGGCATACAAAATAATTTGCACATTAAAGCAAAGTTACGAGATGAAAGAAAATTGAGGGGATACTTAAATTTAAATGTCTTCGAGTAAATTTAAATATATAAGAATATATATTTTTATGGTAAGATTTTATTTTTAAATACAAGATAAATTTTGTATTTTTCTTATTGTCAGATACTACAGGCAGTGGTGTTGTGCTAATATTTTTTTTGCCGGAACGCTAAAATTTAAAATCCGGTTCATAAACCGGTTCAAAAAAATTGATATATTTCGATAAGAACTCACAAATCTAATATATTGACTTCTTATATAATTAACTCTATTATATACAGCTAGTCTATACATTAAATTGTACAAGTATGAGGGAATCATTGAGTACATAATTTATAATAACATTAATTATATTTATTGTGGTATTATTTATATTCATTAATACTTACAGGTATTTATTACGATATAAAAGTACTCAAGATGTATTACAATACTTTATAAGACTTAACCTAATAATATGATAGATAACCTATTACCTATCATACTATATTATATTATTGTATATCATAGATAGATATCTATTATCTATCATACCGTGAGATACCTATACCGTCATTAACTTATTATATACCTACATACCTTTTACTTCTTATAAATATTACTGTCTAATTTATATATTCACCTATATTATATAGGTTTACCTTACGCCCTATGTATTATCTCGACCTATCTATTGGCTATACTATATTATTGTATATCATAGGTAGATATCTATTATCAATCATACCGTGAGATACCTATACCGTCATTAACTTATTATATACCTACATACTTTTTACTTCTTATAAATATTACTGTCTAATTTATATATTTACCTATATTATATAGGTTTACCTTACGCCCTATGTATTATATCTATCTATCTATTGGCTATACCGGGAATTGAACCCGGGACCTCCGCGTGGAAGTCGTGCACCTTAACCACTACCCTATCGGATACCTCCATTAATAATATAATATGGGACACACTGTTGTTTCCGCGGGTCATTTTCTAATTAATTAGGTAAATAATACTAAGGTGGCGCGACGACAAGCGAAAAAAGACGGTTGATTGTAGCGTTACGGTGGTCTAGCGGTTAAGGTTGTCGCGTTCCACGCGGCGGACCCGGGTTCGATTCTCGGTAGGTAGGGTTAATGTAGCGTGTAAGAAAAATTATAGGTAATAGGATATATAGTAGATATAGGTTAAGTGTATTCGGTATACAATGTTAGGATTTGAGAGTATGTGACGAAATATAGCCTATGGTATAGATGTAAGGCGCGTAGTATAGAATGCAACATATAGGCATACGTAAGGCTATAAAAATACACGAATAAGAACCTATGATGTAGGTGTTAGCGTATAAGAAATGCGAATGAATATAAGATTTAATTTATAAATATTATTTTTTCTATAAGAATTTTTATCTCGATATTAAATATCCAAAATATCCGGTATGGCATCGATTACACCTTACTGCTGCCTTTGCCGTTATCACTTCATAGAAAATTAATTACTGCACTTTTAAACGATTGTGTGCACTGTGCGACAATAGACATAAAACTATAAATTTTATTAAATGTTTGAGTAACTTGTGCGTGCTAATTTTCTTAAGATGTTCTTAGTCTCGCAACTTACTGAATTCTAAAATTCTAAATTTAAAAATATATAAAAATTATTATACCGCTGTCTGGAAGGGATTGCAATTTATAAATGCTGTACATTTTACTAATACATACAGAATTTGGAATTTTTCTATAATCCCTAATATTGAGAAAGTTTGCGAATAGAAACGAATATAAAAGTTCAAACTTTGGCT
Organism: Ctenocephalides felis; assembly: GCF_003426905.1. Lineage (NCBI taxonomy): Eukaryota > Metazoa > Arthropoda > Insecta > Siphonaptera > Pulicidae > Ctenocephalides > Ctenocephalides felis. The sequence continues at coordinate 11,816,086 of NW_020537324.1, forward strand.
CACATACACACACATATTTTTTTTTAATTTTAGTTTCAAACAATTCCAAACAACGCCGAGAAAACGTAATAGCAAATCGGATTTTTTGGCGAAAGACCTTCGGGAAGTTAATTAATTCATACAAATTATAAAACTTAATTCTGATTAATTCATAATATAAGTAATAAGGCTTTTCTATTGACTGCTAATTTTATACATTAAAATATAATATTATCACTGTGAACTGAATATCTTATTATGAAGTAAACTGTGTTTAATAAAATCTACAAAAAATAGAAAAAAAAACTATAAAAACCAAAAAATGTCTACCAAATCCAAAAGCCTATCATTTAACGAGCTTTAAATAAATATAACAAGTATCTACTTACAATGTTGGGAAATTCTCGTCCATTTCCTGAATAAAAGTAAACAGACAAGATCTTTGGCTGCTCCGATAACACCATGACAAATTGTGCGTAATGATAACGCCATGGTTATTTATACATTTTTTGTTATTATTGATAATCTACAAACAATATAATTGACTTGTAGATAAATTCTAACCAGATTACGCACTGAATTAGACGCACGATTATAAGTGTTTTGATGAGATTATTAAATATGTTGAATAATATAAACATACATACATGCACGTGTATAAAAACTTACAAATAATAACAATTTGTCTAAAAGCATTTGGTTCAAGGTCTTTGTCACCAGGACGTTAATCCCGAACGAAATAAATAGATCTAGAGAAAATTAGTCCATCGAGTAATGATTAAGAATGTGAACTAGCACAAACTAGTAAGATCCCAACCTCGGCCACCTCGGTTTCAAGCAGTATGATATTAAATTTTCACTTGAGGTACCAAGTACCAAGTACCTAAGATATAAGATAGTTCTGAATAAGAAATATGGGCTATGTCTCTATATCAGAAGTTCTGAGACAAATACACAGAGACAGCCTTACGACTTAAATACTAAATTGACATTTTGCTTGTTAATTAGGATTTATTAATAAAGTTACTTGATCAATAAAAGTTTTAACTCTAAAGCAATACAAAATTTTTGCTTAAAGTTTTGTCTAGAATTTGCTTATAAAAGCTTTGTCTAGAAGGCATGCTTCTGATACTGATCATCGTATTTTCTCTCGAATACCATAATAAATTGCGCAATATTTTTATTTCACGAAGAATGCCAAACTTTTAAAAATAATATGTGCGTGTATTTAAAAACATAAAAATTTAATTAAATAATAACAGTTAGCACAAAAAACAGTTAGTTCAAGGTCTCTGCCGTCAGGACGTTCATCCCGTATGGAATATTAGCGCATGCTATAAATATGTTAGCGGCAGGCGCACGCGGAAAACTGTCAACACGACCGTGAATACTTTGAATGTTTGCAATGCACAACTATTGCATGCAAGATATCTTCAGAAACAACAGTATTAAAATGATTTTATGAATCTTTTGCGTAATAAAATACATGGTAGATCGGTGAGTATTTAATAACATTTAGAAAAGTTACATATCACTTTTTCTTTTATTTTTTAATTCTGTGCAAATGCATATCAAATATCATAATGTGGTAATACACTTTAGTTTATTTCATTCATATTGTTAAAATATAAAAAATAAAGAAAAATTAAAAATAGACATATAGATTTAATTCTAGAAGATTGTGAAGTAGGAGATCTCAAAAATTCAGCACATGACCATACTCATGATTTTTAGCCCTTCAAATAATTCGAAGAAGAAGAAAGATATATATTATTAATCTAGAATAATGTCGCTTTCGTATAAACTACGGATAAGTTAATTTTTTTTCATAAAATATCGTCTGCCTGAAGATAAAATATTTTTATTACAACTGTTTTTGATATTCTCGATTTTTTTAAAAATAGTAAAAATCGGAATTTGTGAATTATCATACTTGAGAGATCATTCCTGAAATCTATAGAAAAGACTGTAAAAATTTCAAGTAAATCGATCCAGTAGAATTTGAGAAATCGTGGGTCGCATCAAAAAAGAAGGTTTCAAGAAAAATATATGTAAAGTTTCTCGAAGGAAGGAAACATAGGAGGATTATCGTCTTCGAACAGCTATATCTCCGAAAGTAATTTAAATTTAAAAAAATTCTCTTGTACAATATTCTTGAGTAGTTAAACATCCAAAAAGAAAAACAAATCGATTTATTTTCAAGTTTTAGACCAGAATACCCATTTAAGCATAAAATAAGACTAAGTATCGACGATGAAATGCATTAAGTAAATCAAATTGGCAAAAATTATTATTTTACGAAGAAAAATGTGAAATAAATGATCAAATAACATTAATAAGTTTTAATTTTTTATAGTTAATTTAAACTGTAATCAGAATTATTATTAATGTTCCACGAGCTATCGTGATGCTATCTACTAATAATCCTAGCATTATTAGTAGGAAACCCAGTTGCTGTCCTTTTTCTTTGTGATGAGATTATTATTAGATGTTTCTAATAGTGATGTGATATTTTCATTTAAAATCATATTGAGATCTATACCATTTCACCATCAAGTTATCCATGACGGAAATAGCACATGGAACCTTATGGTTACATGTCCAAAGCTCTTACCACAGAACCACGAATAAGCGCTACTGGATAAGTAACCCGCATTTAAAGCTTGTTACAATACATCATCACTAAGTAGATTAAAATGATATAAATAACTCATGTTACAATGTAACAATCATCATCAAATGCAATTTTCAACATTATCCCAGACCTGTGACCAAAATTTTACTAATTGAGCCAAAACACGCAATTCCTCATTATTACATTCAAGCAGAAAGCGGGTTACCCATGTGTGATATTTTGCAATAAAACCGCAAAGTGTTGAAACATTGTAATGACTGACGACTTTTAAATGATCACAATTAATATAGCAGCGCCTCTGTTTATTAAAAACACCGACCGTCTTTATCACATATATCAATGCTATTTAAAACAATCTCGCTCGCATATATGAATGAATACACGACATAAACACGCATCAACACTACAGTCTTATCAATATGGATGAGAGAAATTGTGAAATCGACTATTATGGGAATCGCAATACTGGCTTGTCTGCGAAAATTTTCTTTCAATAAGGAAAATACCACATGAAAAACAATTCGACCAGAGCGTACCGAGCCTTGGATAGGGTGGTCATAAAAATTTGGTCGGAGAACCTTAGGAAGGATGAAGACTTGTCACAAAAGTTGCATAGCATTAAAAGAAATATTTGTTCATCATAATTATCTACCAGTCATTTTTCCAAAAATTTTCCAAACAATTCCAATTAAGAGAGTCTCCTTGCCTTTTTTTGTCAAACTATATTATTAAATCATTTTTGGTGACAATGATGACTTCAGGTTTTCTAAAGCTTGAATCCCCATGAAAAATTTAGGGGGATAAAACTCATGTTAGACAAGGATAGATTAACATTAATGATGATACTTTCTGAATAAAGTACGTTTTGATTAGCATCAGATAAACAGCATATAAATTTTCTATTTTCTCGATGCTGAAGCGCCATAAAGTTTACATTGTGAGTAAACATTAGCCCTCTGCTGATGTCGGTATGCGTCGTGCAGATTTTAATATAATGTGCTAGTATGCACATCTAACACCTGAGATCTGTCATACTTCCCTATATTAAAATGAAAATTCAATGGTGCAGAACACGAGATATATTAAAAAAAATTAGCACGAGAAAAATCAATAAAGGAAATTTTGCTACCATTGTGCGGGCGAAGTACTAGGGAAATAGTGAAATAGAACTACCGATATGATTAAAATTGTCATTTTTATATAAATCGAGATGATATATTTTGAATTCTATTAGAGTTCTCTATAATCAAATATGAATATGAATACCATGTTCAATACAAAGATAGAACTAGCAGATGTTAATTATAAACACATTATCCAAGCATAAATTGAAAATTTATATTACTTGAAAGCCCAAATAAATAAAATCTTATTTATACACAAATATATTGAATTATATAAACATAATAAAACAAATATAATAATTATTCAAATATGTTCAACGTACGTTGCATTTAACGATATGCACAAAAGTACATAAGCCGCAATTCAATTATAAAACTTAATTACGTGCCTAAGTCAATTAAACCTACACAAAGATTTAAATTGATTTTTTTATTATTCACACATGGTTTTGAATTCAATTCTTTACGTTTGAATCGCCGTATCTCCTTTTACCTACATACCTATATTTCGCTAAAGGTTTAATCATTTTTTTAATACGGCCGCCTTTATACCTTACAATAAAAGCCACATAATAATCTCCCTGACACGCTGTAGGATTTATCTGAATGAATAACACGACAAATAGACATTGCATGTATGTCGATTCTCTTCTTTTTGGCGTCTATTTGTAATTATAATCCAAGTCGAACGGAAGGGCCGTGAAATCTACTGCGCTATAAATTCTCGCCGCTCGCAAGACGCCGCGATGAGCTATATTTCGACGCGATAGGAAGGATTGCTCTTGCTAGTTGCTACCGATGGACAGAGATATCGATGCCGATACTACACATCGCGCATCTACAGCAATAAATCCTGAGAGGATTTTTTTTGCATTTCACGATAATAAAATTCGTAAAATTTTCTATTGCAAAGCGAATAAAACAGAGACTGTATTTCGCAGACTCTATGTCTGAATGATCAACTTGTGTTCATAGTTCCATATTGCTTGGCAGAATAAGAAGGGAAGAAATCAAATATGTGAATACAATTGTAAACTATCTGGTAAATAATATACATTAATTTATAATCACTTCAATTTCAAATATCAATCTATAAATCATGGCACTCATTTTCGCAAACTCTGTGTCTGATTATATATCAACTATATATCAACTGTGTTCATAATTTCCATATTGCTCGAATGAGTCAAAATTAGTTGATAAAATTTGTTGAAGTGGAAAATCTAGTTAAATTCCTAAAAAGAGTAATAGTAAATTATTTAAATATTATTCGATTTAAAATAACAGGATATTATATTCATTACAATTGGCAATTTGTATCAAAGCGTGTAAATTCGTACAAGTCATATCTTGTTTGAGTTAGCCAATATGATTTAAAAAATGTATTGGTGTATAATAGGATGTGAAGAAGTCAAACATATAAAAATATTCGTTAATTATCTGATTGTTAGATGATATATTATATTCATTTCAATTCCAAATATAGATTTATAAATCCGAGGGTGTATTTACGTAAACGCTATATGTGATTGATCAACTTGATTAATTAATTTTGCTTTGGATAATGCATATTGATTCACGGAATTTACTTTTATAAAATCTAAAAAAAGACAAATATAATTTAAAAATAACATAATTATCCAATCCGTGATCAAATTCAGGAGAAAACAAACCAATGTTATATAAGTTTTAAATCCAAATCCAAATCGCTATTGACTGCAAATTTCTTCCATTGCTTCAATATGCTGTGGGATTTTTTATTTTCATCCCAGTCAAATCACAAAGATATAGGCAGATGCAGAAATATGACCAAATTTTGAATAGAATAAAATATATATCTCCTAAATATTTTAATACACAGGTTATACACATTGTTAAGTCCACGATTTCAATAGGAAATTCACTTGTTCTACTCATCACTGCAATTGGTCAAAATCTTGCTTCAGAACCATCTTTTAGAATAAAATAATAGACGCATTCTTATGAATAGATTATTATTCCATATTTCAATTGCGCCTTGCCACAGATCAAGCAGTCTTTTATTACTATCCCGACTTCAATTAAGGCTTTTTGTGTTGTATTTGTTGTTTTATTAATACGGCTCTAGCGAATTATCTGAGATATACAATATTTACTTCGACTTTGTCAAGAAAAAGTAAATATCTTGAGAAACGATGCGAGCAAATAGAAATTCAAAACTCGTCAATTTGAAGATGCTCAAAATTAAGACATAATATCAAGCTTCATAATATCGAGACATAATTTCTTCCTTATTGCATTTATATTTTGATTTATATCTTGGTTAACAAAAATAAATTATAACAAAAAAAATATATATTTTGATTTTTTCTTATTTTGTTTCTGTATCCGTATATAAATATTCAAATAAATTAATAAATCACCATTGTTTATATTGGGCTTTTGATATTTTGGACCTACTAGATTTTGTTGCTGATGATGTTAGATAAAGATATTTCTAACAAAATCGTGTAATTCCTTAAAGCAATTCATCAAATAATATAGCATAAATCAGTGTTCTCGTTCTTTGCGAAATCGTGACACGAACTTGGCATATAAACTTGTATCTTGGTATGTAAGCCCTGCGATCTCATCGGACGGATGTCGTTTCGTGACGGCTCCACTTGATACAGCGCCGTCGCTTTTATAGTAGTTGATATCTAGCAGCCAGTAGTAGAAGAGAAACTGCAAGTGAATTGCATCTTTTTCCCTTTTCCCCCCAACGGACTATCAAGAGAAAACCAACCACGAGCCACGACAGGGAATAGACAGAGAGCTGGTGCCATACATTTTGCACGAGATTTTTTAGCCGTCTTGCAATATCTAATCTAATCTAATTAATTTTATATGTAATTTTGACAAAGATAAAGCCACTGCAAACAATGCAACAATTAAATACTAATCTTTTCGTTTAAAAACATTATACCGTTTGATCTTGCTTTGCATAAAAAATTGTTGTATGAAAAATTTAATCACACACATCGAAACATCATGTTAGAAGATACAATATAGCAATAAAAATTACATTTAAAGATTGAGATGTATATTACATAATATTTTTGTATTTGATAAAGCTGCATTGAATAAAGCCACTGTAGCTAGCGCAACATCCATATAAATTTACTATTTATAGTTACTCAGTGGTAAGAATTTTAGCCTTGAAATTACAAGGTTTGGAGATCAATCTCTCTGCCTGCCATGTCTGATATCAAGCAATGGGGATATAAGTTTTCACTTAAAAATATATAGGTAGAACTTACTAATCCGACACTTCGATAGACCCATACTTCCAGTATTCCGACTTCCTCGCGACCAAACCATTGGACCATTCTTTGAAAATATCTGGTAATTTTAACGTTATTTCCAATATCATATGCTGAAGAATATGGCATTTGCACTATAATCCAGTAATCTGAATATTTCAATAATCTGACATTCTCCAGGTGTCGGATTAGCGAGGTGCTACTGTATTTAAAATAAGTTTCCAAGTAAAAATAGCCTTTTCCGACCTTTCTGCATCAAATTATAAATACATCGTCAGTATAGAAGAAATTCTTATAATAAAACTATATCAAATATAAATATTGCAACCATTGGGTTTGCTCCTAAACATTTATTATAAATACATCATCAGTGTCGAACCAATGTTTATAATTTATAAATAACTATATCAAAAATAGATTTTGCAACTATTGCGTTGCCACCTAAAGTTCCTAAGAAGAAGTTTTATAACTAGAGTCTAGAAGAAGACGTTGCGAAGAAAAAGTTTTATAAGTAGAGCCCATCAAACTATTAAGTTCAAACAAAACAAAACAAAAAGGAAACAAAAATGTAATTTTGATAATAAAAATTGTTAGGTTACAGAAACAATGAAGTATAGAATCATTGTTAAAAACTTATTGGTCAGAATATAAATAACACATTGAATTAACCCTTTCCACTCAGATGGGCGTCCTTCATGGGTTTTGAGACATGGGGTCATTCAGCTTAATTTAGATGATTAATTTTTTTCTAGTGATTTCAAGAATTAAAAAAAGTAAATATGATCCTTAGCTCTTGAACTATTCCATGGAGCCAAAAAGAAGTATCTTTTTCTACGCGGGATTGGTCTCCGAAACGCCAGCGGAAACAGCAAGCTAAATATAAACTGCAAATGTGCACAAGTACAATGCACACGAACACGACTGCGAAAAATTTCATTCGACATTGTATATACAGCATCGATTGGTTTGATTTATAAGTGTTTGTTATCAAAATATAAAAACATTTACTTAATTTGCACTTACTTACAGCAGATAAATTTTAAGATAACTAAATAATATTGATTAGAAAATAATTTAAATTGGAGTATGTACTATAGTTATAAAAGATTTCTAATCTAATTGTGTGTAAACTATCTATAAATGTTATTTGCTCCAATAACATAAATATGGAAATTAATACTTTAAGCAAACCTAATCAAAATGTGTAACATTTTCAATACTTTCACTAATAGAATTAATGGAAATTGTTTAAAACATTAAATTGAAAATCTCATAATAAACTTTAAGAAAGTGTTTACATTTGTACTTCTAATCATAAATAATAAAATATTTTTCAAATTAGATTTTTATAGACATCTAGTCATAACACAGTTTGTTAAGCGCCGGATACATATTTTTCCAAGTATACTTGTAAGTTTTGCTTATTTATTAATTAAATAAAGAACCAATATAAATAATCAAAATGTTCGGAATACATTTGAGTTTTTTTTGGCTGTTGATGCAACACGGATATGTTATTCATGATGCATGTCTGTGAAATTTCAACTGAGTGTAAAGAAAAACCTATAATCAAAGTAAATGTTTTAAAATTAAATCCGGTTATTTACTTAAAGAAGATGCAGATTTTGAAGTCAAATTCGTTTTTAAGTGGATATAAGAAAATGCAAGATTAACATATTTTTATTCACAATATCATTAATTTAAATAAAACTGTTTTTTTTTAATATGATGAAGATTAATATGGACTTATCATATTTTTGAAGTATGTGTCGACTAGATAAATATTTACCAATAATGTACAATCAACAACGACAGTTTTACAAGTATGAAACAATACCCATAATTATATATTAATACTTATTGTTAAAATCTCAAGTATTGATATTATTTCAATAACATCGATAATAACAACTCGACGTATATTCAGCGTATTACTTCCATTTCCTGATTTTTCTAATGCCAAAGATTTTTATGTCACATGTAAGCCTTTTATGTGTTTACTGTGCTTAATGATTTAGATAAGGTTATCTGTAATGAATGATTAAATCACTAAATAAATAGATTTATTTTTTCCTACGGGTATCGCTATCTATTTAATGATTTTTTTCTTTTTCTGAAACCTTTGAAAAACAACTAAATTAACATTAGTTTTATTATTGAAATTTATTTTCATATGATAAACCATCACACCTATCTAAAAATCATTAAAGAATGTATTTCAGCTTCAGGCAATAGTTGACAATCAATTACAAACTTTTGCAATTAAAAAATTTGCGAATAGACAACTCTTCCGATTGTGATACAAATGCCTTATTAGTAAATAATATCAAACTTTCCATAATAAAATAAATTGTTTCAGGAAGCTGCAATGGCAATGAATGTTATCTCATTGAACTGGTTTCTGCGGTCATTCCAAGCTAAACGTATGGAAGAAATCTTGATATCAGCTTTATATAGATTATCTCGAATAAAATTTGTATAAAATGGTGCTTGTATATATTTTAGCAAGCAAAATTAATAAAGGATTCATTGACTTAAAATTACCATTTGCACCAAGCCAAATTTTTGGGTTCAAACTGAAATCAAATATTTCTTTTTATAATCAGTTAAACATCAATTATTTTACATATTTGAAATATATACGTAAAATAGTACCTCTATATGTTAATATATTATATATGCAATAATATTCAATTGGCAGATAAGTAACGGCCTAGTGAACTCACGTCAACTAGACAATAATTGGAACATTTATGCTAATGACGATAAATCATGTAAATACGACTAAAAAAAAAAGACAGGAAAATTGAAACACATAATTATATAAATTGATTGGGAATGGAAACTAACGATTTATGCTGTGAAAAAAGTTAATTACATAGTTCATTTAATATTTAACATAAGCCGCATTTTTAGACAGGTGATGTTCTCCAGTTTCTTACGGATCTCATTAATATATTATAATAACTACTATATTATATTACGGGCACATTATTGATCATATTCATAAATAAACAAGTATAAATGATCATTTTGATATCATAGAAAGTAACATTATTGATTATATTTTAGTATCACAGAAGCAACATTAAAATCGATATTCATTATTATAAAAGGTTAAAAAGTGAAATACTTATGTGATATGGTAAGTTATAATGTAACTGGCAGAGCTAAAATCAATAAAATGAATTTACCTATATGTATAAATATTCGTTTTTCAAATTCTCATTATGATATTTTGAAATTTCTGTACATTATTCGAATCTTGATGAACTATAACAATGTTCTAAATTGTCTAAAAATTTTATATATTATTATATTGAAAATGTTTATCTGAATATGTTATAATTTTTTTTGAAAATATAGTAGTTGGGAATATATTTAACCAAGATTCTTTGTGGAAGTCAACACTCCTATGTCCTTTATCATAGTAGAATTGCTGCAATAACCATAACCATAAGATGTTCTAATAGAGTAATAATGAGTTGTTCTATATAAACCAACATATAATTTCCAACTTCAGATAAACTTTATCTTTTCAGCCAGTATCATGCCAATACTAGACTAGTTGCTGTGCCATTGAAACAAACGCATACGAAAATACATACAATATTCGTGCTTCATATACGTACGCAACACAGAGGAAAATCGCGCACACATATCACGCGTCGCACGCATTGCACGGTGTCCGCGGTCTAGATCGCGAGTTGCATCCAGCCCAGGGGCGCGTAGCGGGGTCAAGGCTGTCGGCAGGGTTTCGCAATTGCGAAATAGATACGTTTAGATTTAAGTTTTTCTAAGAAATTGTTTTACGAGACTAGTGCGAAAAATACGCAGGTGGTATTTTTCAAATTTTTAATATGAGTCATTTTATATATTTATTAGCTATACACATGCATTATAAGAATATGATATGCTTCATATTTATACAAAAACAGTGTATAAAATAGTAATTTTAATTTAGGTTAAATATGGCTTATAATATATTGTAGTAGTGGTAGTTTGCCTCAAGGCAAGTTGCATAAAATTCCTGATAAGGTAAATAATAGGTAGTACTGCCCTAAGGCAGATCCGTGAGCTGAGTTAAACTCCAACTCGTTTCAGGGATGAATACTGTAAGAAATTTTCCATTACCATTCACACCGCAGTTCCTGAAATGAGCTATTTTCAATTAGAAATATATTTTTGATCTATATTTACAAGTGAAAATAAACATAATAATGGAAATTACAAGTGAAAATAGACACAGTAATGGAAATTACAAGTGAAAACTTATGATATATATTAATAATCAATATAATTAATACTAAGTAATTCAGTTTTATCGATTATTCGAATAGCCATAATAATCTTTTGAATTTTGAGTCGGTTCGTCATTCCAACTTTTGATAAATTTTTAAAATTAAACGTGTCATAGGCGCATAATATTTTATCACGTCCTTTAAACACGTGAATTGTATCATAATAAGTTATTTCATCAATATCGTTAAAAATATTTTTTTTTCAAGAATAAATTGCAAAGATGAACCCCAACTGATGTCTCAAACGGTTATAAAATTTTTAAAATCGGCTCAGAGCTTTTTGTTATAACGTGGAAGAAAAATTTAGCAGTTTTTTTAATTTTAAAAAAATATTTTTGAGCCGCAAAAATGATTCAACTGCGTCTTTATCGAGTTTCATCTAATGGCTTTTAAATTTAAATCGGCTCACATACACACACGCTTTTTGGTGTCAAACGATTCAGGATTATTCAAAACATCAAGATAAACATAAAATTTGCAAATTGGATTTTCTGTCAAACACAAACTGCTCCTTGGACAAGTTGAAAAATATACACTGGCAGAAAGTATTTATGTTACTTATTCAATGTGTAAGGAAGGCATATATTAAATACTACAATGGTATTTGATGAGCAATATATCATATGAATCAATTGACAACTTATAGCATATATACACTCCTCGTACAAGCATTGACTGATTAAATTGCAGTCAATAACTACAAAGATCAGCTTCATACGAAATTCTAGTGAATTAATTCTTTTAACAATGGTTGTGTAATCTATTAAAACATAACTTTTATGATGGAATTGATAAATCTAAATTCAAATTTGAATAAAAAAAATAAACATTTAGCAAAAATTTTAACAAATCTCATATAATGGAAATCTCTATACAAATGTTATACATTTAGGAAGAATGACGTATTAGTACAAACTTGAATTCCGGATTTTTAATATTGTTGCCATACAAGTTAACGTATAAAATACAATAGTGAAAATTATCTAGAAAAATTTAAGTTAAATTTATCTGAATGAAGCAATATTCTTTAGTTTATAAAATAGTAATTATAATGAGTTAATTAGCTGAAGTAACTTTATATAGAGAAGTAATTAGCGTGATCTGACCGTGCACGGTAAGGCAGTTAACGACAGTAGGACGTTTAAAGGCATGTTGGTCATATAGCCATAGTTTGATGGAGATTTCTACTGTGCTTCAGGACTAATTACAGTTCTGTGTCAGTAGAGGCTTGCTAAGTAATTGCCGCTTCCGAACGCATTTCCCGCTATAAAACGTACAACATGCACGAGTGCAATATAAGTTAAAGCCTTCCTGCGCTTTCAAGCGATACCGCCGAACGGATTAACGTCTCAACGCGAATCGATGTGACATTGGATTTATTTTCAACCAATGACGGATTCGAATAATTACTTTTTACAAACACCATTTAAGTTAAAGAAGTAAAAGGGTAAAAAATATCGCCTTAAATGATTATACGTATCATAGAAAATAATAAAAATAAAACTCTCACTTCAATAATCTATCTATAAATTGAAGCATATATTAAATAATAACATATCGCGGACTAATTATATATTATTAATAAAACCACCTCAAGTTAGTAAAAACTTAATAGTTTTTAAGAAATCAATTAACTTATTTATGAATAAGTGAATCTAATGGGTAGTACTGTTCTAGGCCAAGTCCGTGAGCTGAGTTAAAACTAACCCAGTTCAGGGAAGAATGGTGGGAAAAATCCCGTTCCCATTACCATTTCACCTCGCATTGCCCGAAATGAGCCATTTTCAGTTGGAAACATATTTTTGATCTAAGTGAAACACGATATTTAGTCCAGTCCAGTCATTTAAGCTTAAATTAGGTAAGAATCTCGGAATTCGAGATACCCAGCTGTCAGTCCATAAAACTTGTATATTGACACCTAAAAGTTGTTTCAAAACCTACATATAGTGTATATGTAGGTTTTGAGACAACTTTTATGTGTCAATATACAGGTATTTACAGACTTACAGCTGGGTATCTCGAATTCCGAAGTGAACTTAGTATAATAAATAAATAAATAAATAAATAATGCTTAGACTACATGAAACTCCCATCCGTGGTAAATTGATATGAAAGATTTATAATTTTAAGATATCATCCACTTCGACCTTCTTGAAATATTTATGGTTTAACAATTAATTGAGCTTTTCAATGTCTCCGTGGTAAGAGCTTTGGTCTTACAACCATAGGTTCCAAGCCTAGTTTCCGTCTCGGTAAGCAGTTTTCAATTGAAAATATAAATCTAAATATGATTTCAAGTAAAAATGGACTATTTAATACATATAATATTAATTTCATCAAAATGAACAACCACAGGGTTACCTTTTAATAATGCTAATATAAAGAGTTGCACAGTATCAATTTCTACTGATTCCACAGTAAGATTGATTCTGATTACTATTCAAAATTAAAGTAAAACAGCAATCATAGTTTTATTCCCAATAAGTGTTCTATAAAAAAATATATATAATTTGTTTTATAAATATTACCACAATGATGTATTAGTCACATTAGTTGGTCGAAATTAGGGTCCGGTTTTTATGGTTTTATTCCGAAACAAATTTCATACACTATTTAGATATTATAAATTGCAATATACGTATATCTCTCGTATATGAAATGAAGTTGAATATATATACATTCAGATATTTAAAATTAACGAAATTAAATCTTGGTAGAAATACCAAATAAAATTCTTGAATATGCTCTCAGGCAAATGTCACATATAAAATATATACAATTTTCTCACTTATCTTAAAATTAATAAAATTACTATTATGTATTTGTGTATAATTAAACTTTGTTTACAAAAATCGCTAAATACAAATAACATAAATAAAATGCTTTAGAAAACATGTTGTTCTGATTTAAAAGACAATATCTCAACAAGAGATAAATCTACAGATAAAATAAATTTCTAATGCATCGACTCAATCGATTTCATAGCACGGTAGCGCGTTCATTGCATTTTCAATGACACGGGAGGAGCCGCTGATCGGCAGTGATTGCATTTCCATTGCGCTTTTCATTTTAATCGCAGAATTAGGTCGCTCGAAGCGGCGATAACGAGCCAACAACTCTCGCTGATTTTAAAGTAAGCGTCGATGATTCGTGTTGTACACAAATTAAATGCACGGAGACATGAGCCAAGATTTTGTTAGGAAAGATGCAGGGAGATGCATCTAAATCATAGGTTCCCAAACTTGTTTGTGCCGTGCCGTGGAAGTTGGGACATTCAATAGTTTCTGAGATATGCGAGGTTGATTGGTGGCTGGCTCCCCTCTCAATACTAGTATTAAAACAGATTGTACGTTTTCAAAAATGCATAATTCGATTTTGATGAAACTTGACATACATTGTTACTACGCTTTACTAAATACTTGACGAAAATTAAAAGTTGGGACATTCAATAGTTTCTGAGATATGCGAGGCTGATGGGTGGCTGGCTCCGATCTCAATACTAGTATTGAAACAGATTGTACGTTTTCAAAAATGCATAATTTGATTTTGATGAAACTAGATATACATTGTTGGTACACTTTACTAAATATTTGACGAAAATTTAAAGTTGGAATATTCAATAGTTTCTGAGATATGCGAGGTTGATTGGTGGCTGGCTCCGCTCTCAATACTAGTATTGAAACAGATTGTACGTTTTCAATGCATAATTCGATTTTGATAAAACTTGACTCACATTGTAACTATACCTTACCAAGATTGTGACCAAAATTTAAAGTTGGAACATTCAATAGTTTCTAAGATATGCGAGATTGATGAGTGGCTGCCTCCGCGCTCAATACTAACATTTTAAGTTTAAATCATTTCTAAATATGCCGTGGACCACAATTTTTATTTCGTGGACCCCCAAATTTTGTTTTCCCTGCCGTGGACCCTTTGAAAGTAGCCATGGACCCCTGGAGACAATTTCACTTTATTTGTTGGACTTATAGGTCATTCCACTGCATTCCCAGCCTATGACAGGCACTGAAGTAAAAGTCTCATTTTTTCCAAAAAAAAATATTTATTTAATTTTTCCCTATGTTTTGAAGATATAGAATGTCTTCTTCAGAAACTATTTAAAACAAACAAACAACTTTTTTATACATTTGAACACTTTTATTATTTGGAAATTTGTTGTTTGAAACCTTTTTTTATTAAACAAAAGTAAAATTTTTGGTATGAAATTTTTTTATTGTTCTAAATAGTTTCTGAAGCGAAGGAATAGTGTACCAAGTAGCAGAAACGCAAAAAATGTGTATAAAAAATGCAGTAAAAAAATTAAGCCTTTCCTTAAGTATCATTTTCATTTGAATAAAATCAGCGACCAAACTCCATTCTATTTGTTGTAAACACGTGAGCAGTTTGCAACTACGGGAAACCGCAGGATTTGATCAACGACTGTTGCAAAAAAGTAAACACAACATAGCAAAATCTCGTTCCGGCGGATTACAACTTGCACTGAAAATCGAAAGCTCGAAAGCGTGTGCCCATTCATTAATAATAATTAAAAGTTAAACGTTTTGTTTTTGCTCATTATTTGTACTAACGATCATATATTGTTTTCACTTATACAAATGCATCCGTTTCTTTTGCAAAAAGAAATTTGTCAAATGGAAATAGTTTTATTGCACTTTTGCTTCGTGAGTTATAGCTGCGTATCAAAATTGGAGTCAATGAGATTCTGTAGATATGGGTATTCGAAATATGAATTGAAGAAAGTTGACAGTAAATTTGTTTTTCGATAATTCATAAGAAATTAAACTTTGACATTAATTATTATTTTGAACTGCGTAGAGTATATGTGTGTAAAAGATTGTCCGTGATTATACTTTCGCTATTAATTACTTAATATCATTTTACCTACGAAACTATATAAATAACTAACAATTACAAAACCATGATGAATTAGTTATGAGTACCTATTACCTTGTTATAATTAAACCACTATTCATATTATTATAAATTTTAGGGTAATCGTTAAGAGTCTTAAGACCATAAACTTTATCATTAAAGTTTCATCGAAATCACCAAAGATTCAATAAAGATTCAATAGCCAAAAACCTATCACCTCAAGTTATTACCAACAGATATCTTTCAAGCAATTAATGAAATTTCCTTAACTGATCATCGCAAAAAAACTAAACAACGTGAGTTCTAATAAACAAAAGGCTTTTAGATTTTTGATATCGGGGCAGCCATTTCTGAGTAAATGTTGGCAAAAGGTAAAATTTTGGCTTACATACAGGTACATAATTATCAGATTGTGTGTGTATAATTTTAAGTGTCAAACGATTTAGAATGATTAAAAACATCGAGAAAACAAAATTAGCAAATTTGATTTTCAGGCAAAACAAACTTTTTCGGGTAGTTAAAACATGACATTTGAACCATTTTTAAATTATGGAAGAGTATGAATGAAATTGATCTCTCTCTGAGCCAAATGCTAATATAATTCAATTTATTTTTCGGTTTGCATCGATAGTTTCGTTATCTGATTCGGTGTAAACCCTGAAAATGCAAATCGCACATTACGCATGGCATTGCAAAGGACCATGTCCTCATTCCAAAATAATTCTCATATCTGTTGCATCTGTGCTGCACTCCTACTATTCATTGTCTTCCTGTTTGTTTTTGTCGTTCGTGACGTAAAAGACAACTGGAACGCGAACGTAGTATTTTCGGTAACCGAATTAGCAAAACGGCGAGCGGTTTCGGCACATCTGGGTGTTATTTCAAGGATATCAAAGCGCTGAAAGAAGCCCGGGAAGTTTATTCTCAAAATAAAATGCATTAACTCAAAATTAGATAATAGAATTTTTTCTTATTTAAATGATTTAATAATAATAATAATCACTTAGTAGCATTAGATAAGTTGCTGATGAAGTTGGCATATCAATTGGCTCATGTTATAACATTTTTCCAAATGTTCTGTACTCGACACGAGGGACAGCAACATTTATTCCAAAACTGCTCTTTCGTCGTATTTTATGGCCAAAAACAATAGCCTAGTCATGCTCCTAATATCATATTCACCAGGCATGACTCCGTGTGACTTTTTCCTGTTTCCAAAATGAAAGAAACTCATGAAAGAATGGCGTTTTTCTTTCAAAAATAAAAATCGCCGAGCCATAAAAACACGTCGAGCCTTAGCTACCACAGACAAAGTAAACCGTATATAGCTAAAAATTTCATCATATTATATTTACATGCATACCAACATAACAATAACAGCATTTTTTTTTAAATGGGACTCTCCAGACACGAGAAATTTAAAAATTCCAAGTACTTGTTGAACACTCCTGGTATTCAGGGAAAACACTCAGAAATGTAGATACATATATGGAGATCAATAACAATATTATCGGTGACGATCGTTATTATGATGAAAATATTTTATCGATTTTTCTCTTATTATTTTTTTCTCAGGAAAATAACACCTTGCAGGGTAAAACTAATGATTCTTTTCTTTCTTGAATAGCGTTCCATTTTTTATATTTCTTTTATTAATTACAATCTATCTTCAAACAAGAAAGGCATTCAGTAATTTTGAGAATAAATGAATATTTAACATCTATTCTAAAAGGTAACTCAATAGTGAGCCTTTTCAACTTTGATAATTAAATGAAATTGAAGTGCTGTCATATGAAGTGAAATTAAGACTTAAAAATGTTCAGTATGATCCGTTTTTTCATCTACTTTCCATTCAAGTATAAATATTTTATTAAATTTTTTCTATATTTCAAACCACAGCAGCAGTTTTTTTATAATTGTACTAAAGAAATCAATAACTTATTCCAAATGCTTCATGCTATGCAATTTACAAAACAACAATTATATTTACAATAATAAGTTTAGTTTTATCAGAAATTTTCATGAATCACTGTTGAATTTCTTCTTCAGGTGTGTTGTTGTTTTGCTTCTTTTTTTCAATTGTTATTGTTAGATTAGCAACATTCCTGAAGAATAAGGAGTGCTTGCGTGCCATATATATCGCACGATATTCACGGTAGCAAATATTGCTAAAAGGAATCGATGTTTCGCTACACTTTCTGGAGGTGGTCACGGTCCAGATATTAAAGTTTCGCACTCGCTGCTGTACACTATGTTTTTATCTCATTGCACTTTTCTACGAATTTAGGAAAAACTGATTTTTCATGGAAAAAATGTTAGCATCTCTCAAACGGTTTACAGATGCAAATTTCCTTGTTACCTTCAAGACAATTTCTAAAAGAAATTCAAGACATTTCTGAAAACTAAATAATATTTTCTGATGGTATGATGTAAAATACAAAAAAAAAAAAAAAATTACTTTATTAGGTAAATTATATTAATTCATAATGAATAAAATAATTGTTAACTATAAACTAATTGCAGAAGTTTCTTTTTTAAAATTTAATTTTATTTCACAAATTTATTTGAATAATACATATAGGCATATAGACAACGTATCAACGTCAAGCCGAAATGAAGTAACAGTATTGATTATAAATATCATGAATAAATATAGTTTTATATATTATATATAGTTTCATATATAATATATATTCATATATTATATATTTCATATATTATATATTATATATATTTATTAAATTATTTTTTCGTGTGCTATTCTAAAGTTATGAGCTTTTAAGTTCAACCTAGAGCTTTGATCAAATTTGCGATTATTGTGATTAATTTTTATTATTTTTCATTTCATTTAATCTTGGAAGCATAATCCCAAAGAACATTTTTAAGAACATGGTCAAAAATAATAAACAAAACTAGTGGGGTGGGTGGCATCGTGCCTTAAGGCAAATTGCTGGAACTTCCCGTACCGTAACGAAATGTTCGAGGAATATTGAATGTTTTCAAATAGATTATTATAAATATTGTAACATTGTCTAATATTTATAAGAATTATATAGACTGAATTACAGAGTTGAAATTATTTGTTTAAAGTATATTAGAACTATAGTCAGAATTAAAAATAAAATCTGAATTATTTTCGATATACAAAAAATTTAAAAAATTTAAAAAAAAAAAAAAAAAAAAGGTACAAATTTTTTTTTTCCAAAATCAATTATTTTGTTAAGACAAGCAGAAAGTTCTTTGAATCAATTGAATCGGACGCTTAATTCTCTCAAAAACTGCCATTTTTTGTACAATTAGCTCTGTATCTCCGAAATGGCTGGGCCTGCCTTTGCGAAAAACTAATAACCCCTTCTCCCAATCATTACTAATTGAATGTTTTTTAGATCATTCAAATCGGATGCTCCGTTCTCTCAAAAACTCGATTTCTATTTTCTGCACTCTTTGCTCCTTATCTCCGTAACTGCTGGACCTGCCTTTGCCAAAAACTAATCAGCTCTTCTCCTTATCAATAGGAATCGAATGTTTTTTAAATTATTCAAATCGGTTAATCCGTACGCCCGAAAACGTGGGCGAAAATTTGTATCCATACATACATACACACACACACACACACACACACACACACACATCCATTTTTTCTGAGGTATGCCAAAACGTTCAGAAACCTTCAAAACGTCGAGAAATGTAAAAATTTTCAATTCCGATTTTCGGCCCATTACAATAACTTACCCTACGGGAAGTTAATAAACGTAAATTTAAAATTTTAAAAATTCTAAATACCTAAAAATTACGACACAAAGGTAACGCATTTCACTTACAATCAGGACAAATGTCTTCTCTTCCTGAATATTCAATAATTTCTACACATCAATGCAAAAAGCAAAAGTGTATATATAGTTACATAAAAATATAAAAATTTACTCAATCATTGCATCTTTATTGTTTATCATCATCCAACATTGTTATTCATTTAAGTTGTTTAAATTATATAATACAATTTTCACGAATTTATGTGAAAGATATAAAGACTGTGTGACCGACACACATTTATTCTATGTTTTGACTAATTTTAGTTTTATTTTCAGTTATGTTAAGTTGAAGCGTTCAATTATAATTCATAACAAACATTTTAACTAGTATGTCGAATAATTACATTCTCACTTTTTATCGCGATTTCTAAGATCAGATATAAAACGTGCTCCTACCGTAGAAAATAGCGAATAAGAAAAATATATAAATCAGAGCGTAACGACTCGTCACACGATTCACTTAGAAATGCAAAAACTGCTAATAACAAGAAACACTGCACACTAGAAAACTTTTACTATTAAATGAAATGCATTAGGAAAAGTTACTCATAATGATGCCAGATAAATCAATAGTAAACAATCACAATCGGAATAAAAAGATGTTGAATATAATTCGTGGTCGCTTGCACCACAAACTGCTAATTGTCCATATAAATATTTTTTTGTCATTTGCCAGAATTAAGCAATCTTGAAATGCCGCGCTAATCATGGATTACAACATTATGCCTCTGGCTTAACACATTTTGTACGTATACGAGTTGTTAATTTTTTAACCTAAAATTAAACTAATTCCATTTATCATCCACATGATTTTGCAAATTAATTACAGTACGTCATAAATGGCTAGGGGCAATGCAGATGTAAATTAACACAAAAAAATGTAAGTTGATAATTCATTATTAACATTTGTGAGGACATAGACTCACAAGCAACATGAAAATTCATCTCAATTCATATGCATATGAATAAATAAATTATTTATGTTCCACCTTTGGTGTTATTTATATATTACATTTTGACATGATTTTTATTTTCCATTTGTCTGCGGTGCAAAATCTATGATGCGTGAGAATGTGCATAAAAATAACCTGTTTGCTAAAATTTTATAGTGCACCGACATATGTAAATCTATAAAAAAAATAGTAGAATCAATGAAAAAATATACATAAATTTTTACGACCGTTGAAAATTTGTTTCGTGTTCTACATAATTTTGATGGTAAACTACTTTTTAATGATCTATGTAAAACAGAGAATACCATATCAGCCTTGAGATATCATAGCTATCGAAAGGGCTTTTAAGACAACATACATTATTAGATCAGCGGATACAGGAACATAATACAAAAAACATTATAAAAAGGTTAAACTGTTATTTTTATGTCAATCTACAAGTCATTACCGAATAAGCATATTAACATGATTGAGTTCAACGTGTTTAAAGCCGAATCAAATTAAAAATTGTAGGTATTATTTCGACAAGTCAAGGTGCATAATGAAAATAGATAATGAAAAAAAAAATTTGTTAAAAATAAGTAAATGAGGTATTTATTCATTCTGGTAATGTTTAGTACATTATATAGTACTGTATAGTATACTTGTCATTAACAAATCTAAATTATCACCGGAATTCACCAAAAATTAAAAGAACTGTATCGGCAATTCAAGGTGGTCATGAAAATAGGTAAATAATATGTGAAATTTCATATAGGTACAAAATAGGAGAACAAAGTAGTTATTTATTCTAATAATATGTAGATAAAATTAGATATAGAGAATAAAAAATAATGCCATGATCAGATATTGGGATTAAACAAAACCAATAGAATTATAAAGGACTGCTATGGCAATTCAAGGTAGAGGTTATTTATGAAAAAAATAAACGTAAGCATAGAGTAAGAAAATAATATAATGTAATATTAACTCAATTTGATGAGTTTAGAGAATTTGTTTCTGATTATTTTCTTACTTATAACTACTTTTATTTTCATAAATAATCACTATCTTGAATAGTGCTTATAATACTAATGCATCACCAATTAATTTAACCAAAAAATTAAAAGCACTATAAAACACAGCTCTAGAAAACAAAAAAATGAAAACATTATGAAAGTGAAATTATAAAAATACAGTGAAGAAAAAATATCTTCAAAAATACAACTTATGAGTTAATAAAGTATTATTATTCTAGTACTTCTCATTCAAAATTTGAAAAATTTAAAGAAAGCATTACCAATGGAAATAATGCTTTATGTTTATGACCAAAAGCAGAAAAATGTCAGCCAGCTTTAAGATAATGCAATTTTCAAATATTATTTATTATAGTTACTTATTACTGAAATAAAATATATATTATTATAAAATACTTACGAAATTTACTTGAAAGAGGTTAAGCATAAAAATGCAAAATAAAAATGAGAGTTTCTGATTTATAGCATTACTATACCGTCCACGATATATATTCAGATGTCTGATGCATATTAATCAATACAGGCCATAAAATTGAAACAAAATCGAAATTTATTGCATTGAAAACGTTATTGGCAGAAGCGTTCCTCATCCAGTAATAAACATTTGTGCAAATGTCTGAACAAATGTTTGTGCAAGCGGTGCGAAAATAAACTTTGTTCGGCGACTTCTGCTGCACATTTGCACATCTAGTACGGGTACATATATTATAAAGCTGCGTTAAAACTGTAGCACGGTGGGTATTATATGCAGAGTATTATTGTGTTTATATAATTTTATTACAAAGCGCGTTGACCTCTCAGCGGCCAGTTTGCTTATTTAGTAAATATGCATTTTAAACAAACATAAAAATGTTTTTGCTAGAGGAAATTGAGCGAATGCGAATCGTTGCATGCGTTTAATATGAAATGCATTGCCGGTGATATCGTTTCTGTTCATGGAAACAAGGTGATTTTATGTTAACTGAAACTAATTTAAATATTTAAACGCAATATATAATTTATTCTATTTGATTTAGTAATATTGTTAACAAGTTTTGTAGAGATTAGCAGTTGAAACATATAAATCAATCTATTACAAGAGCTAAACTTATCCATTGTATGAATAATTCGCTATCTAAACCAGAAACTTCCGCAACAAAGTTCTGCTTGTCTACCATTAATTCAAATATAAATTATAAACATGTTAATGTTTGCATAAACATGATAAAAAAACATTTGCATGATTACAGTTTCGGAAATGTCAATTGGCATCAACATTTATCAAAGTATCAGATATACCATATTGGGACTGCAATAAGATAAATTGGGTATTGCAAATTGTGGAAAATCCGCTCAACGCAATCCGCATATTTAGAAATATATTTAAGCTTCGACTAATGCCATAGGTAAGAAGTCAAAGCTTATATGTACTGCGAAATTGTAAGTATTTGTTTTCGATATTTTATTAGATATGATATGCTGCAGAAAATGTAGCTTTCCCGTGGACTTGTGCTTATAAAGAGAACCCTTTTATTGCTCGTCTGGAATTTTGATGAAACGACGAAACAAAAATGATTTAGATTTCTTATGAACTTCTAATTAGAGGTTCACGTTTAATGCCTACGTGGGACACTCTGATGTCAAGTAGTAGTAATATCGATTTTCGCATAAAAACTTAGATAGCAATATGTTTCCAAGTAAAAATAGCACTCCTCGATACTGCTATATCCAATAAAAAGTCATCCGTATAACAGTTATTCTAATAATAAATTCATCAAAAGGTGATAGAGCGCTGGGTTGCCTTCAAAAATCTGCATCATGAAGAGGACATCACAACAAGATTATAGATGTACATATTAGGCTCTTATTGCTGGCAGTAATATATGGAAAAAAATAATTCATGAGTTATCCCTTCTGGTTTCATTAGTTTTTAGAGAAAAATGCAACGGCTTTACAACGTTTACCATATTTTAATATTTGTATGATTAATGATACTTATGACTAAATTATGTATAATGTAGTACTTAGCGCGTACTTATATGGTAATATTATAAAAAAGGAAAACAAAAGGCAAATTGATAGCAAAACATCATAGAGACAAAAAACCCGATCTTAACAAGTTGGAAAAAAATCAAACAGCGTTTTTTCCAACGGGTCATTTAGTATCGGCTATGAGTATTCGTGTCACATAACAAATTCAATGATATTATAAGCAAGTACGTGGATAACCTTGTTCCGTTTTAATCCCGAAGTCGCTTCCACACCGCGAACGCGTTCGCCGTTTCTCAAAACTGTTACCTAACTTTCGCTTTTTTTCATTATTTGGTATTATGGTTGTGTACAACTCTGTATACTCACACAGACGTGTCGGGTTGACCCGCTTTTCTGCCCAATTCTGTAATTCCGTATAAAGACTACGCGATTGCGCAACGAATCGATGAATTATCGCCGGCGACCGCGTGGACATGCGGCGCGTTTCGCCTGGCATTTGTAATGGAAACGATTGCACATGCACGCGCTCGTGTGTGGGGTTTTTTCTTCCTTCGCGGAGAGATTTCGTTTTGCAAAAACATTGTAATTATACAATAACAACAGCTTGATCGAAGCCAAAACAAAAGCCTTTCATACAACTTTTGTAAAAATGGATACAGAAGGTCTACGACATGATCCTTAGTCAAATCATAAAGAGTAATACTAATGAAGAACAATAACAATTTAAAATAATATTTTTATTCACTTCAGAATTTATTTGAAGAGCGATCAGAACTTAAGCTGATGTGAAGGATCAAGCCTAACTGAACGGTTAGCTTATCTGTATTTGATGCATCTACTATTATATTACAATTTCTTTAATACTGAGGATTTTTTTTATTGATGCAGCAATATTGAGTAAGGGCTCATTTTTACTTTAAATATACAGTTCTCTATATTTTCAAGTAAAAACTGATGCCACTGCTTAATATCAGGCTGTCCCAAACGGGTACCAAACTTGGAATTTGTAATTCAAAACCCATAGCTCTAACCACGAAGGCACGAGCAAGCCAAAATATTGATTTAAACTTTTATTTAATAACCGTCAATATTTACTATTATATTACAATTTTTGTAAAACTGACGATTTTTATTATTGATTCAGCAATGTTTAGTAAGGACTATTTTTTTGAACATACAGCTCTCGATATTTCCAAGTGAAAACCGATGCCACTGTAATATCAGGCTGTCCAAAGCGGGTACCAAACCTGAAACTTGTAATTCAAAACCCATAGCTCTAACAACTAGGCCACGAGCAAGCCAAAATATTGATTTGAACTTTTATTTAATAACCGCCAATATTGAAGTCAATACGATGAAATACAGGGTAACATATCTAATAGCAAATTGGTTATGGGATTTAATAAAATAGTAACAAATTTCATAATAAATAAATGTTAAAAAAATGATAAAATAAATATGATCCGTAACTATAAGATATGATTTTGCCATGGGCATATAATCATTTAGATAAATAAAAATAATAGCACAATAAAAAATATTGTGTAGTAACAAAAAATATTAATTTTAAATAGAGAATACCTGGTAGTATATCCTAACAACGTGGCGCAAGAACTCCTGTTATCAAATCCAAGAAAAAAAAATCCAATAAAATGTAAAATTTTAATTATGCATTTCACAATTTGCTATTCGCAATAAAATTTTACGTCGCTTTTAAGATAAAAATTACGATTTTCTTAATTGCCAAATTGGAATCTGATACATTTTTCAAGATATCCAATGTACAATGGTAAAAAGCAAATGGATTTAAATGAAAACTTTATTTACATCCAATCAAAATCCAATAACAATTTTGATGAGTCTACCTGATCAATGGTTTTGTCTCCACTGAGAAGATGGTTTGTAGATATTAATCTGTTTTAGTAAAAACAAAATTCAAATCATTTTAACAAGTCTTTTGACCATTTGTTTAAGTCTCCTGAGTTATAGTAATTAATTACTTGGTCTAGTTATATAATATGAGCTGCTCCTGCTTCAGATGACCCAATGGTAAAAATGAGTAACGTTTGTTAATATAGCATATAACTCTTATATGATATAAGTGTATAGAAGTGTTCAATTTCAATACAAAAACCACAAACAAATGATTCAACAAACCGATTTGAAAAAAAGCTTGCATCCAATATTTCGATCAGTATTCCAATCGAGTGTGTTAAGGTATTTCCGAATTCCAAGAACAAATCAGCAAACGACAAATATCATGATAGTTTTAAAACAAACCTTCAATACTATGAATTTACGACAAGGTCCTGTGTATGTGCCAGGACCTGTCTCAACAACAACAAGCGATGACATCACATCCTCGTGGCAAACAGTTGTCATATCCTCCTAGTAGAGTACGTGTGCTGCGTGCTCATAAACCACAACCTAAGGAGTCGGAACGTGAGTCAACCGTCGGACAAGACACAACAAACAACTAGCATAACGCTCGTCTTGAGAAGTTTCCAAGTTATTAAATAATTCTGGGCTACTAATTTCATTACAATTTATATGCATCTGGATTAATCGTAGTAATTCCCGCAATAAATTGGAAAATCAAGCTATTAGAAATACTTGCTACTCACGAGAGGAAAAACAAATGGGTCTTCCCTCTTCCATTATTACCAAGATTCAATCGAGTATAGTCAAATCTTTACAATCCTTATTTTAGTTTGTTTAATTAATTTTACTGCATAGAATATTGCATACATATTGCATAGTCTTTATTGAATTTAATTAAGCTCCATACATCACAAAACCTGGCCGATGCTCATAAAACTTTTAATAAAGTTGTACATCAAAAATGAGAAATATATGGGTGTTTTTATAAAACATAGTTGGATTTTTCTTTAAAATATTGTATTGCTGGAATTTATCTCTTTCTTTGAAATAATATTGCTATCTTCATCAGTAGATTTTCCCATATAATCCTCATTTTTCTTTTTGACTATTGGGCATTTACTTATCCGATATATTAAATATGTCTGAAATATTTTATTAAAAAGATAATAATTGCAAATCAAACATGTGAAAGCTTATATAAACAAATTGTGCTTAAATTAAATGCCCTGATAGTTGCCGACCAAAAAAAACTAAAGAATATCTACTAACTAAAGAGATCCTGATGATTGTTTTAAAGTTATTACATAAGCTTGATGAAGTTTTGTAATATATTCATATACTTTATTTGAAATTATTTGGAATTATTGCCGATCAAAATAATATTATTTTTTAATACAATATGCTGGTCTTTATGCATTCAAAGAGTTTACCTCCAATCAGATATGTCCTTTTTTCCATTTTTCGACATTTTATATGGGATTAGGAGATTCCTCACTAAAATTTTATATGGGTAGTCTTAAAATATTTCAGTTTTAGTACATAAATATGTACATAATTAAGACAGCATATGTGAAGCATTTCTCCTTTTTATATTTTTTGACGTTTTATTTAAGATTAGGAGATTCCTCGCTACAATTTCATATGAGTAGTCTTAAAATATTTCAGTTTTGGTTCATAAATATATACACTATTAATAAAGCACTTTATGTTAAATCAAGTTGCAAAAACTTCCCGATATGTCTAGATATTCATTTAATAATGAAAAATTGGAATTTAATAACTTCTATAACTGTCACGATAGAGTTTCCAAATTTTGACTCTGCCCATTATTCAAAACTTAGATAAACTTTAAATAATTAAACCACTGTTAGCAGGCTTATAATATTTCAGAATGTTTGTAAAGATTATAAACCTTTTAACATCATCGTTTCATCAAAATGGTAAAAAAAACTCAACAATTGATTACGAAGATATGACCCATGCCATCTTTACCAAAAACTAATCAGCAACATTCCCTAATATATCTTTCAAACGGGTTTTAAATTTTGAAAATTAGTTCAGGATTTTTTGTGAACGAAAAATTTTGCACTTTTGTGCTTATTCTAATGAAACGGCTCGACCAATCGTTTGAATAATTAACACCATTTCTTATCGAATCAACAAATAGCTTTTACATGTTTGAAATACCGTTTTTGAGAAAACGTCGAGAAAAGGTTAAAATTTACAAATGCCTAACATACACTCATACGTTTTTCAATTTCCGTGTCAAACATTAAAAATTAGCACGAATTTTCTGGAGAAAACTTTTTCGAAAAGTTAATAATATAAAAATATTTAATATAATTGACAGAGATTCAAAAATATAATTTGTGTGTATATTTAATATGTGTATATATCCTTTCTATTATTTATGGTAAATTATGAATCTAGAGAGACCGGACGCAATGGCTGGCCGGAAGGAGCTGGCAAGACGTGGAAGGCGGAAACCGTGTCAACTTCGTACCACACACGAAAACTTGCACAGGGCGCGTGCTTATATAACATTTAGAAAACATTTACTCGCGCATGTTTTGATTTTAAAATTAGATGAATGTATTATATATTTAGGCAATGCGGCTGAAGAAATACCGATGAACTATCAACGCTATTGTTTTTACACATGACAACGACAGGTGAATATGGTTGTGAAGAAAATATAATAGAAATATTTAACTGACATGATAGTTCGGTTATTAGTTATTATTTGTGTAATTTATTCATATCTCATGTGATACAAAATAGAGTCATATTAATAATGAAAATATTATAGTCAAAATATTTAAGTTTACGCCTATACAAACGTTTACACCGATAAAGTGAAATTTTAGTTGGTCCTTTTTACCCCACCCACATGTAAGCTATTATAAAGGTTGTATACAAAAATCT
Organism: Ctenocephalides felis; assembly: GCF_003426905.1. Lineage (NCBI taxonomy): Eukaryota > Metazoa > Arthropoda > Insecta > Siphonaptera > Pulicidae > Ctenocephalides > Ctenocephalides felis. Next base: position 11,844,854 of record NW_020537324.1, read on the forward strand.
AACTTGAAATTACACCTTATAAAACAATTAAATAACATATACTTGAAAAATATTAAGATCGTAATCCAGTTTTCCAATCTGTGGGGCGTGCTTCCCCAGGGAGCGGCCTGGCTGTTCTAAGGGAGACGCGTACATCTGTTTCCCGATTACTATTTTCAAAAATAACTCAAAAATTTTGAAATTATATGCTTGTTTTTACATTTTTATGCATATTTTCACATAATATTGTATACTAATTTGTAGTCTGATGTTTGTAGTTGAGTATTTACAAAATTAAATTGTTGACAAAATTAAGGGGGAAGCAATAATTTTTTTTATTAGAGCGGTGCAAAAAAGGTTGGAAACGACTCGTAACGTATACATTAAGGTCGTAACGCAAACTTTAAAAATATATGAACTAAACAACATTGCTAATAACCAAAAAACAACTAAAAAAATACTTTTGTTATGGATTTTCAAACACTGCCACTCCCGATAGCCAAGTCGTACGAATCAAAGTAATGGCTGGTTATACATTTTTTCCCTTTACTTTCAAATATTGTTGTTAAAAAATTCTAAACTTTACTTGTTTTTGAGATATCGATGGTGGACCTTTAAGCCTCGCTCTACCCTATTTCAAACTAATTCTTATACTATAAAGAAAGTCATTGAGTAATTTTCATGAATGGAGATATATCAACGTTGAATTATCTTTTTAATAATTGCAAATTTTATTATTTTTAATATGATTTAATAACCAAACACAAAATATTGTTTGGTTTTATTTCAACGAATGATTTATTTTACGAAATTTATATATATATATATATATATATATATATTTCTATATATCTATATATATGTGTATATATAAGTAGTTCGTTGATTGATATGTATTCTATCTATCGTCTATCTATCTATCATTAATCATTTTTTTACGATGCGAATAATATAGTGCGGTTATTAATTCCTAGCATCATTGCTCCATTGCCGTAGATAAAAATTTTGTGCCAATTACACGCAGACTCTCTACAATCGTACTATTCATAAAACCTATGTCAAACAATTAACAGCGCGCTGTGTTCTGTGTTACGACTTGCGCAGTTAAATAATGATTGTTTTAATTGTAAACTCGACACATAACTAAAGAAATACGCGTTATTCCTTCTGAAATAAAAAAACAACGACGAATAATAAAAATGAAGAAAAGTGATAAACAAAACAAAACCCTGTTCGTCTAGCAGCAGCCATCATGAGATACACAGGCGAGTTTCGCTCACTTGCTGGATTCGTCCTTGGAAGACGAACGTCTTCCACGAGTACGCTAGTTCAAACAGTAGCGTTGCACATAATTTCACGCTTGCAGAATATACTATATTTGCGTTTAATTCAGTAGGGCATCATAATTAACCTGGTTGGATATCATATGCTTTCCCGTAATGAGATTTGAGAAGGTGAAAGTTATAAAATAATTAAAACTTATCATAAAAACTTTTGGAGATTCTTTGCATTATGAAATATTTCTCATATTGATCAATCAATCTTTAATCATAAAATTAATCATTATTTTCATCAATCATTTATGCATTGCATTAATCTTGTTATGCTTTCAATATGTGATTTTTGATGAATTATGATGAGCATTTTCAACAAATTGTTACAAATGGAAACCGCTTCTGTTTGACTATTTATATTTAACGCTCTTGTATCGGTTACATTAGAAAAATGCATACTGATACATGAAATATTTCACACATTGCTGGCATGTCTTCTAGGCATATGAATTTATTTACCCAACCGTGATTTTTCATGCTGATGCCTTTATTCAGTAACTTTGCCATATTTAAACTCCAATGAACTAGGTGTAAGTAATATTTTCCCATAAGTTGCACAGACTTCCCGGAACACGTAAAAAATTGACCAAATCAATAAAAAATTAAGATTGAATTATTGAGATATTTTTTTCAATTTCGAAAATATTTTTTTCACTATCACTAAAAACTGATGAATGAGATTTCTAATTGATTTATATATATATATATATATATATATATATATATTTCAATCAAACTTATAATATATCTTAATTAATCATAGTGCACAAACATGTTCTAAAAGTGTGGACTTTCATTGCACAAATGCAAAAAAATATTTTAAGATTTACTCACAAAGAAACGCACGAACAATTTTTACCAAATACTAATCAAAACAATTCCCAACTAATCTTATGAATTTTTAAAATTGGTTAGGGGTTTTGACTATTGACAAAGAATTTTGCCCCTTTTTGCTAATTATAAAAAGCAGCTTGGCTGATCGTTGTACAAAACGCGAGTTCTTATCGAATTATATCGAATGGATTTCAAAATTTTGAAATCAGCTCAGCCGTTTCTGTGAAAACGTCAAAAATCAGCATATACTTTTCCAATTTTGGTCTGAAACGATTCAGAATAACTTGATGCACATAGAAAATATTAAATTAGGGATCGTCCAATAATCATGTGATCGATTTTTAAGGATTTTTGGATCCCCTTTCCCTTGATGACACGTGGTTTGATTCAAAATTACCTCCCCTCACCCACCAAACATTACGTATATTTTTAGTAGGTACTTAGAAATAATCGTTAATTTTTTAAAAAAAATTTTAAATGTTAAATTTTTTTAAATTGGAGTAAAAAATAAATACACGTTAAATCTTATTAGACCCTTCTCTCCTTCAGATGACAGTTTGTGATTTTTTGTCAACTGCCTCCCTCCCCCTCCTTTTCACCTTTAGGCCTCATTGGTTAATGGACTCCGCCTTACATAGTTTGATTTTATGTTAAAAACATAAACTTCTCCTTCCGGACGTCAAAAATATAGCCCTTGATTGGATTTAATTAAATTCACTAGAATTTGCTTAGCGTTTCTATAAATATCATTAAATTTCTATTACTATCATCTTCCCCGACACTGGGATGATGTTACAGTGCGCATCGCTCAGGTTTATTATAATTCTGCAATGAGAGAAGAACTCCTGCTGGATATAGGAGTGTTCGTCTTGTTTTTTCATTTCTATACCTTTTTCGCCTTTTTCTTAAGCGTCTTATATTCTCGTTCTCCGCGGCCGAGCCTCGACTCAGTGGACGTAGAACTGCCGTTCGCGAGACACCAACGGAAGTCGGTAATTGTGCACCGTGCAATAGCACTGATGCACATGATAGCAAATTTGCAAAACATGGGCATATTTTTTCAACGGACCACTTAGCAAGATCTAATCTCTCCTCTCGATAATATCTATAAGTAGCCGAGAGTGAGTGGCTCCATCGCCTCGATTATTGGAATTATTTAATCCTAGTTTAGCGCAAACGTGGTAGAAGGAAATAAGATTAAACGGCTAATAAGCTTATAATAAAAAATCTTAAATAATTGATGAAAATTGTTATACAGTATATTAAATACACTTAGAACTTTAATGGACAATTTTACAAGAATGTAATTTATTATTTTAGGTGTGTATGCCATAGCTAGTAAAAATAAAAATTTTGGCTTTATTCTACTCAGAATTGTGTCCGGTAAAAATAAATAACTAGTGGGGTGTATGTCATCGTGCCTTAAGGCAAATTGCTGGAACTTCCCGTACCGTAACAAAATGTTAGAGAAATACTGAATGTTTTCAAATAGATTATTATTAATATTTTAACATTGTGTAATATTTATCATCATTATATAAACTGAATTGCAAAGCTAAAATTATTTGTTTAAAGTATATTAGAACTATAGTCAGAATTGAAATTAAAATCTGAATTATTTTCGATATACAAAAAATTTTTTTTGAAAAAAAAAAAGTTGAAACAAAATTTTTTTTTCAAAATCAATGATTTTGTTAAGACAAGTAGGAAGTTCTTTGAATCAATTAAATCGGACGCTTAGTTCTCTCAAAAACTGCCATTTTTTACACATTTAGCTCCGTATCTTTGAAATGGCTGGGCCTGCCTTTGCCAAAAACTAATAAACACTTCTCCCAATCATTACTAATTGAATGTTTTTTAGATCATTCAAATCGGATGCTCCGTTCTCTCAAAAACTCGATTTCTATTTTCTGCACTCTTTGCTCCGTATCTGGGACTGCCTTTGCCAAAAACTAATCAGCACATCTCCCTGTCAATAGGAATCAAATGTTTTTTGAACCATTCAAATCGGTTGATGCGTTCGCCCGAAAACGTGGACGAAAAATTGTATCCATACATACATACACACACACACACACACACATACACATCCATTTTTTCTGATGTATGCTAAAATGTTCAGAAACCTTCAAAACGTCGAGAAATATAAAAATTTTCAATTTCGATTTTCGGCCCGATTACAATAACACCCTACGGGAAGTTAATAATTGATGAAAATTATTATACAGTATATTAAACACACTTAGAACTTTAATAGACAATTTTACAAGAATATAATTAATTATAAAAAAGATGCGCAATAATAATGCGAATAAAACAACATAAAAATTGTTAAACTTCTGCAAATAATTTTCCCGGAAATTTTTTAATTTACCTAAATTTTTTAGATAATTTTTCCAATTCTAATTTTTTCATTTTTTTTACTTTACGGATATTTGAAAATAAATACTCCCTCGTTCAAGAAAAATATTCGCAATAAAAATTACTAAATATCTGCATATATTTTTTGCCAAGATTTTCTATTTCCTTAAAATTTGAAGAGTTTTGCTCTCGGATCGTCCATAAGAGACTAAATACGAAGTGGTATTATACTAAAAACTAAAAAAAAAGCAGAATAAAATTTCTAAAATGATATTGAATAATGCAGCATTGGCATAAAAATTTTTGTTTTGAAGCACTTATCATGACGAGCATGCATAAAATGAACAAATACAGGAAGAAAAACATATTTCGAAAATGCATTAAATAATACAAATTTCAAAATAATTTTCAATAACACTGAAATACTACACATAGTAAAAAAATTAATCGTTTCCTTCTATCAGACCTAGTCTGGCAAGGTTGAAAGCATCATAATCACTTTGTATCAATCAAAAGATAATAAATAATAATTCCATCATCATTTATACTTTCGATGTCTTTATCTATTCTATGCATCCATCAATGATTCACCTGGCGATGCGAGTGACTATTACATGCTCACGAAGTACCTACATATTGACAGAGCCAGTGAAACTACTGGACATTGAAGGTCAACTTGTGCATCGTCTGCACAGCCTAAGGGCACACGCAGGAAGAAGTCCAGAGATGCAGAAACAGAAACTATCATGCAATGGTAATAGCCTGCCATGCTCACTTGGCAAGTGGTACGAGGAATTCTCTATTTTCTTAAAAATTTCAAGCAGCATCATGATAACCATGTTTTATTATTGCACGCTTTACTCAGAGAGGGATGGTATTTTTATAGAACAATTTAAGGGCTTTAGTTTTAAATTATATCGAACTTGCAAAATCTCAATTTTTTGTACTTAATAGTTAACTAATAGAATTCATAAAATAGTGCAAATATTTTAGAAGTAATAGCCTAAATATTAGGGTTCAAATTTAAAATAATAAATTAACAATATTTTGTGAAAACGGAAATAATAATTTTAAACTAAACGACTTTTTTAAGATTTTTTTTTGGAAATGAGCGTAGCACTCCTTTTTAGGAGAGAGAAGATATTTTACGAAACGGCCTAGCCCATCGTCTCGAGAACATAATCAACACTAGTCCCTATAAGGTGTCACCCAATAGATTTCAAATTTTTGAAATCGGTTTAGCGGTTTTTGAGAAAATGCCGACAAGAAGTCAAATCTTGGCTCACACAGCAATAGAAAGACCTATTTTTTTAATTTTAGTGTCAAATGATTCAGAATGATCAAGAATGATAAGAAGTAATAATATTAGCAAGTAGGATTTGAAAACATAATTCTGGTGAAAATATAAGATTATCATTAAGAAAATGAATAAATAAATAAATAATCCATTAAATGATTTATAAATAATGACAGATATTTATCACGTACGAAAATCCGCTCTTTTTCATATTGTCAACAAACTAAATCTTTAAATATAAATATTTCACCTATATCCGATGACATTAATATAAAGAAAATACAAATTTTATATACAATTGACTATTTAATACATTTGTTAATTATATAGGTTAGTAAAAGTTATAGCAAGATTTTTTAATAATAAATTACCCATTATTCTGTTATATTTATATTATAAATAACGTAAAATGCAAAAGTAAGTCCCTGTCCATGCTAAAGAATCGGAAATTCATGATTCTACAAGACTATTTTTCACTAGTTTTTGCAAAATAATTTTCTTTTACACTTCACATATTTCAAGACGTTAATTGTAGGTAGTTGTCGATGTCTCACTAGTAATTCGTAACGCTTTTATGTTCAATTATTTTACAAACAAGTTTAAATAATTTAATCGATATATATATATATATATATATATATATATATATATATTAATTTAGAAAAAAATAGTAGAAGTAAACAATAGAGAATAAAGAGATCTAATTGATGAGCATGTTGTTAATATTATGCATAAGTTTAAAATACGAAATTAAAAAAAAACATATTTGAATTGATTTACTTTCTATGTAAAGTGCTTTATATAACACAATATTTGAAACAAAAATCACTCGCCATTTAGTGACCTTCACATTTCAATATAATTACAGAAAACACGTTTTTCTAAACAATGAAAACTTTATAAATTTATAACTAAACTTCTGTTGTTACAGTACTAACTCTTGAATTGTTATATCTACCTGTGCGTTAGAACACCTGGTCTGAGACGTTAACTATATTGCCTGGGCTTCAGGCAGAATAAGATAAACTTGCTAAAAATGATTTCAACATTAAGACTTTTAACATTATACTCTCTAGATATAAAATATTGTCGATTGTGGTAAGAAAAGTTTACAGCGGTAGACAAAATTTATGTCAAGAAGTAGGATCAAATCTATAAACTTAGAACGAAAACTGTTTTGTAACCGAAACAAATAAAATTATAATGGGATTATAATCAAATTTTATATATCATTTTATTTATATTGAATCTATATTTAGCATAAAAATATAAAACGCAAAAACAAAAATGTAATACATTGATAAATCTAGTATTTTATAATATTACCAGTTAATGTACACAATTTGCGTCATATCCACATTTAGATTTCTTTTGTAAACGACACGCAAATATCTAATAATTCTCATGTCAATTTCATAACATTCGTTAGATCAATACTCAGAAACTTGTTGATAATATAAATATTCCGCGAACACATCAATGCATTCATATCAATACCTCCTACACAAATAGGGTGGTAGTACAGTCCTATTCGTATCCACCTCCTATTTGAATTAACCGATAGTCTACCCTTTGACTCATTCCGCAAAACGCAGACATAAACCACCCTCCTGAAGGCTGTTGAGTAACCTTGTCTGGCGACCTTGCACGTTGGAGCTAGACGTCCGTGAAAATACATCGAAAACAGAACAACCACTTTCACTCCTACATCGCATCGCCACTCAAACTCGGGGGTTGCGCCGCGTCCCACCGGTAGCGGCACGGCTAAGCGTTCGCCCTGCTTCGAAGGGATGGGCCAAAACGGGTGATGGAACTTTTTAGTTACTAATACTAAAATTCACATAATTCAACAAAAATGTAATAAAATAACTAAATCAGTACTTGAAAACTATTGGATGTAATCCATACATATTTTTAAATTACAACAATAAATATTAAAAATCAATATTACAACAATAAATATTGAAATCATATAATAAAATGTATGAAAAATCTGCGATCAGGTATTGAGTTTTAATTGAACAAGTAATTATAATATAATTTAAATATAAAAAAATCTACATGTAAAATTTAGAATATAAAAATCGAAACCGTAAAAATATATAACTTATCCAATAGTTTTCTTTCCAAAAACGATGTAAATCTGTGGGGTTAGGCAACCGCAGTCCCAAAAAAGGTAAGTTATTAAACGTTTTTTCCTACACATATGTCCCACAGCTATTCAGAATGGATAGTGATTGAATGTTTTGGTCGCATAAAAAATCTGCAAGGTTTTTCGTTTTGATTTGATAAATGTTTACGTTGTCGTGGGCGTTTTAACGAGATTGAAAATGTGACTATGTGATATAGGTCTTTTGCAAAGCAACGATTGTACATATGAAATTGCAATAGAAAATGTATTGTATATGAAAAATATGAGAGCAATAGAAGTAATATAATGCAAAGAACGTCAAAGACATAATACAATAGCAATGTTCTAAACATTTTTTTATTAAAAAAATAATTTTATATTGTTGTTTTTGCGTTAGAATACAATGTTCTTTTTGTCCACAGTTGTAGCAATTTAAAAATATTGAATGTAAAAAGCAAATTTTGCAATGGAATGAATTGTGACTTCACATATTAATATTATAACATATCGATATATCAAATGGACTGTATACATGATCCATATCAGCACCGAGTGAGAATTTTCCATAAAATTTCAAGTTGAATAATATTATATCAAGATCGAAGCACTCAAACAAGTAATCCGCCGATATCTCGCAAAGACATCCAAAGGACTTCTGTATATAGCTACAGACGCAATACATTTCCAATGAGAGCGGTGGAACCATTCTATGAAAAATTAATCAATCAAGCATAAAAAGTCGGCGGGCGTCGCCTGTCGGTCAAAATCTCAGTTCGTTCCTAGTTGTCACAAAACGTGATGCGACTGTTTAGCAGCAAAATGGTGGCCAGTCGGAAAGGAAGAGAGCAACCCCCAGGAGATGTCGGCGGGGGCTCAAGGTCGAGCCCTGACCTAACGTCGCGACGACCAACGATCGATTTGAGCGCAGCGTCGGGTGTGAAAATGAAAGTTATAGAGGACGGCGCGCATCGTGTGAATTGCGGACTGGAGCTTTTATAAAGCTCGCTGTCTGGAAGAGCTTTTCATACATGACAAAAGGGTGAAAAAATAATTATAGAATCGTTATAAAAACAACATGTTCAGAACAACTTATAAAAATAACTAGTAATCTAGAATGGAATTTAAAAGTTTGACAACTATTTTGATTGTAACTATTATTGCATTATATAAATAAATAAGCGATCGGATTAATTCGAACTATTTAAAAAACGTTAAAATTTTATTTATTAACATATACGTTAAAATGCAAATGCATAATGTTAAACCCATAGAAATGACAAACTCGTGAAATGCAAAATGCAGTGGAATCAGCAATAGAAATACTCGTATACATACTTTCGGTTCTCGTGGTGATTCGAAACGCCCCATTAAGTCCTTAAATTTACTAGAATATTTATCCGCATAGAATCACAGTTACGTACAAACATACTATAAAAAAATCTAGTATATCTCCTCGTATAATGTAATTGGTAATACACTAAAGAATCGATAATTTCTTTCCCCTTGTTTTGTCTTTATTGTTAATTTTACGTGACGTATAATGATACAGTTTAGTTTTAGGTTTCTTAACTTAACTTAATACAAAACAGCCGATAAAGAACGTAACTAAAAAAACGTGTCTTCAGAAAGGATTCTATATACCCGAATTACTTTCACAATACGTCCATCTTATATCAATATACTGAGGATACTTTATCGATTCAAATCTATCTATAATTAAAAAATTAATCCATTTCTAAACTTCTATCAATTACTATTTAAATTGAAAAATAAGTCACAAGTAAATATGCCTTTAGGTGCATGAGAAGAAAAAATCAACTACTAATTGCTAATTATATTTTAGCTTGATTTTATTTTATTTGAGGGTAAATAAGAATATAAAAAGCCTTTTTATGACTCAAGCAATATATTAATAGAATATATTCGTATTGATTATAAGATAAAAAAATCTGAAAGAAATTAATTTCATATTTTTCATGCTACGACGCCATTCTCTTCAAATAACAATTTATCTTCAAAAATACTTCTAAAACCCTATCTTCCAATAAATATTTATACAATCAATAGGTACATTAAAAAGTATTTACAAAAAGTGTTTTCCAAGACAAAATACCAAAGTCTGTAATACTTTTCAAAAAGCACATCTCCAAGGGACTGTCATGATAGATTGCTTCTTTAAAACTTGTTTGTTTCTGTCTGCTCCGACTAAAGGTTTTATGTGTTATGTCTGGTACCTAAGACACCACCAATACGACCGGAACTTCCAAGTTTTATAAGAGGGATGAAGCGAAAATAAAACGTGAGCATGGCAACGGAACGAAAGGGAATGCTAACAGTCAAATAACACCGATGCCAAACGACATGAAATACTTAGCTGACTTTGAATAAAATTTTATGCCCTTGTCAAACATCGAATATTATATGTCTTATAATACCTATATACACTAAGTTATATATAACGCGATCAAAGAGTGTAGGTGTATCGCAAATTGATATTGAAGTGGATGGGTTATATTAAGGTTAAAAGAGATAAAAGGCAGGGTTTCAACAGAAGGGAAATTATTCAAGTAGTCTCGAGAAGTAAACAAAAAAGGGCTGAAGCAAAGATTAAAATTAAATAATTACAACAAAATTACAAAATTAATTAACAATTCAATTTAAATAATTTAATGTGTATTTACGAATTATCATTCATGAGCAATGAAATCTATATTGTGAGAAGATAGATTTAAGGTACCACTCATGTGGCGATGGCGATGTACTAATAAACTGTAAGTTTTATTATAGTTTTAAATTTTGTGCGATTTTTTAAATTGTGTGTGTGTTGCTGAAGATATTTTATACAATGTGGGGATCAATCGACTATTTTTAGGTGAAAAATGGAAAAAACCTAAACAATTTAAAATTATGCTTACTAACCACACATATATATATATATTATATAGATATATATATCACTTTACTTTAAAAAATTATATAAATATTCTACTAATCATGTTTCTATAATTCGTGTCTCTTTAAAACAATACAGTCTGTAATTATACTCAAGTTCCATTTTAATGACAAAACAACAGTGATTTAATATCATCACTAAATGCATCGTTTACAAAAATCTCTCATGAATAAGTGGCAAATAATTACACAAATCGATATGCCAATCACACTAATACAACACGGCCGCAATTGACAAGAAGAGCAAAGCATATAATTTCTCTGACAGCGACACGGGTCTTCCCAGGACGAATGCCGATAATTTTCAAGGCGTACCCTACTCAATCAAATCTGTCTGCCCTGCTTTAGCTCCAAATTATTCAAGATAAAATGACAAAGAGGGTGTTTAATACGGTTCGGACAGAGGAATGTCACACTGTATATTTTATAAATGCATTACGAACGTTGAAGCAAAACCGCACGAAACAATTGAGGCGAATTAGGGGATCAGACTTGTTAATCAATTCGTGAATGGTGAAATTTATTAACTCTTTTAAAATTTGAGGTTTTGAGAAATTGAGATCATTCAGCTCCGATTAGGAATTGACGTTATAAAGTTATTTAATAGAATTGAAAATAATTCAGATTTTATTTCTTTCTGTCTATTATTATACCAATTATACAAAATAAATTAGCAGCATCTATTAGGTATAAATTTTATAAGACTTTTGTGTTCATCTTCTTTTAAACTTATTTTTAGTAATTATAATGGTCAACAATAATAATAAAAATAAACGATGGATTAAATATTCATCTGTTTAAGTACAGAAGAGACACGACCTAGGAATAAACGAAAAATCGTCAAGGAAA
>NW_020537324.1:11857590-11873949 GCF_003426905.1 Ctenocephalides felis
AATGTTGAGAAAATCTTAAATAATCATTAGCTACAAATGATTTAAAAAACTACTTTTCCGACTAAAAATGAGTGTTTGAAGGACTTTGCTTAGAAAATGAGTGAACATTTTAGAAAAGTGACAGATAGACAAAATATAATGAACAAAATATTATTTAATTTATTGAGTTTTTGGTTACTGTGTGCAAAATCTAACTCTTGCTAAGGGTTCTGAAGAAATGCTTCTGTTTCAACATTAAAATTGGTATTAAAACATTAAAGTGTAAAAAATAAAAGCAGAAAATTATTACATACTAGCATATTTGTGAGAATACTTAAATATTTACATATTTATGAGAAATCTTAACTTTTCGTAAGGGTCTCTAAACAAAATTTTCTACGTGCCTTTGCCAATGATTGTGTTCCAACGTCAAAATTGGAAAAAACATTGAAAGAATAAAATAATAATATTGACTTCTAACATATTATTTAATAATAAATACAAATTATCACTGTTTTTTTTATTTATTTAAACAATTATCTAATTACATCTATGTGTGTTATAAAAAATACAGCACGTGTTGCGAAACTAATAGCAATGCAATTTCAACGTAACAGTGTTTTGAACTATTTATATGCTCGCATATCAGCGTTTGTTGTTTAATAAACAAATTGTAATTAGTGCACATTAACCTTTTTCGTTACAAAGCAAAAATTACGAATGTTTTGTAAAAGCATTTACTATTACAATGCTGAAGCCTTATCTAAATTTTGATAACTGCGATGAACTATATTTACGCGAATCCAGGAAATGCAAAGTTGATAATGTCGCTGTTGCATATATGAAATCGCTCGTTTTTTAGTGTTTTTTATTTTTTCTGTTGATTATAAATCTCATATTTTAGGAAAAATTTACATACTAGTGCAGAATATATTAATACATATAACTAACACTTGATTAATATAATTGCAGATATATTCTTTATTCGTATCGTATGAATTTTAGGAAATAATTCTAAGAATTTCAAATATTTTTGTTTGAAATATTTTTAGAGTTTTTAGAGTTATTAGAAATAAGAGTAGTGTTTAAAAAAATTAATAGAAATACAAGTTTCGAGTCCTAGTTGACTTCCTCAGTGTATAAAACGTACAAATTGTTTAACACAAAACCCCATACAATTTTAAATGTGTTAGTTTAATTATACAAAAATAGTAATCTTAAAACTGGGGGTAATATCAAGTTTATTCTACATATCTTGTCATATTTGATAAAATGGATTGATTTTGTCTAGTTTCGTGATCACAGCAATTATTCTCAATGATTTAGGTGTTTACATATTATATTTTGACATTTTACTTTTTAATAGAAATGACATGTATCATTTAATAAAATATTTATTGCCATAAAGCGAATGAATCTGACTGAAAAAGTTATAAATTTTGCGTCGAAGGTCGATTTCATATTTTATGCTTAATGAAATATACGTCTTTTTATGTTACAGATATATAAATTAATCTGTTGAACCTTCTATTTGCAAAATAGTTCAAAGTAATATATTTAATTTTATTTAAATATAGAGTTGAATAAAAATGCAAAAAAATTATTGGTGTAAGGCTCTAATCTGCAGTGTTACTATTTCTTAACGAAGCTTAATCGAATTTTTTGGCAATTCAAAATTAATATGATTTGTAATATGTGATTATGCTACAATTTAGGACAAAATATATAAAAGAACAAACAATTCTATTGTTAAAGATGAAATTAAAAGTACAAGAACATAAGCTAGCGTTCTTTATTGTTGTATTTAAAACATGATTCCCTTGCAATTATTGCATTCATGCTTTCTATTTCTAACATAGATTATAGTAAATACTCGTTATTTTCAGGAGAAATATTATGCTATTTATAACTTTTGCAACAACGGAGCGCGAAAGTGCATTTAAAAACAAAAATAAATAAAAGGAAACTTAATAAGCCCAATAAATTAATAGCGGATGTGACCAACACAAATCTAATATAAGCTCACAAACGTCAGCTTTCGCATCAACTATTTCCTGTTTTTACGACATAAAGGCAAAAAGTAATATTTTATATATATAGGTACATGCAAATATACACATACGTAGCACTCTCGCTGACATATTTACATATATACACCTCTATATTCAAGAAAGAACCCTGTTAAGACGATTATGCTTGATACGATTTTCACATAAAATTTTAACGACAATTATAGACTAGGCGTAAGTGGCATTAAATCTTAAGGCAAGTTGCATGAACTTTCCGATATGTGTAAAGAATCAATATATATTTGATTTGTATATGATCTACCTGTCTAATAGTCTAAGTGTCTACCTACACGTTTGCCTGTCTACTTGCCTACCTATATACCTGTCTACCTGCCTACCAGTCGACTTGCCTATCTATCATATGTGTATCAATAATTCTACACGTATATCACTAAGAAAGAATTGTAATGATGATTTAAAACAACCAAAAGTCAATTGTTTAACTTTTTTCTTCTGCAACTTCCAAATTACTGTGCCTGTCTCCGCGAAATGTAATCAATTCTTCAATCCGTCAACATTAGTTAAATTTTTTTTGAGCATTATAGTTCAGTTACGAAAATAGGACATCTATTACCCAAATGATTTTTGGTTAGTACGAAAGCCCTAGCAATTATTAGTTAATACATTAAGAAATTATAGCTTTTTATATTTGAAATAGCGAAATCGATACTTAACAAGCCTATTTACAGATACAACTAAAGAAAATATTTTTAGAAATAAGAATGTAATCTACTTGTAAATCGATTATTCTATAAACCTTGGGTTTAGAAAGAATTTTATATTACCTATTTCTATTAACAATAACATATCGATAAAGATGAAAGAAAATAGAGCATATTCCACGCTTTTAAATGACACAGATTAAACTGGATATTAATTCTCAATTACCAACTATAGTCATGATGTTGAATTAAAGACGCAGAAAATGAGACAGATACTCTCGCGGCCTCAACTAAGTAGGAAAGTGCCAACGGAGAATCTGCAAGTGGAAAGTGAAATGCAGACGATAACGATTTTTTTCTATTTTTATAGTTTCTTTTCACGCAAAAGAATAATTAGTTAATTGCAAACCGACGGTGGTCTGCTTAACATAGATCTACTAACCGACCTTGGATGCAATACAGAATGCAAAGTCTGCAGTGAGGCTTAGAAATTCAATTCATTCTTGGCATGTTTTTTGAATTCATGGGATAGTAGATGTGTTTGATTTGTAACATATTATGACATTGTTATAATATTATTACAAATAGTATCTATAGATTTAACAATAGCAAATTGCATAGTAATTAAATTTAAATAAATCTCTATTGATAATTTGTTCAAACTGTTTTGTCTCAATTTATTAAACAGAAGCTTGAAAATTCAAGAGCAGAAGCAAATGAGAAAATCCACATTTTTATTGCTAAGTGAAAAAATTAAATAGCTGGGAATGATTATTTCCTATATAAATTATAGGAAATAATCATTCCCAAATATTTAATTTAAATAAGAAAATGATTAATTGAAGCTGTATTATATTAATTAATTAATATAAGAGACATAATAACATTGAATAGAGATTTATCAAGAAGACTAAATATCGTTAAAAAAATCCGGCACAGCAATTTGCGTTGGTAAAATTATGGAATTTAGCACTAGTTTTGCTTATAATACTATTTATATTTGGAATGACTATAGAATGAGAATTAATATAATTCAATTAAAATTAAAAGAATATCAAGGACGACTAAATCTAATATCAAATGCTGAAAAATGTAAACCTCCACTTTTTCTTTGAGACCAAATAAAAAGAAATCAACACAGGATTTTTAGATCTTTGGATAAATAGTAAGAATTTTCTAAAATTAATAAAAAGGAATGGGAAACCGTAAATGAAAAATATGATTGGACTTTAGGAAACGATAAGCAACTAAAGAAATGTGTAGATAAAAATCTAATTAATAATTTTAAGCCAAGAATAATCAATTCAAGCCAGAATAATATATGAAAAAATTTCAAAAATAAAAATATACCTTGAAAAACTACAAAATATCTGATAGTAAATGAATTATGTAATGACCGATACTGCCAATTGTGCAAAATGTAGTAAAGTAGAAAATGCCAAGAATTGGATAAAGCATAGATTTAAATTATTTAAAATTGATCTAAATGAGGAAGATTAGAAATTAATAAAATTCGACATTATGAAAAGATAAAAAGAAGAAAAAATATTATCATATAGCTATTATCTGGAATTTTAAATAATAAATATATAGAAATTTAAGAAATAAAATTGATAGAAAGGAATTTAGGAGAGAAGCGAAAAGACATTATTCTAAAAGCAAAATGTTTACCAAATTTTGTAAATTAGAATGTTGATATTAAAGAAATGAAGTATATAAAATATGAAATTTAAAAATAATTAAAAAAATAGCATCGATATTAGAAATATCCAGCGTTCAATACAGTTCATAGAACAAACCCCTAACATTGTTTTGATTGCTGTAATTAGTGGCATTATTCAATTGATCTACATTTTTACAACTCCTAATTATGTGTGAGGTCAATGCACAATGTAAACAAACGTATAAACAAACAAATTCCGTGTTTTTGTCAATCAATTCCACGGCATTCACTTTTCATCGTGTCGAAATGAGATTTGCTAAATTCGTATGCGATTCTTTCAAAAGTCGCTCCGTTGGCGGCGAAGATGGATATGTGTGACAATGTGCCGTGTTCTTTCTGGACCGACTTGTCTTCTATTTCCGTCTTGCCAAATAGTTTCATTCTTTTTGTTCTCGTACTAAACTTTCGTTAATGACGCCCCAAAGATAGGTGAATAGAATACATCAATTATTCACACTAACCCGTTATAACGTTAGCTATTATCGCATTATTTTTAATTAAATCTTTAAATAAAATAGATCAATTTCTATATAAATAATTCATTCAAAGTAATGGTATCTGCTATTAATAGATCATTATTTCTATTCTTTTAATAAATGCAAAGATTGTGATTTTTTTGGAAAGGTATTGAACTTCCTTTTTTGATCATTACTTTTTTGATTATACTTTAATACTAATATAATGTACATATTATCAATAATAAAGATGTAAAAGCATTAGTTAGGAGTTTACTATCATTGGCAGAAAACTTATGTAACATCAATATTTTTTATTGAAAAATTAATGTAATATATACCTATATAAAACTAAAATGAATTGCATTGAAATAATGATATAGAGTCGCATTGAATTTTACAGCCAAAAATTATATTATAGACCTCTGTATATAGGTTATGATTTTTTAGGAAAGGATTAAACTTCTTTCTTTTTTATTTTATTAATATTAAATTTATTTTAAATGTACATATTACCAATAATAACATAGTTGTAAAAAATATTATTAAGGAGTATATTGCAATTAGTAGGAATCAGGTAGCAACATTTTTTTGTATTGTGAGAATTAATGTATTAGTACAAATATATTAAACTAAACTAAAAAGCTTTGATATAACAATATAGACCTTCAATTCAGGAATAGTATTATTATTTTCTTTCATTTTATCTTTCTACTTCGTGCAATATTTATAATTTATTATTATTATTCGTTTATTTGAGAACAGCAAGCTGACAACATTCTAAATTATTTGTATATAAAAATTACTTCACTATTTTGTATATTAGAGTATACTCCGATTTAAGAATATTTTAAAATTTATATGAACGTTAAAAAAGTTTGTAGGATTTGTATGTAGGATATATATATATTTAGATAGAGCGCAATTAAATCAAAGTTTTGTATGAAAATAGCATGGAAAAATTTTCAAAAATTTTAAAAATGTTTTTTAGATGTAATTTGGCGAACAAATGAATGAATAAAACTCATTCAATTGTCACTAAGTTATACCTAAAACATTTTTGTTTTAATTTTCAAAAAAATTTCTATGCTATTTCCATTCAAAGTTTAATTGAATTGCGCTCTATCTAAACGTTAATATTAAGAGCTAAAACTTTCAGAGAATTGTTTATCAATTTGGAACCATTTGAGCCCGTGGGAGCAAGGAAATTTGAAAATGACCATATTAAGGACCACCCTAATATATATGTATTCATATATATTCATATTTACCATCTCACAAGTTATTCTCCATAAATATCACATTCTGATCAACTGATGTTTATAATTATCGACTTTTCGATATTCTAAGAATGATCATTCACAAATGACACGTTTCCTTCTCGAAAGATTAAATTTTTGCTCGATGATATAATACTGACATTTAATTGAAATTTTCTTCTGAAGTATGTGTATTGTTTCAATTGGCGAAATATCAATATCGTAACCATATTGCAATAAATATTGCTATAGAGCGGTGATTTCTGCAATTCTCTCAAAGATAAACTTTCTCACTTATATACAGTTTTGAAACAATTTTAAACGTTTATGATAGAGATTGATGGACAGAAGGAACGAGTTTTCTATTATTATTAATTAGGTTATTAATTTAGATCGTAAATTAACTATTATGAAATATTGGAAGAACCGTACTAGTTCATTTGCGTTTCCAAACATCCGTTATTTTTATCGTCCAGTGATTATTTTACTAGTTCTTTTTATTTTTTAAATATTGTTAAATTTAAAATATTTTTTTCATTAGATCTTCTAATATTTATAATAATTAATACCAATTAAAAAATGTATTATTAAACATTTCAACAAATTAGAAAGTTTGATCCTACATTTAATTAATTGTAGAGTTAATTCTTCATAAGAATTTTGGTATTATATTTATCATAAAAAATGAACAGCATTCATACATTTGTTTACAAAAATTTGAAGTTACTACAAATATTTTATCGTTTTCTATTTTTAAAAAAATTTAGCAAATTTGATAATTTGCAATGATGATTAGTTGTACAATAAAGGACGATGTATTAAAATAAAGACTAGTTGGATAAGCAACTTAATAGTTGATTTATCAATCGATAAATGAATTATAAGTATATTCTAATGGTTTTAAAATTTACAAAATTAAGAGTATCAAAATGCTTATAAAATTTATATTAACTAGGTACTTATAAGATTCACTCTAATAAGGAATCTCATAAGAAAAACAAAGCTGTTGGAGGATGTATGTATGAATATATATATATATATATATATATATATATCGATTTCGTGATCAGCAGTTATTACGTGCACATAAGTATTTATGATATCGCTTGAATGGCTTCTTTAATTTCTAATTTGTTCCAAGATTTTCTTGCACTCTCTACCTCGCTCGGTTCACCTACAGACGTGTATGAATTGAAAATAAAGTTGTTTATCTGGAGCAAAACTCTCTTACTTGAGAACCAGATGAGAAAAACCATTGGATAAATAGATTTTATTATTGTTTAACGAATAACTACTTATAAAATAAACTGGGCGCTTAAATACCGATATAGAGAAAAACAGTTTGTAAATGCAGAATTTGCAGAATTTTAAATGCAATATGTGGATGTAAGTGCTTGATAGGAGTATCAATCTGGGTAAAATACATTGATATTGCTCTATTCAACTTTATATTTATTAATAGTCAAACGATTTTGTCTTTCACTGTCCGTTTAAGTTTTCCGCAGGTGTGACACTGCGGTTTTGTCTTTCATTAACTCTTTCAGTTTTCCGCAGGGGTGACACTGCTGTACGAGCCAGCATACTGCCAACGAATTATTTCTTATACCATTTGATTGAGTGTAGTGTAATTCAAAAATATTATTTCATACATGAAAATATTTCTATTTTTAATTCAAAGTTGTCGATTCCCGCTTTCATCTAACACATGCAAAGAAAAGGAAATCTAAATCGTAAAATCATGCCATCACTCCGCTCATTCACTCGGCGCAGTGAAAATGAAACTAATGTTTCACACGGAATACGATAGATGCACGAGAACATATTTTTTTTATTCGATATGTGTACATACATCCATATTTTATTCATAATGCATTGTTTTCGTATGATCATCATTATTACTCGTTCAGTCGACACATCAGTCGAGACGCCAAGAGGAACGAGGTCGTTAAAAATCACAATAACAAGCCTTTTATTATTCTGAAAAGTACGCATGGGGAAATTTTGCTTCGGAAATGAATAAATTTGTGTTGAAAAATTGTATTGAGATTTTAAAACTGCACAATATTTGTGCAGAATATATATAAGATATATTTTACATTTTTTATAAGAATGTGGGATCCTTACACATACTCTCATTCTCAACTGACTTAGGGGGCACCCATTAATCACGTGAGGCTTTCAGGTGACAAAAAATGACGAAAAATCACGTGGGGTTTAGGAAGATATCACGTGTATATATTTTTTTTATCTGAATTTTAAAATAAAAATAAAAATAAAATAAAATTACGATTTTTTCGTAAATTTGAAAAATTTGACATAAGTAAAAATACACGTGATGTTTGCTGGGGGAGGATGGTAATTTTAAATATCACGACCAAGGGGGTGGCGGTCTAAGAATGCCTAAAAAAATCGATCAGGCGATTAATGGATGCCACCTTATTGGTTTAGAATTTACGACTTATAAGATTCCGTATAATCACAACACAAACCATTGGAAAAATATTGGAAATGTGTAAAACTAATATGTAATATATATAATACTATATGCATATATATATATATATATATATATATAATATTATATTAAGAATTTTTAGATTGCATCACGATTCGCTTTGTCTGATGCACATGGATTCTTATTGGATTTCATTTATAATCGATTATTATCATATGAAACAAATTGTTTCAATGTGTGCCAATGCTTGATGAGAAAATTTGCACCATTTTGGTTAATAAATCGTTAATAAGATTATAAATTATTTATAATATATAAGTGCTCTGATAACTTACCTGATTTTCTGAAGTACTATGCATTTTGTTGAACTCAAAGAATAGAGCCTCAGATAACCATAGAATCCGAAAATTTTGCAAAAAATCGATTGCATTCTAAAATATTTTAATAACAAAAGTTAATGCAAAAGATTTGAATTTTATATCTATTTTTTTATTAAGATTTTTAAGTTTTAACCATGTAAGTGAAACCGAAATATAAGACAAGAGTAATATTTCATTTTCGTCATTTATGAGTAAGACAATCCCATATTAGATACAAACAACTGTAAGAATTTAATATGATAAATGAAGATTTTCAGAGCTGGAAAAAATGCATTATTTTGAACACCTTTTCTGAATGTGAAAATTATATCACGATCTTATCAATATCCGATGCAATAAAAGTTATTAGAATTATATTTTTGTAAGTTTCATTTCTTGGGAATTCCTTTAATAACTGTTAAATGAAAATAGTTAATTTAAGTAATTATTAAGTAGTACTCAATAATTTAAGTGATGTATTACGAATATCAGCATCTTTATTATTTTGTTAAAGTTAAAAAATGTTAGTTCTGCATGTGAATTTAAAAGAGCATCAGACTTCGGAGTAGGATACATAAAAATATGTGAGTTCAATCAAATATTGTCGCATGTTGATCATAAATACGAGTATGTTTGAACTTTTTCACTAGACATTTACGGCGGTTTTCGCCAATACTTCTGATGATTGCACACAGGTGTATCTATATTGAAATTATGACACATCCGTAGGTTTGCATAGGCATTTTCCACGATGCATTCTCTTAAAAATGTGTGCGACTCATTCGCTTTTGTATGTAAATACAGAAATGTTCGAGACAGTGTCGATGACTTGTTCAATTTGTACAAATGTGCAGTATTTGAAATAATGTCGGTGCAGAGTGAATCTTTTTGCCAATTATTATTTTAATTATGCATGATTCAAAATAATTTTAAAGAAAAGAGCTGCTGCTTTAAATATTTTTTGCAACTTCCAAGCAAGTTTGAAAAGTATTTATAAACGAATCATAAACATAAATAAATTAATTTTGAATACATTATTTTCCAAAAAATTATATATTATAATCATTTTGATTATTAATTACAATATCACAACAAGGATATTGCATACTCTATAAGGAAACCAAAGATAGCTTTCAACTTTGTCAACTCCTGTTAATAATTTAAGAGCAATTGAGCAATTTTAATTATTTTTTTATTACAAAAAAATGTATATTATCTGTTCAAATGATTATATATTCGATTTTTAGGTCATTACTTTTATCAAACCAATAATCTTAGTGAACTTGCAAATTTAAGATAGTATCTTTCTATTGCATTTTCTTTATCACTTTATCAAACAAGATATACAAATTCATTCTAAGTTTAATAATTTTTTTGATACAAATCTTTCTTAAAATTCAACATTTTTATCATATCAATTGTGAGTTAGATTATAGTTGTACATTATATAATTTAATTTTTTTATTTCTAGGTAAGAATTAGACTAGAAGCTTTTACCAAGAAAAAAAAACTATATATAATGGGAAGAATATATGGAGCATCTAAAAAACATAAGTATTCAAAAGCTATCAAGGTAAACCTTTAAATTTGGTTTTGTAATGTGGGTATTATTATTTAGCACGAAACCATATCCAATTTAAATCAGTTTAATGATTATTGATACATCATTGTTTTCGAATTTCAAATCATTAGTTCTTGAAAATGTGTAATGTACGTCATAAAATGATGAACCTTAATGATACTAATTTGTTTTGAAAATTTAGAACTACGATATAATCTCTGTATGATCGTTTATCGATACTTATCATAGAACAATTTGCGCAGTACCATTTCTGAACTTAATCGTAATTTTAATTACAAGAAAAACTAAACCCAAAAACTGTGGATGTATTATAATATCAATAAATTCCGTGTTTAATATTATCACAGCCCCATTTGTTTTCATATATTTAGCAGTAAATGATACAGAAATAACATTTTATGATCAACCTTTTATAAGCCATTTGACTTATGAGTAACTAAGGGACTAAGTAATATTAGGTCTATCTTTTAATTTTCTTGAAAAATATATGTAAGATATTTAATTTGCTTCCCTTATATAGTCGTATTTTTATTTTATCTAGCTATTCGTTAAAACGCAGTTTTGTTGCCATCACAGATTTATCTCTTGTATATAAACATAGTCATGGTTTGGTACTATTTCCAGGGAATAGTTGAAAGATCAAAAAGAGTAGATCTTACAATTAGCCGTAACGGGAAATGTTGTAGAAAATATATGATTCTTTATCTCTGATTATAATCAATTGACTATTAATTGATAAGATTATTCTTAAGTTATTTGTTATTTTTGAACCGTTGATATGCGGAAATTACCCAACAGAGTCTGATAAGAAACATTTCAAGTGCCATTATGTTCAATAAGTGTGAATTTCTTATTACGCAGCAATAATAGGAATTTATATCCGGTGAAAAAATAATTGTAGTTTGATAATCAGATAATAATTTATACTGTGATTCTGAAAACAGAATAGATAATTTGAATGGTGCTTTTCTTGAATTCATTCACTGACTGGAACTACGCTTTACACCTGTGTAAAGCAAAAATTAGATTTATATGCTTTTTAACAAAACTTGCAGGGTATTCCAATCGTTTATTTTTTTCTAAAATTATTCACCGTATAAATTGTTCATTGTTGAAATTTATTAAATTAAAACATATATTAAAAATAATTGTTACCGATTTAAGAACGAGGCGTTTAAATTTTATGTTAGAATTTTACCCAATAGCTCATTCTCTTCATATAAAATTCATTTTCTTTTTAACCAAAAATTCCATAAATTGCATTTAAATTAAACATTAAATTTTAATGCATATTCTTTTACCTTTTAATTTAAACATTTTGGTTATTGAAATTTTTTCGGTTTAATTAATTTAAAGTACAAGTTTGCTTACGCAAATATGCCAGGAGACATACATGTCATAAGAAATTCTACCATCCGTGTTTTAAAACGATAAAAATTAATTGCAATCAGATTCTAGCAATACATAATTCGAAGCCAAAACTATTGTATTTGAGTACTATTTACATCTCGTTAATAGACGGTTGTCTGGCTATCCTATTGAATAAAAATCGTCTATGCGTTAGCCAGACAACCGGTAAAAAATAGCACAGATAGCGTAATACATGTACAAGAAAATTCACATAGCACTCGGACAAGACGAAGTGTACATAAAAAATGTCTAGTCCAGTAATCGTATATGCACCTATGCTGGCGATGTGTTTGATCGGATCCAAGTACCACCCCGTGGATTCGATATAGTCGGAGAGCGAGCATCGAAAAACATTTTTATTAGATATAAAGAAAAGAGTCCTACCAAAATTTCTTTAAATTTTTCTCTCCTTTAAATGAGAAAAATAGTGCCTTTTGCCAAATGCTATGGAACGAAAAATAGGACTGCATCGACTTCCATAAGGACGAAAACGTGATCTATAAACAAGGGAAGGAAGAGCAGTCATATAAGATTTCAAGATAGTAAATATCTTTCTTACTAATATCAGTAATTTTATAAAATTAGATTTGAAGTATAGTAATTTGAAAAGAAAAAAATAAAAAGATCCACCACCACCTTTTTTAAAAAGGTGAATTTAAAATTTGTCATCCCAGTGCATAAGAGATTAGAGATTAGTGCATAAGAAGTCAAATTTCAGACTAATTGTCTTAAACATGGTGTGAACTTTTCTAAAAATAGTTATTGCATTGAATAATTAGAGATGGAAAACAGTCATTAACTGGTGTTGCATGGCATCGTGCTTTGAGGCAAATTGCTGAAACTTCCCATACTGCGATTTAAAATTTTTAAAAGCTCAGAAAAGAAAAAATAATTTTTATTAAACATTTTTGAAGATTTTGAAAACATTTGAAAAATTCAAATATTGAAAAAAATATCTTTTTTTGAAAACACTGATATTTTTAAAAACTCAAAAATTTTTGATTTTTTTTTTTTGAAAATTTGGAAATTTTTCGAAAGTTTTAAATATCATTCATTAATCAGCACGGCACCCTATCAATAGGAATTGAATGATTTTTTAATCATTTAAATCAAATTCATTCAAATTTGACTGCTTCCAAAAACGTGGAAGAAAAATTGTATCCATACATACATGCATACACACACATACACATATCCATTTTTTCTAAGACATGCCAAAATGTTCAGAAAACTCTTAAAGATAAAGATATTCAAAAACATAAGTTTTGATTTTTTTGCGATTACTATGAGTATCTGGAAGTTAATTTAACTACTCTGTATAAAACTTCAATGATTTATTTTAAACATGCGATATTACATAAACTTTTGCAACCTAGCTTTAATTAATAAATTAAAAATAATTAAAATTAATTTTACCACTTATTCACTGGGATGTATGAATTTTAAATCCAGAGAAGATAAGTATATGCATTATTGGAAAACATTATTCTAACTATGTTTCCTTAATTCAGATAATGCTTATGTGAGAAATTCCATTTATTTGTAGAATAGAGACTATTAAAGAAGGGTTGGATAAAAATGATTTCCAAATTGAAGTTCAAAATTGGAATTGCAGTCGGGATGATTTAAATAGGTTGCTTTACAATTTGCTTATTGCTAAAACATACTGAATATAATATATTTATAATGAGTTAATACATTCATTTATTACTTGTTTTGAATCTGCATTTGATATGAACCCCGGTTCTTAGCCCGTAAGCGCCCATAGAAAACCCATCTACATAGCATTTAATGCCGGCACGCACACATCGGCGTCCTACCGTTCGCGGTATATATCAGTCAGTGCTAGCGAAAGTGAGCGAAAGTGACCGAAGAGTCCCGACTCTCGATTCGTCTCTATCCGAGTCAGTGGGTTAGGACGCTTCAGATTTTCAGTACCGCGTTGTACATCGTATCGTATTAGGTGCACGCGGAGTTTTTCAAATGTTTTGATACAAAACGTGTTGTGTTTAAATCATAATCAACAAGACGTCACATTTGACCGGCATGGGAGTACTTTTACAATTTGTTTAGTATTGATGAGTGCCGCGGGTGTATTATTTTGTGACAATGACGTGTTTTATAAGATTTTATTAGGTGAATTAATATTTTTAACTGTGTTGTAATTAACTAAATTCATGACAATGTTGGTGGTTAGCCAAAGTCCCTCGTTTCCGGTGGACAAACCAGCCAGTGAACCGCTAGTGGATGATCGTTATTGCGCGAATTACCGTTCGACAATGTCAGCTGAGCATAGTAAGATTATAACGAAAGTGATTGTTGAAAATTTGGCACAGACTCAAAGGACATTAATGCAAAGCCGTAACTCTGAGTTCAATAATAATACTAAGTTAGCAATAAAAGAGAAGAGACAGTGATTGAAACTGATGATGTTAAATCTACTTGTAAAAGTGTTGATGATGATGTTGATAGCGGGAATAAGAATGATGAGATAGAGGTGGACGTTGATGTTGATGATGATGTTGATGTTGATGTAAAAATGGACTATGCTGATATTAGATCAGACGATGAATACGAGTGCCTGCCTTTGGATTTATCAACGGGACCACGACGCCATGTGGAAGCCACGAGGATTGACTCGGGGACGGATTCTGATGACTCCGCTGGACCACCAGGCAGGGCATATAAAAAGAGTCTCATGAAGAGATACCGTAAGTTGATTGATGAACATTTTATAAATATAATTGTCACTTCTCATTATAGAGAATATGTAGCCAAGATACCTAAAACGGAATCAAAATTTATTCAAGTAATAAAAATCACATAAATTAGAAAACATTATATTTAATTGAAAAGTAATAATAGTCTGAAGATAATTTAATATAGTTTTCTATTATCGCAATGTAATTGTTGTATGGAAGAATCATTCATCAAATCTTCACGTCTTTGATTCAAATTTAAATATCTCATAAAAAATAAAAATGATTCCAGAAACATTTTCATTATATTTTCAAGTTGTTTTTATTATTATGAGGTTCTAGATATCATTTCCGGACTCAATTCTTGAATTCTTTACATTATTTTATTCTTGAATAAATGGTAGCTTTTCGGTCGCGCCGGGTGGGTGTGTAGTTGGTGTCTAATGGGTTGGGTTAACTCGTAGCATTTGAGGTCTCCGTAGCAGGAGCCATAGTTTTCGTAATTTACATTTTATAGAGGCATAAAGCGCAGAATAATTAGGTTTATTAATAACATTTCAGTTAATATAACATTTATATAACCTATGTATAACCCTTGTCTGAAATAATTTATTTCAATAAAATTATAATGAGTCGTTGTTAATATAATACTAGAAGAAATCCACTTGCAATTCATTATTAATTATTTAAATTTCAATTGATATTAACTGATGAATGCTAAATTAATGCTATTTATTAATAGGGAAGCCATGGGATTATTGTAACAATTTTCACTTTTAAATTTATTTATCTTGAGATCTACTAATTATATCTCTGCGATATAAAGATGGATGGTTGCTATAATTATTCCTCTACCATATAGAGTAAATATAATTCCCCAACAATTGTTCATTTTTTTCACATTTATCGATTTCTAGAAAAACTGAGGTAAGAGAAACTTACCTCTATTTGGGGCTAATTGTAACGACAAAAATAAAGACAATAATACCTCTGATAATATTTAATGTCTCCTGTAATATACGTTTTCATCATAAATCAACGTAAACTACAATTAATATCACAATATAAATAAAATATATAGAGTCTCCTGTAACGCAATTTAAATGTGCTCACATCTTACAAACTATATATGTATTCCACTAAATCTTCTTCTCTTGAATCTGTATATATTTCTTGTGTCACAACTAGCCCCAAGGTTTTGTTTCAACTAACTGCAGTTGTAATATTGTTACATTAATCAAGATTAATATTTATACAATTTAGCAATCACAAAAATTGTCACACATTATTATTGATTGGTAAATTTGAAACGAAATAAGATATATAAAAATTTTAAGTTACTTGATTATAATAAGTCAAACAGAAATTTTATGATTGTAGATCAATTTCATATTACCTGTAAAAAATGACGGACTTGCACACTTCTGTTTATTGCATAATATGACATATTATGCAGGACAGTTTACTTATCCAATCGACACAAAAAAAAATTTTAATATTGTTTAAGAACCTATTGAAAAATTACTGTTTTTAGTACAGAAAGCTCCCTATTACAGATAGCCCCTAGCTTCCCTATGCTATATTTTTCTCACATAAAATGAATATACATATTATCACATTTTATTATCTACTTTGTAATGTAGCAATGTCTATATAGATATTTCTATGATATAAAAATATCTATGAAGACATTGTTAAAATGGCTTC
>NW_020537324.1:11874949-11903209 GCF_003426905.1 Ctenocephalides felis
TATTAATAGCAGATACCATTACTTTGAATGAATTATTTATATAGAAATTGATCTATTTTATTTAAAGATTTAATTAAAAATAATGCGATAATAGCTAACGTTATAGCGGGTTAGTGTGAATAATTGATGTATTCTATTCACCTATCTTTGGGGCGTCATTAACGAAAGTTTAGTACGAGAACAAAAAGAATGAAACTATTTGGCAAGACGGAAATAGAAGACAAGTCGGTCCAGAAAGAACACGGCACATTGTCACACATATCCATCTTCGCCGCCAACAGAGCGACTTTTGAAAGAATCGCATACGAATTTAGCAAATCTCATTTCGACACGATGAAAAGTGAATGCCGTGGAATTGATTGACAAAAACACGGAATTTGTTTGTTTATACGTTTGTTTACATTGTGCATTGACCTCACTCATAATTAGGAGTTGTAAAATGTAGATCAATTGAATAATGCCACTAATTACAGCAATCAAAACAATGTTAGGGGTTGTTCTATGAACTGTATTGAACGCTGGATATTTCTAGTATCGATGCCATTTTTTTTAATTATTTTTATATACTTTACTTCTTTAATATATACTTCATAATTTACAAAATTTGGTACACATTTTGTTTTTAGAATAAAGTCTTTTCACTTCTCTCTTAAATTCCTTTCCATAAATTTTATTTCTTGAATTCCATTATATTCATTATTTAAAATACCATATAATAGCCATATGATAATATTTTTTCTCGTTTTGATTCTTTCACAATGTCGAATTTTATTAATTTCTAATCTTCCTCATTTAGATCAATTTAAATAATTTAATCTATGCTTTATCCAATTCTTGGCATTTTCTACTTTACTACATTTTGCACAATTGCAGTATCGGTCATTAAATAATTCATTTACTATCAGATATTTGTAGTTTTCAAGGTATATGTTATTTGAAATTTTTTCATATTTATTCTGGCTTGAATTGATTATTCTTGCTTAAAATCATTAATTAGCTTTTTATATACATATTTCTTTAGTTGCTTGTCGTTTCCTAAAGTCCTATCATATTTTTCGTTTATAGATTCCCATTCTTATTTATTAGTTTTAGAAAATTCTTACTATTTATCCAAATTTCGAAAAATCCTGTGTTGATTTCTTTTTATTTGGTCTCAAAGAAAAGTGGAGGTTTACATTTTTCAGCATTGATATTAGATTTAGTCGTCCTTGATATTCTTTTAATTTTAATTGAATTATATTAATTCTCATTCTATAGCCATTCCAAATAAAAAGTATTATAAGCAAAACTAGTGCTAAATTCCATAATTTTACCAACGCAAATTGCGTGCCGGATTTTTTTAACGATATTTAGTCTTCTTGATAATCTCTATTCAATGTTATTATGTCTCTTATATTAATTAATTAATATAATACAGCTTCAATTAATCATTTCTTATTAAATAAATATTTGGGAATGATTATTTCTATAATTTATATAGGAAAAATCATTCCCAAATTATTTAATTTTTCACTTAGCAATAAAAATGTGGATTTTCTCATTTGCTTCTGCTCTTGAATTTTCAAGCTTCTGTTTAATAAATTGAGACAAAACAGTTTGAACAAATTATCAATAGAGATTTATTTAAATTTAATTACTATGCAATTTGCTATTGTTAAATCTGTAGATTCTATTTGTAATAATATTATAACAATGTCATAATATGGTACGAATCAAACACATCTACTATCCCATGAATTCAAAAAACATGCCAAGAATGAATTGAATTTCTAAGCCTCACTGCAGACTTTGCATTCTGTATTGCATCCAAGGTCGGTTAGTAGATCTATGTTAAGCAGACCACCGCCGGTTTGCAATTAACTAATTATTCTTTTGCGTGAAAAGAAACTATAAAAATAGAAAAAATCGTTATCGTCTGCATTTCACTTTCCACTTGCAGATTCTCCGTTGGCACTTTCCTACTTAGTTGAGGCCGCGAGAGACTGTCTCATTTTCTGCGTCTTTAATTCAACATGATGACTATTGTTAGTAATCGAGAATTAATATCCAGTTTAATCTGTGTCATTTAAAAGCGTGGAATATGCTCTATTTTCTTTCATCTTTATCGATATGTTATTGTTAATAGAAATAAGTAATAAAATTCTTTCTAAACGCAAGGTTTATAGAATAATCGATTTACAAGTAGATTACATTCTTATCTCTAAGAATATTTTCTTTAGTTGTATCTATAAATAGGCTTGTTAAGTATCGACTTCGCTATTTCAAATACAAATAGCAATAATTTCCTTATGTATTAACTAATAATTGCTAGAGCTTTTGTACTAACCAAAAACCATTTAGGTAATAGATTGCCTATTTTTGTAATTAAGATAAAGTCAAAAGTGAAAATAATGGAAATTTAGTTTTTGGGAAAACAAAGCATCCGATTAGATTGATTCAAAAGACTTTCGATTCTCACTGACGGGGAGACCTGCTGATTAGATTTTATTTTTAGCAAAGATAGGTCTTACCGTTTCGTAGATCCAAAGAAAATAATATAAAAACCGCAGTTTTTGTGACAACGGAGCATCCGATTAGAATGCTTCGAAAAAAATTTTATTTCTGCTGAACGAATGAAGAATTGATTACATTTCGCGGAGACAGACACAGTAATTTGGAAGTTGCTGAAGGCAAAAAGTTAAAAAATTGACATTTGGTGGTCTGAAATTATCATTACAATTCATTTTTATTGATTCATATACGAGTAGAAATATTGATACACATATGCGAGCTAGGGAACTAGGGAGGTCGAGTGATAAGCAGGTAGACAAGTAAATAGGTAGACAAATAGACAAGTAAGGGGGTAGACAGGTTCAAAAGCTGACTAGTTGACAACTTAGACTGTAAGACAAGTAGATTATATATACTGATCAAATATTTATTGATTGAATCGATGATTTGCACAGATCTGGAAGTTCATGCAACCGGCCTTAAGACAAAATGCCACTTACGCCTAGTCTATAATTGTCGTTAAAATTTCATATAAAAATTGTATTAAGCATAATCGTCTTAGCGGGGTTCTTTCTTAAATATAGAGGTGTATATATGTAAATATGTCAGCGAGAGTGCTACGTATGTGTATATTTGCATGTACCTATATATATAAAATATTACTTTTTGCCTTTATGTCGTAAAAACAGGAAATAGTTGATGCGAAAGCTGACGTTTGTGAGCTTATATTAGATTTGTGTTGGTCACATCCGCTATTAATTTATTGGGCTTATTAAGTTTCCTTTTATTTATTTTTGTTTTTAAATGCACTTTCGCGCTCCGTTGTTGCAAAAGTTATAAATAGCATAATATTTCTCCTGAAAATAACGAGTATTTACTATAATCTATGTTAGAAATAGAAAGCATGAATGCAATAATTGCAAGGGAATCATGTTTTAAATACAACAATAAAGAACGCTAGCTTATGTTCTTGTACTTTTAATTTCATCTTTAACAATAGAATTGTTTGTTCTTTTATATATTTTGTCCTAAATTGTAGCATAATCACATATTACAAAACATATTAAGTTGAATTGCCAAAATTTTGATTAAGCTTCGTTAAGATAGTAAACTGCAGATTAGAGCCTTACACCAATATTTTTTTGCATTTTTATTCAACTCTATTTAAATAAATTAAATATATTACTTTGAACTATTTTGCAAATAGAAGGTTCAACAGATTAATTTATATATCTATAACATAAAAAGACGTATATTTCATTAAGCATAAAATATGAAATCGACCTTCGACGCAAAATTTATAACTTTTTCAGTCAGATTCATTCGCTTACGGCAAATACATATTTTATTAAATGATACATGTCATTCTATTAAAAAGTAAAATGTCAAAATATAATATGTAAACACCTAAATCATTGAGAATAATTGCTGTGATTACGAAACTAGACAAAATCAATCCATTTTATCAAATATGACAAGATATGTAGAATAAACTTGATATTACCCCAGTTTTAAGATTACTATTTTTGTATAAATTAAACTAACACATTTAAAATTGTATGTGGGTTTTGTGCGTTTTATACACTGTGAATGTCAAACTAGGACTCGAAACCTTTGGATTCCTATCAATTTTTATAATTACCACTTCGTTCTTATTTCTAATAACTAAAAAACTCTAAAAAATCAAACAAAAATTTGAAATACTCTGAATCCTTCCTAAAATTCATACGATACGAATAAAGAATTATATCTGCAATTATATTAATCAAATGTTAGTCATATGTATTAATATATTATGCACTGGTATGTACATTTTTCCTTAAATTATGAGATTTATAATCAACAAAAAAAATAAAAGCACTAAAAAACGAGCGATTTCATATATGCAACAGCGACATTATCAACTTTGCATTTCCTGGATTCGCGTAAATATAGTTCATCGCAGTTATCAAAATTTAGATAAGGCTTCAGCATTGTAATAGTAAATGCTTTTACAAAACATTCGTAATTTTTGCTTTGTAACGAAAAAGGTTAATGTGCACTAATTACAATTTGTTTATTAAACAACAAACGCTGATATGCGAGCATATAAATAGTTCAAAAACACAGTTACGTTGAAATTGCATTGCTATTAGTTTCGCAACACGTGCTGTATTTTTTATAACAGGCATAGATGTAGTTAGATAATTGTTTAAATAAATAAAAAAAACAGTGATAAAAATAGATATTTATGTAGTGATAAATTATAATTTATATTAACTATTAAATAATATGTTAGAAGTCAATATTATTAATATTTTATTCTTTCAATGTTTTTTCCAAATTTGATGTTGGAACACAATCATTGGCAAAGCCACGTAAAAATTTGTTTAGAGACTTACGGGAAGTTAAGATTTCTCATAAATATGTAAATATTTTAAGTATTCTCACAAATATGTTAGTATGTAATAATTTTCTGCTTTTATTTTTTACACATTTAATGTTCATACCAATTTTGATGTTGGAACAGAATATTTGGCAGTGCTTCATATAAAAATTCGTTTGGAGATCCTTGGGATAAGTTAAGATTTCTCACAAATATATAAGTATGTAATAATTTTCTGTTTTTGTTTTTTACATTTTTAATGTTTAATGCAATTTCGATGTTGAAAGAGAAGCATTGGTAGAGCTGCGTGAATAATTTATTTGGAGACCCTTAGTAAGAGTTAAGATTTCTCACAAATTAACAAAAAATCATAAAATTAAAAAAAATGTTTTATTCATTTTTTCGGCAAACGAAGCACTATCTATAGCCGCTTATGGTTTAAGATTTTTTAAACATTTTGCCTCCATGAAAAATTTGGCAGTTTTTATTAATATTTGCTTATAAAAGTTGATACAACACAATTGATACAACCCTACAATTGATACAACACAAACGGCAGTAGCTGCATCCCTATGCTGAAATCAAATCTAAACATGATACAAACAAATACATGAAAGTTAATCTATATGATTAAATTATAATAATTGTAATAATTTTATTTTTGTAGATTTACAAATCAAAATATATTTCCACCAAACTCGATGACTATTATTTCGTCTCCTGACTGAATGCATTAATGTATTCATCTGAAAATAACCCTTTTTGCATTCCCAGCAAACGCCAGCCATAATAGATATCATGCACACATTTAAAAATAACTTAATTGCTCGCAAAGGTCCATGAAGGAATAAGTCGAGCTTAGTCGCATCGCCTCCCATATTATTCTACCGAACGCACCATCTCGCCGGTCTACTGGTGGGCTTAGAACAGTGCGACATCATATCGGAAAGCGAAACGGCTCGCAAGTGCAGCGAACTAGCTCAAGGCTGCATACCATCCAATGCATCGTGCAGTTTAGTACTACTACTATGAATGTATAGAAATACAACACATACAAAACCTACATTATATTACACAGACCCACACTACATCTACTACAGTCGACGTCGAGCACGAACATAAATCTTGTAATAAATCTAACAATAAGATAATTCCGATCTTGCCTAGGACAAGCAGTTTGACATAGAGAGAATACCATCAATGCGAATCGTATTGTCAAGTGTAGAAAGTGTTGTAATCGCTAGAGATTGAGATTTTCGAATCGATCATTGGTTTATTGGTCCTTCGAACCTGTACAACTGGATAATAGATGCGAGTGAGTTTATGCTCTAATGTTGAATTGTTTTACAAAAGCGAACAATGGGATAAAATAAACATGATCCACATGCATACGCATGACAAACGTGTATATGTGGTTAAACCTGCATCTATGATTATGATTGATGAATGCAAAATTGAATTGATATAAGATTTCCATTCAATTTTGTTTAACACGTTAATTGCCATGCCAGTCATACGTGTCTGACGCTAAGAAGTTCGACATGAACCATGGAGTCTGACATAGGTGATTTGGTAGAAGGCGTCAATGACAGATGTCTGACGTAAACGATACATTTGCAGTATGTACCGAAAGAATCAGGAACGAAACCTGAAAATTTCTTGGCTTACATGAGAAAAAAAGTTTTGATTTAAGGCCAGGTCAGTCATATGCCTGATATGAAAATAGTGTTTTTCCAGAAATTTTGGCAAAATTGTTTTTTTCATTATTACTAGTTCCCAAGCTACAATTTTAACTAAATTATCTAATAAAGTTACCATGGACCATGTTAAAAATTTTCTGATATTATCGTGGCGATAAATAGCGATTAAAATTATTAGATCAATATTGATCATTTTTCATCATTAAATAGTAATCAAGAATGAATGAATTATCAAGAACATTTAAACTCAATATTTGAAGGAAATCGTTGTCCATTCCTTTTTTTAATTATCAGAATTGCCCATGTCGCATCAAATACATAAGCATCACAACCATATGATCTTTTCCTGATCACTCTTAATTAATTAATTTAAAAACTCTATATTTCCTGAACGAATTCAAACAGTTATAATCGGGATAAATTCAAACGTATCATTTTCAAGTGGTTCGAATTATACAATTCAGACTAGGGAGTCCCTAGTGGATCAAATAAATGAGTTAAATAAGTTAACGTATACTTATATATTTTTAAAAAATATTAAAAATTTGTTATAAAAAATTATTGTGTAAATAAATGTATCAAGCCATCAAAAACCAAACGCAAAATTTAAACAATATTCAAATATAAGCAATAATACCTATATTTAAGATAAAAATTTTAGAATTCATGTCTTGCATGCATGTCGTTCTTTTAAATTTTTATAACAATAGATTACATCTATTATTCGATCAATAGTTAATTGCATTTACTACCAAGCATATTTTAAAATTTCCACAATAGATTGAGATGGATCTATCCTATTTGAGCTATTGACATCTACACACATATCATTCTACTTTATTTCACAATTCATTCTCGTACCATATTATCATCCATTAGTCAACATGACAATATTGAAGGGACAACAAACATAATTAAAGTCTTCAGTCTCTCTACTTCGTCGTATTGGTGATAGCATACGAAAAACATGAATAAATCATCTTTGATAAATCTTATTATTAACATGTAACATGTCGTATTCGAATACCTCAATGCATAATTTCCAGCTAAACAATGTGCAAGAGCATTAACTCTCATCGCGTTGATTGGTTTATCAAGCCAGTGTTTGTGTGATGTTGCTGCAATACCGAAATGGGCTGCTATTACTATTGATGAGGCATTTATTTATTTATAAACATCGCGCATTCGCACACAAATGCATCCCATCGCCGGGGATCATGGATGCAAGTGTTATAGGTGCATGTACATGCGCTTCTTTAATAGCAAATTGAGATTGTACGAGCTGCTAAAACGACGACGTTCGGTTTCAAGAAACAAGATCAATAGGCAATCCGAGCAAAATTATAGTTGCGGCATACAAAATAATTTGCACATTAAAGCAAAGTTACGAGATGAAAGAAAATTGAGGGGATACTTAAATTTAAATGTCTTCGAGTAAATTTAAATATATAAGAATATATATTTTTATGGTAAGATTTTATTTTTAAATACAAGATAAATTTTGTATTTTTCTTATTGTCAGATACTACAGGCAGTGGTGTTGTGCTAATATTTTTTTTGCCGGAACGCTAAAATTTAAAATCCGGTTCATAAACCGGTTCAAAAAAATTGATATATTTCGATAAGAACTCACAAATCTAATATATTGACTTCTTATATAATTAACTCTATTATATACAGCTAGTCTATACATTAAATTGTACAAGTATGAGGGAATCATTGAGTACATAATTTATAATAACATTAATTATATTTATTGTGGTATTATTTATATTCATTAATACTTACAGGTATTTATTACGATATAAAAGTACTCAAGATGTATTACAATACTTTATAAGACTTAACCTAATAATATGATAGATAACCTATTACCTATCATACTATATTATATTATTGTATATCATAGATAGATATCTATTATCTATCATACCGTGAGATACCTATACCGTCATTAACTTATTATATACCTACATACCTTTTACTTCTTATAAATATTACTGTCTAATTTATATATTCACCTATATTATATAGGTTTACCTTACGCCCTATGTATTATCTCGACCTATCTATTGGCTATACTATATTATTGTATATCATAGGTAGATATCTATTATCAATCATACCGTGAGATACCTATACCGTCATTAACTTATTATATACCTACATACTTTTTACTTCTTATAAATATTACTGTCTAATTTATATATTTACCTATATTATATAGGTTTACCTTACGCCCTATGTATTATATCTATCTATCTATTGGCTATACCGGGAATTGAACCCGGGACCTCCGCGTGGAAGTCGTGCACCTTAACCACTACCCTATCGGATACCTCCATTAATAATATAATATGGGACACACTGTTGTTTCCGCGGGTCATTTTCTAATTAATTAGGTAAATAATACTAAGGTGGCGCGACGACAAGCGAAAAAAGACGGTTGATTGTAGCGTTACGGTGGTCTAGCGGTTAAGGTTGTCGCGTTCCACGCGGCGGACCCGGGTTCGATTCTCGGTAGGTAGGGTTAATGTAGCGTGTAAGAAAAATTATAGGTAATAGGATATATAGTAGATATAGGTTAAGTGTATTCGGTATACAATGTTAGGATTTGAGAGTATGTGACGAAATATAGCCTATGGTATAGATGTAAGGCGCGTAGTATAGAATGCAACATATAGGCATACGTAAGGCTATAAAAATACACGAATAAGAACCTATGATGTAGGTGTTAGCGTATAAGAAATGCGAATGAATATAAGATTTAATTTATAAATATTATTTTTTCTATAAGAATTTTTATCTCGATATTAAATATCCAAAATATCCGGTATGGCATCGATTACACCTTACTGCTGCCTTTGCCGTTATCACTTCATAGAAAATTAATTACTGCACTTTTAAACGATTGTGTGCACTGTGCGACAATAGACATAAAACTATAAATTTTATTAAATGTTTGAGTAACTTGTGCGTGCTAATTTTCTTAAGATGTTCTTAGTCTCGCAACTTACTGAATTCTAAAAATTCTAAATTTAAAAATATATAAAAATTATTATACCGCTGTCTGGAAGGGATTGCAATTTATAAATGCTGTACATTTTACTAATACATACAGAATTTGGAATTTTTCTATAATCCCTAATATTGAGAAAGTTTGCGAATAGAAACGAATATAAAAGTTCAAACTTTGGCTCACATACACACACATATTTTTTTTAATTTTAGTTTCAAACAATTCCAAAAAACGCCGAGAAAACGTAATAGCAAATCGGATTTTTTGGCGAAAGACCTTCGGGAAGTTAATTAATTCATACAAATTATAAAACTTAATTCTGATTAATTCATAATATAAGTAATAAGGCTTTTCTATTGACTGCTAATTTTATACATTAAAATATAATATTATCACTGTGAACTGAATATCTTATTATGAAGTAAACTGTGTTTAATAAAATCTACAAAAAATAGAAAAAAAAACTATAAAAACCAAAAAATGTCTACCAAATCCAAAAGCCTATCATTTAACGAGCTTTAAATAAATATAACAAGTATCTACTTACAATGTTGGGAAATTCTCGTCCATTTCCTGAATAAAAGTGACAAGACAAGATCTTTGGCTGCTCCGATAACACCATGACAAATTGTGCGTAATGATAACGCCATGGTTATTTATACATTTTTTGTTATTATTGATAATCTACAAACAATATAATTGACTTGTAGATAAATTCTAACCAGATTACGCACTGAATTAGACGCACGATTATAAGTGTTTTGATGAGATTATTAAATATGTTGAATAATATAAACATACATACATGCACGTGTATAAAAACTTACAAATAATAACAATTTGTCTAAAAGCATTTGGTTCAAGGTCTTTGTCACCAGGACGTTAATCCCGAACGAAATAAATAGATCTAGAGAAAATTAGTCCATCGAGTAATGATTAAGAATGTGAACTAGCACAAACTAGTAAGATCCCAACCTCGGCCACCTCGGTTTCAAGCAGTATGATATTAAATTTTCACTTGAGGTACCAAGTACCAAGTACCTAAGATATAAGATAGTTCTGAATAAGAAATATGGGCTATGTCTCTATATCAGAAGTTCTGAGACAAATACACAGAGACAGCCTTACGACTTAAATACTAAATTGACATTTTGCTTGTTAATTAGGATTTATTAATAAAGTTACTTGATCAATAAAAGTTTTAACTCTAAAGCAATACAAAATTTTTGCTTAAAGTTTTGTCTAGAATTTGCTTATAAAAGCTTTGTCTAGAAGGCATGCTTCTGATACTGATCATCGTATTTTCTCTCGAATACCATAATAAATTGCGCAATATTTTTATTTCACGAAGAATGCCAAACTTTTAAAAATAATATGTGCGTGTATTTAAAAACATAAAAATTTAATTAAATAATAACAGTTAGCACAAAAAACAGTTAGTTCAAGGTCTCTGCCGTCAGGACGTTCATCCCGTATGGAATATTAGCGCATGCTATAAATATGTTAGCGGCAGGCGCACGCGGAAAACTGTCAACACGACCGTGAATACTTTGAATGTTTGCAATGCACAACTATTGCATGCAAGATATCTTCAGAAACAACAGTATTAAAATGATTTTATGAATCTTTTGCGTAATAAAATACATGGTAGATCGGTGAGTATTTAATAACATTTAGAAAAGTTACATATCACTTTTTCTTTTATTTTTTAATTCTGTGCAAATGCATATCAAATATCATAATGTGGTAATACACTTTAGTTTATTTCATTCATATTGTTAAAATATAAAAAATAAAGAAAAATTAAAAATAGACATATAGATTTAATTCTAGAAGATTGTGAAGTAGGAGATCTCAAAAATTCAGCACATGACCATACTCATGATTTTTAGCCCTTCAAATAATTCGAAGAAGAAGAAAGATATATATTATTAATCTAGAATAATGTCGCTTTCGTATAAACTACGGATAAGTTAATTTTTTTTCATAAAATATCGTCTGCCTGAAGATAAAATATTTTTATTACAACTGTTTTTGATATTCTCGATTTTTTTAAAAATAGTAAAAATCGGAATTTGTGAATTATCATACTTGAGAGATCATTCCTGAAATCTATAGAAAAGACTGTAAAAATTTCAAGTAAATCGATCCAGTAGAATTTGAGAAATCGTGGGTCGCATCAAAAAAGAAGGTTTCAAGAAAAATATATGTAAAGTTTCTCGAAGGAAGGAAACATAGGAGGATTATCGTCTTCGAACAGCTATATCTCCGAAAGTAAATTTAAAAAAATTCTCTTGTACAATATTCTTGAGTAGTTAAACATCCAAAAAGAAAAACAAATCGATTTACTTTTAAGTTTTAGACCAGAATACCCATTTAAGCATAAAATAAGACTAAGTATCGACGATGAAATGCATTAAGTAAATCAAATTGGCAAAAATTATTATTTTACGAAGAAAAATGTGAAATAAATGATCAAATAACATTAATAAGTTTTGATTTTTTATAGTTAATTTAAACTGTAATCAGAATTATTATTAATGTTCCACGAGCTATCGTGATGCTATCTACTAATAATCCTAGCATTATTAGTAGGAAACCCAGTTGCTGTCCTTTTTCTTTGTGATGAGATTATTATTAGATGTTTCTAATAGTGATGTGATATTTTCATTTAAAATCATATTGAGATCTATACCATTTCACCATCAAGTTATCCATGACGGAAATAGCACATGGAACCTTATGGTTACATGTCCAAAGCTCTTACCACAGAACCACGAATAAGCGCTACTGGATAAGTAACCCGCATTTAAAGCTTGTTACAATACATCATCACTAAGTAGATTAAAATGATATAAATAACTCATGTTACAATGTAACAATCATCATCAAATGCAATTTTCAACATTATCCCAGACCTGTGACCAAAATTTTACTAATTGAGCCAAAACACGCAATTCCTCATTATTACATTCAAGCAGAAAGCGGGTTACCCATGTGTGATATTTTGCAATAAAACCGCAAAGTGTTGAAACATTGTAATGACTGACGACTTTTAAATGATCACAATTAATATAGCAGCGCCTCTGTTTATTAAAAACACCGACCGTCTTTATCACATATATCAATGCTATTTAAAACAATCTCGCTCGCATATATGAATGAATACACGACATAAACACGCATCAACACTACAGTCTTATCAATATGGATGAGAGAAATTGTGAAATCGACTATTATGGGAATCGCAATACTGGCTTGTCTGCGAAAATTTTCTTTCAATAAGGAAAATACCACATGAAAAACAATTCGACCAGAGCGTACCGAGCCTTGGATAGGGTGGTCATAAAAATTTGGTCGGAGAACCTTAGGAAGGATGAAGACTTGTCACAAAAGTTGCATAGCATTAAAAGAAATATTTGTTCATCATAATTATCTACCAGTCATTTTTCCAAAAATTTTCCAAACAATTCCAATTAAGAGAGTCTCCTTGCCTTTTTTTGTCAAACTATATTATTAAATCATTTTTGGTGACAATGATGACTTCAGGTTTTCTAAAGCTTGAATCCCCATGAAAAATTTAGGGGGATAAAACTCATGTTAGACAAGGATAGATTAACATTAATGATGATACTTTCTGAATAAAGTACGTTTTGATTAGCATCAGATAAACAGCATATAAATTTTCTATTTTCTCGATGCTGAAGCGCCATAAAGTTTACATTGTGAGTAAACATTAGCCCCCTGCTGATGTCGGTATGCGTCGTGCAGATTTTAATATAATGTGCTAGTATGCACATCTAACACCTGAGATCTGTCATACTTCCCTATATTAAAATGAAAATTCAATGGTGCAGAACACGAGATATATTAAAAAAAATTAGCACGAGAAAAATCAATAAAGGAAATTTTGCTACCATTGTGCGGGCGAAGTACTAGGGAAATAGTGAAATAGAACTACCGATATGATTAAAATTGTCATTTTTATATAAATCGAGATGATATATTTTGAATTCTATTAGAGTTCTCTATAATCAAATATGAATATGAATACCATGTTCAATACAAAGATAGAACTAGCAGATGTTAATTATAAACACATTATCCAAGCATAAATTGAAAATTTATATTACTTGAAAGCCCAAATAAATAAAATCTTATTTATACACAAATATATTGAATTATATAAACATAATAAAACAAATATAATAATTATTCAAATATGTTCAACGTACGTTGCATTTAACGATATGCACAAAAGTACATAAGCCGCAATTCAATTATAAAACTTAATTACGTGCCTAAGTCAATTAAACCTACACAAAGATTTAAATTGATTTTTTTATTATTCACACATGGTTTTGAATTCAATTCTTTACGTTTGAATCGCCGTATCTCCTTTTACCTACATACCTATATTTCGCTAAAGGTTTAATCATTTTTTTAATACGGCCGCCTTTATACCTTACAATAAAAGCCACATAATAATCTCCCTGACACGGTGTAGGATTTATCTGAATGAATAACACGACAAATAGACATTGCATGTATGTCGATTCTCTTCTTTTTGGCGTCTATTTGTAATTATAATCCAAGTCGAACGGAAGGGCCGTGAAATCTACTGCGCTATAAATTCTCGCCGCTCGCAAGACGCCGCGATGAGCTATATTTCGACGCGATAGGAAGGATTGCTCTTGCTAGTTGCTACCGATGGACAGAGATATCGATGCCGATACTACACATCGCGCATCTACAGCAATAAATCCTGAGAGGATTTTTTTTGCATTTCACGATAATAAAATTCGTAAAATTTTCTATTGCAAAGCGAATAAAACAGAGACTGTATTTCGCAGACTCTATGTCTGAATGATCAACTTGTGTTCATAGTTCCATATTGCTTGGCAGAATAAGAAGGGAAGAAATCAAATATGTGAATACAATTGTAAACTATCTGGTAAATAATATACATTAATTTATAATCACTTCAATTTCAAATATCAATCTATAAATCATGGCACTCATTTT
The DNA here is from genome assembly GCF_003426905.1 of Ctenocephalides felis. Classification (NCBI taxonomy): domain Eukaryota; kingdom Metazoa; phylum Arthropoda; class Insecta; order Siphonaptera; family Pulicidae; genus Ctenocephalides; species Ctenocephalides felis. The sequence goes on from NW_020537324.1 coordinate 11,889,549, forward strand.
CGCAAACTCTGTGTCTGATTATATATCAACTATATATCAACTGTGTTCATAATTTCCATATTGCTCGAATGAGTCAAAATTAGTTGATAAAATTTGTTGAAGTGGAAAATCTAGTTAAATTCCTAAAAAGAGTAATAGTAAATTATTTAAATATTATTCGATTTAAACAACAGAATATTATATTCATTACAAATGGCAATTTGTATCAAAGCGTGTAAATTCGCACAAGTTATATCTTGTTTGAGTTAGCCAATATGATTTAAAAATACGTATTGGAGTATAATAGGATATGAAGAAGTCAAATATATAAAAATACTAGTTAATTATATGATTGTTAGATGATATATTATATTCATTTAGATTCTAAATATAGATTTATAAATCAGAAGGTGCATTTTTTTAAACACTATATCTGATTGATCAACCTATGTTCATACTTTAATCTTGCTTTGGATAGTGCATATTAATTCACGAAATTTGCTTTTGTAGTTGGTAAAACAACAAATATGTTATAAAAATAATATAGTTATCCAATCCTTCATTGAATTCAGGAGAAAACAGACTAATGTTATATTAATTTCAAATCCGAATCGCTTTTGGCTATGAAGTTCTTCCATAGCTTCAATATGGTGAGGCCGATAAAATCACAAAGATGCAGATGCAAAAATATGACCAAAGTTTGAATAGATTAAAAAACATATCCACCAAATATTTCAATACACCAGGTGTGTATTTTTATATACAGACAGCTATAGATTAATTCTAGCAAAGGATCTCTTCAATGGAGGAGACCTCCAAACGCCAATAGAAATATAACTTATCACATAGGCTAATAGAAACATTGTCTTCTGATTGTCTATTAAATAATAAATAAAAAAAGCTGTGTATTTCATTCATAGACCTTATAATACATATTGTTAAGTTCATGATTTCAATAGGGAATTCATTTGTTCTACTCATTACTGCAATTGGTAAAAATCTTGCTTCAGAAATATCTTTAATTTAATAAAGAAGAATAATAATTAATTGCACCTTGTCACAGATCAAGCAGTCCTTTAATCTAGGAATCTTTATCTCTACTCTAATATAGGAATTTTGCTATTTATTTGCTATGTTTTATTAATATGGTTAATTTCGGTTCTAGCAAATTATCCTAGTTATGCAATATTTTCTTCGTCTTTTATAATGCTTCCTTCTGCCAGATAAAGTAAATATCTTGAGAACGATACGAACAAAATTGAAATTCAGAGCGCGTCATTTTGGAGATGGCCAAAATTCAGACATAATATCAAGACAAGATAATATTATCTCCCTTATTGTATTTGTATTATGATTTTATTTTTATTTTGTGTCTGTATCCGTATATGAATATTTAAATACATAAATGCATAAAAAATTATTAAATCACCATCATTTTTATTGGGCTTGATATTTTGGACCTAGTAGATTTCGTTGCTGATGATGTTAGATGAAGATATTTCCAACAAATCGTGTAATTCCTTAAAGCAATTCATCAAATAATATAGCATAAATCAGTGTTCTCGTTCTTTGCGAAATCGTGACACGAACTTGGCATATAAACTTGTATCTTGGTATGTAAGCCCTGCGATCTCATCGGACGGATGTCGTTTCGTGACGGCTCCACTTGATACAGCGCCGTCGCTTTTATAGTAGTTGATATCTAGCAGCCAGTAGTAGAAGAGAAACTGCAAGTGAATTGCATCTTTTTCCCTTTTCCCCCCAACGGACTATCAAGAGAAAACCAACCACGACAGGGAGTAGACAGAGAGTTGGTGCCATATATTTTGCACGAGATTTTTTAGTAGAATTTAAGTAAATGAAATTATTTTCTTGCCAAAAATAAAGCTATTGTAAGAATAATTGCTTTACAATTAAACACTAATATTCTGTTTGATTTGGCTTTGCGATCGAAAATTGTTGTAGAAATTTTTATGGTAGATACCAATGCTTGGAGGTACTAAGGAGCCAATTCTCTGGTAAAATAGACCGGCCAGATAAATAGAACGCTATGTTATGCTGGTTTCTTCATATAAATTGGTAGTAAACCAATTCTTAACTAACTTCACGTATGTGTTATGAATGCATATCAAAAAGTAGTTATTATAACATTCTTTATTTGATTTTCTGTACAGAAAGTACAAAGCATTCTGTCAGTTTTTACTATCAGTTTATATGAAGAAAGGAGCATAACATCAGTTTTATTTAAAGTTATGGATCTAAAATATGTTTCTAAGTGAAAATAATCCTTCTCTGACATTTCATCAAATACATCAAATTATAGATGTATAATCAGTATTAACAAAATTATAACTAAAATATATCGAATATTTATATTTCAACCAATTGGTTGCATCCTAAAAAGCGACGTTGTTAAGAAGTTTTATCACAACCGCTTATAGAACTATCGAGTTCTAGTTGGTTTTCAAAAATAATGAAACAAAAATGTGATCTTAATAATTAAAAATTGTTACGTAATTAGAGCAAATTAGCTCCAATTCAGATTAAGAGTGTCATGACTTTATACATAAAAAGTATAAATGTGTATCAAAAATATCAATCTCTAATAAAATCATTGAATTGCAAAGCATTGATTTCAAATTAAATCCGCCTAATTAGCAAAACTAACGCGAATAAAGAAAGATTTATGAAAAAGCTCTCCAGTAACAGATTCAAGCACTGAAGTATGAAAATCATTCATAAAAGTCTTAATGGTTGGAATATAAACAACACATGAAATTGAAGTATTAAAAAGTTTTGAGATATATTGTCATACAGTTTAATTTAGATGAATAACTATTTTCTAATTATTTCAAGAAGTCAAATTATTCTATTATCTTAGACTATTACATGGAGCCAAAAAGAAGTATCTTTTTCTACGCGGGATTGGTCTCCGAAACGCCAGCGGAAACAGCAAGCTAAATATAAACTGCAAATGTGCACAAGTACAATGCACACGAACACGACTGCGAAAAATTTCATTCGACATTGTATATACAGCATCGATTGGTTTGATTTATAAGTGTTTGTTATCAAAATATAAAAACATTTACTTAATTTGCACTTACTTACAGCAGATAAATTTTAAGATAACTAAATAATATTGATTAGAAAATAATTTAAATTGGAGTATGTACTATAGTTATAAAAGATTTCTAATCTAATTGTGTGTAAACTATCTATAAATGTTATTTGCTCCAATAACATAAATATGGAAATTAATACTTTAAGCAAACCTAATCAAAATGTGTAACATTTTCAATACTTTCACTAATAGAATTAATGGAAATTGTTTAAAACATTAAATTGAAAATCTCATAATAAACTTTAAGAAAGTGTTTACATTTGTACTTCTAATCATAAATAATAAAATATTTTTCAAATTAGATTTTTATAGACATCTAGTCATAACACAGTTTGTTAAGCGCCGGATACATATTTTTCCAAGTATACTTGTAAGTTTTGCTTATTTATTAATTAAATAAAGAACCAATATAAATAATCAAAATGTTCGGAATACATTTGCGTTTTTTTTGCTGTTGATGCAACACGGATATGTTATTCATGATGCATGTCTGTGAAATTTCAACTGAGTGTAAAGAAAAACCTATAATCAAAGTAAATGTTTTAAAATTAAATCCGGTTATTTACTTAAAGAAGATGCAGATTTTGAAGTCAAATTCGTTTTTAAGTGGATATAAGAAAATGCAAGATTAACATATTTTTATTCACAATATCATTAATTTAAATAAAACTGTTTTTTTTTTAATATGATGAAGATTAATATGGACTTATCATATTTTTGAAGTATGTGTCGACTAGATAAATATTTACCAATAATGTACAATCAACAACGACAGTTTTACAAGTATGAAACAATACCCATAATTATATATTAATACTTATTGTTAAAATCTCAAGTATTGATATTATTTCAATAACATCGATAATAACAACTCGACGTATATTCAGCGTTTTACTTCCATTTCCTGATTTTTCTAATGCCAAAGATTTTTATGTCACATGTAAGCCTTTTATGTGTTTACTGTGCTTAATGATTTAGATAAGGTTATCTGTAATGAATGATTAAATCACTAAATAAATAGATTTATTTTTTCCTACGGGTATCGCTATCTATTTAATGATTTTTTTCTTTTTCTGAAACCTTTGAAAAACAACTAAATTAACATTAGTTTTATTATTGAAATTTATTTTCATATGATAAACCATCACACCTATCTAAAAATCATTAAAGAATGTATTTCAGCTTCAGGCAATAGTTGACAATCAATTACAAACTTTTGCAATTAAAAAATTTGCGAATAGACAACTCTTCCGATTGTGATACAAATGCCTTATTAGTAAATAATATCAAACTTTCCATAATAAAATAAATTGTTTCAGGAAGCTGCAATGGCAATGAATGTTATCTCATTGAACTGGTTTCTGCGGTCATTCCAAGCTAAACGTATGGAAGAAATCTTGATATCAGCTTTATATAGATTATCTTGAATAAAATGGTGCTTGTATATATTTTAGCAAGCAAAATTAATAAAGGATTCATTGACTTAAAATTGCCGTTTAATTTCACCTGTACCTAATCAATTTTTTGTGTTCAAATATTTCTTTTTTGAATCAGTTAAACATCAATTATTTCACATATTTAACATATAGTACCTGTTTATGTTTATGTATTATATATACAAGAATATTCAATTGGCAGATAAGTAACGGCCTAGTGAACTCACGTCAAATAGACAATAATTGGAACATTTATGCTAATGACGATAAATCATGTAAATATCGCTAAAAAAAGAAAAAACAGGAATATTGAAACACATAATTATTTAAATTGAATGGGAATGGAAACTAAAGATTGATGCTGTGAAAAGAAGTTAATTACATAGTTCATTCAATATTTAACATAGGCCTCATTTTTAAATAGGTGTTGTTCTCCAGTTTCTTACGGATCACATTAATATATTATATTAACTACTATATTATATTACGGACACATTATTGATTATATTCATAGAAAAACAAGTGTAAATGATCATTTTAATACCACAGAAAGTAACATTATTGAATATATTTTAGTATCATAGAGGCATTAATAAAATCTTTAAATTCATCATTAAAAGCTATAATGTAAATGGCACAGCTTAAAGAAGGAAAATAAATTTTTACTTTCTATTATACAAATTTGTGAAAATAAGTTATAATAATATATATATATATATATATATATATATATATATAAACATGTTGAAGTAGTTTCAAATTTAATTTACCAATTTTCAGCTTGATATGAGTGTAATTCTAAAAGTGTGGATTATCTGAAAATATTATGAAATGCCTGAAAATATTGTAAATTTTATGAAAATGTTATGAAATGTCTAAAAATGTTGAAGATTGTCTGAAATGTTGAAGATTATCTCAAAATGTTGTAAATTATCTGAAAATATTGTGAACTGTCTGACAATGTTGTAAGCTGCTTGAAACGGTTTTGTGAAATATTGAAGATTGTCTATGTTGTGTAGATTGCCTGAAAATGTGGTAGGTTGTCTGAAAATGTTGTAGATTGTCTGACAATGCTGTAAGCTACTTGAAACGGGTTTTAATTGTCTGAAAATTTTGTAAATTGTCTAAAAATTTTATAGATTATTTGAAAATGTTCTGATTTATCTGAATATGTTATATTTTATTGAAAATGTTATAGTTAGAAATAAACTCAACACAAAGATTCTATGTGGAAGTCAACACTCCTATGTCCTTTATCATAGAACAAATACTGCAATAACCATAACCATACGATGTTCTAATAGAGTAATAATGAGTTGTTCTATATAAAGTATTATTTCCAACTTCAGATAAACTTTATCTTTTCAGCCAGTATCATGCCAATACTAGACTAGTTGCTGTGCCATTGAAACAAACGCATACGAAAATACATACAATATTCGTGCTTCATATACGTACGCAACACAGAGGAAAATCGCGCACACATATCACGCGTCGCACGCATTGCACGGTGTCCGCGGTCTAGATCGCGAGTTGCATCCAGCCCAGGGGCGCGTAGCGGGGTCAAGGCTGTCGACAGGGTTTCGCAATTGCGAAATAGATACGTTTAGATTTAAGTTTTTCTGAGAAATTGATTAACGAGATTGGTGTATAAGCAACGCAGGTGGTATTTTTCAAATTTTTAATATGAGTCATTTTATATGTTTATTAACCATATTGCGAATTTCAACACATGCATTATAAGAATATGATATGCCGTATTTTTATACAATAACAGTATATAAAATAGTCATAGTTAGGTTAAACACGGCATATACAATTTTTATTATTTATCCTAACTACATGTTAGTGGTAGTTTAGCCCATAGCAAGTTGCATAAAATTCCTGATAAGATAAACTCATCTCACGGCAGGCCCGTGAGATGAGTTAAATTCCAACTCTTTTCAGGGATGAATAGTGTGAGAGATTTCACATTTACATTGCACACTGCAGTTCTCAAAATGGGTTATTTTCAATTGGAAACATGTTTTTGATCTATATTTTCAAGTGAAAATAGACACCGCACTGGAAATTTCAAGTAAAATTCTCTGATATATATTAATAAATGATTTAAGTAATACTAAGTAATTGAGTTTTATCGATTTTCCAAATTGTCACAATGAAGTTTCGAATTTTGACACGATTCATCATTCCAACCTTTAATAAATTTTTAAAATTAAACTTGTCATAGGCCCACAATATTTCACCCTGTTCTTTAAACCCATAGACTCTACCATAATAAAAAAATCATCAAAATTATCAATATTTGGTTCTACAATTAATTACAAAGAATCGACTCATCCGATCTTCACCAAATACTAATATGGATGAACCCCAACTGATATCTTTCCAACGCTAACATTTTTAAAATATGCTCAGGACTTTTTTTTAAAACGTGGAAGAAAATTTTTGCAGTTTTCTGAATTGTAATAAAATATTATTATGTCGCTTTATGTCTAATCTAACTGAGTCTTTATCGAGTTCCATCGAAAGGCTTTTAAATTTTTGAAATCGGTGCAGCCGTTTTTGAAAAAACATCGACGAAACTTCAAGCTCACATAGACTCACTTTTTCCAATGTGGCAAAATCGATTCAGAATGATTTGAAAATTCGAGAAAACATAAAATTTGCAAATCGGAATTTTTGGCAAAAACATAAACTGCTCCTTGGACAAGTTGAAAAATATACACTGGCAGAAAGTATTTATGTTACTTATTCAATGTGTAAGGAAGGCATATATTAAATACTACAATGGTATTTGATGAGCAATATATCATATGAATCAATTGACAACTTATAGCATATATACACTCCTCGTACAAGCATTGACTGATTAAATTGCAGTCAATAACTACAAAGATCAGCTTCATACGAAATTCTAGTGAATTAATTCTTTTAACAATGGTTGTGTAATCTATTAAACATAACTTTTATGATGGAATTGATAAATCTAAATTTAAATTTGAATAAAAAAAATAAACATTTAGCAAAAATTTTAACAAATCTCATATAATGGAAATCTCTATACAAATGTTATACATTTAGGAAGAATGACGTATTAGTACAAACTTGAATTCCGGATTTTTAATATTGTTGCCATACAAGTTAACGTATAAAATACAATAGTGAAAATTATCTAGAAAAATTTAAGTTAAATTTATCTGAATGAAGCAATATTCTTTAGTTTATAAAATAGTAATTATAATGAGTTAATTAGCTGAAGTAACTTTATATAGAGAAGTAATTAGCGTGATCTGACCGTGCACGGTAAGGCAGTTAACGACAGTAGGACGTTTAAAGGCATGTTGGTCATATAGCCATAGTTTGATGGAGATTTCTACTGTGCTTCAGGACTAATTACAGTTCTGTGTCAGTAGAGGCTTGCTAAGTAATTGCCGCTTCCGAACGCATTTCCCGCTATAAAACGTACAACATGCACGAGTGCAATATAAGTTAAAGCCTTCCTGCGCTTTCAAGCGATACCGCCGAACGGATTAACGTCTCAACGCGAATCGATGTGACATTGGATTTATTTTCAACCAATGACGGATTCGAATAATTACTTTTTACAAACACCATTTAAGTTAAAGAAGTAAAAAGGGTAAAAAATATCGCCTTAAATGATTATACGTATCATAGAAAATAATAAAAATAAAACTCTCACTTCAATAATCTATCTATAAATTGAAGCATATATTAAATAATAACATATCGCGGACTAATTATATATTATTAATAAAACCACCTCAAGTTAGTAAAAACTTAATAGTTTTTAAGAAATCAATTAACTTATTTATGAATAAGTGAATCTAATGGGTAGTACTGTTCTAGGCCAAGTCCGTGAGCTGAGTTAAAACTAACCCAGTTCAGGGAAGAATGGTGGGAAAAATCCCGTTCCCATTACCATTTCACCTCGCATTGCCCGAAATGAGCCATTTTCAGTTGGAAACATATTTTTGATCTAAGTGAAACACGATATTTAGTCCAGTCCAGTCATTTAAGCTTAAATTAGGTAAGAATCTCGGAATTCGAGATACCCAGCTGTCAGTCCATAAAACTTGTATATTGACACCTAAAAGTTGTTTCAAAACCTACATATAGTGTATATGTAGGTTTTGAGACAACTTTTATGTGTCAATATACAGGTATTTACAGACTTACAGCTGGGTATCTCGAATTCCGAAGTGAACTTAGTATAATAAATAAATAAATAAATAAATAATGCTTAGACTACATGAAACTCCCATCCGTGGTAAATTGATATGAAAGATTTATAATTTTAAGATATCATCCACTTCGACCTTCTTGAAATATTTATGGTTTAACAATTAATTGAGCTTTTCAATGTCTCCGTGGTAAGAGCTTTGGTCTTACAACCATAGGTTCCAAGCCTAGTTTCCGTCTCGGTAAGCAGTTTTCAATTGAAAATATAAATCTAAATATGATTTCAAGTAAAAATGGACTATTTAATACATATAATATTAATTTCATCAAAATGAACAACCACATGGTTACCTTTTAATAATGCTAATATAAAGAGTTGCACAGTATCAATTTCTACTGATTCCACAGTAAGATTGATTCTGATTACTATTCAAAATTAAAGTAAAACAGCAATCATAGTTTTATTCCCAATAAGTGTTCTATAAAAAAATATATATAATTTGTTTTATAAATATTACCACAATGATGTATTAGTCACATTAGTTGGTCGAAATTAGGGTCCGGTTTTTATGGTTTTATTCCGAAACAAATTTCATACACTATTTAGATATTATAAATTGCAATATACGTATATCTCTCGTATATGAAATGAAGTTGAATATATATACATTCAGATATTTAAAATTAACGAAATTAAATCTTGGTAGAAATACCAAATAAAATTCTTGAATATGCTCTCAGGCAAATGTCACATATAAAAATATATACAATTTTCTCACTTATCTTAAAATTAATAAAATTACTATTATGTATTTGTGTATAATTAAACTTTGTTTACAAAAATCGCTAAATACAAATAACATAAATAAAATGCTTTAGAAAACATGTTGTTCTGATTTAAAAGACAATATCTCAACAAGAGATAAATCTACAGATAAAATAAATTTCTAATGCATCGACTCAATCGATTTCATAGCACGGTAGCGCGTTCATTGCATTTTCAATGACACGGGAGGAGCCGCTGATCGGCAGTGATTGCATTTCCATTGCGCTTTTCATTTTAATCGCAGAATTAGGTCGCTCGAAGCGGCGATAACGAGCCAACAACTCTCGCTGATTTTAAAGTAAGCGTCGATGATTCGTGTTGTACACAAATTAAATGCACGGAGACATGAGCCAAGATTTTGTTAGGAAAGATGCAGGGAGATGCATCTAAATCATAGGTTCCCAAACTTGTTTGTGCCGTGCCGTGGAAGTTGGGACATTCAATAGTTTCTGAGATATGCGAGGTTGATTGGTGGCTGGCTCCCCTCTCAATACTAGTATTAAAACAGATTGTACGTTTTCAAAAATGCATAATTCGATTTTGATGAAACTTGACATACATTGTTACTACGCTTTACTAAATACTTGACGAAAATTAAAAGTTGGGACATTCAATAGTTTCTGAGATATGCGAGGCTGATGGGTGGCTGGCTCCGATCTCAATACTAGTATTGAAACAGATTGTACGTTTTCAAAAATGCATAATTTGATTTTGATGAAACTAGATATACATTGTTGGTACACTTTACTAAATATTTGACGAAAATTTAAAGTTGGAATATTCAATAGTTTCTGAGATATGCGAGGTTGATTGGTGGCTGGCTCCGCTCTCAATACTAGTATTGAAACAGATTGTACGTTTTCAATGCATAATTCGATTTTGATAAAACTTGACTCACATTGTAACTATACCTTACCAAGATTGTGACCAAAATTAAAGTTGGAACATTCAATAGTTTCTAAGATATGCGAGATTGATGAGTGGCTGCCTCCGCGCTCAATACTAACATTTTAAGTTTAAATCATTTCTAAATATGCCGTGGACCACAATTTTTATTTCGTGGACCCCCAAATTTTGTTTTCCCTGCCGTGGACCCTTTGAAAGTAGCCATGGACCCCTGGAGACAATTTCACTTTATTTGTTGGACTTATAGGTCATTCCACTGCATTCCCAGCCTATGACAGGCACTGAAGTAAAAGTCTCATTTTTTCCAAAAAAAAATATTTATTTAATTTTTCCCTATGTTTTGAAGATATAGAATGTCTTCTTCAGAAACTATTTAAAACAAACAAACAACTTTTTTATACATTTGAACACTTTTATTATTTGGAAATTTGTTGTTTGAAACCTTTTTTTATTAAACAAAAGTAAAATTTTTGGTATGAAATTTTTTTATTGTTCTAAATAGTTTCTGAAGCGAAGGAATAGTGTACCAAGTAGCAGAAACGCAAAAAATGTGTATAAAAAATGCAGTAAAAAAATTAAGCCTTTCCTTAAGTATCATTTTCATTTGAATAAAATCAGCGACCAAACTCCATTCTATTTGTTGTAAACACGTGAGCAGTTTGCAACTACGGGAAACCGCAGGATTTGATCAACGACTGTTGCAAAAAAGTAACACAACATAGCAAAATCTCGTTCCGGCGGATTACAACTTGCACTGAAAATCGAAAGCTCGAAAGCGTGTGCCCATTCATTAATAATAATTAAAAGTTAAACGTTTTGTTTTTGCTCATTATTTGTACTAACGATCATATATTGTTTCACTTATACAAATGCATCCGTTTCTTTTGCAAAAAGAATTTTGTCAAATGGAAATAGTTTTATTGCACTTTTGCTTCGTGAGTTATAGCTGCGTATCAAAATTGGAGTCAATGAGATTCTGTAGATATGGGTATTCGAAATATGAATTGAAGAAAGTTGACAGTAAATTTGTTTTTCGATAATTCATAAGAATTAAACTTTGACATTAATTATTATTTTGAACTGCGTAGAGTATATGTGTGTAAAAGATTGTCCGTGATTATACTTTCGCTATTAATTACTTAATATCATTTTACCTACGAAACTATATAAATAACTAACAATTACAAAACCATGATGAATTAGTTATGAGTACCTATTACCTGTTATAATTAAACCACTATTCATATTATTATAAATTTTAGGGTAATCGTTAAGAGTCTTAAGACCATAAACTTATCATTAAAGTTTCATCGAAATCACCAAAGATTCAATAAAGATTCAATAGCCAAAAACCTATCACCTCAAGTTATTACCAACAGATATCTTTCAAGCAATTAATGAAATTTCCTTAACTGATCATCGCAAAAAAACTAAACAACGTGAGTTCTAATAAACAAAAGGCTTTTAGATTTTTGATATCGGGGCAGCCATTTCTGAGTAAATGTTGGCAAAAGGTAAAATTTTGGCTTACATACAGGTACATAATTATCAGATTGTGTGTGTATAATTTTAAGTGTCAAACGATTTAGAATGATTAAAAACATCGAGAAAACAAAATTAGCAAATTTGATTTTCAGGCAAAACAAACTTTTTCGGGTAGTTAAAACATGACATTTGAACCATTTTTAAATTATGGAAGAGTATGAATGAAATTGATCTCTCTCTGAGCCAAATGCTAATATAATTCAATTTATTTTTCGGTTTGCATCGATAGTTTCGTTATCTGATTCGGTGTAAACCCTGAAAATGCAAATCGCACATTACGCATGGCATTGCAAAGGACCATGTCCTCATTCCAAAATAATTCTCATATCTGTTGCATCTGTGCTGCACTCCTACTATTCATTGTCTTCCTGTTTGTTTTTGTCGTTCGTGACGTAAAAGACAACTGGAACGCGAACGTAGTATTTTCGGTAACCGAATTAGCAAAACGGCGAGCGGTTTCGGCACATCTGGGTGTTATTTCAAGGATATCAAAGCGCTGAAAGAAGCCCGGGAAGTTTATTCTCAAAATAAAATGCATTAACTCAAAATTAGATAATAATATTTTTCTTATTTAAATGATTTAATAATAATAATAATCACTTAGTAGCATTAGATAAGTTGCTGATGAAGTTGGCATATCAATTGGCTCATGTTATAACATTTTTCCAAATGTTCTGTACTCGACACGAGGGACAGCAACATTTATTCCAAAACTGCTCTTTCGTCGTATTTTATGGCCAAAACAATAGCCTAGTCATGCTCCTAATATCATATTCACCAGGCATGACTCCGTGTGACTTTTTCCTGTTTCCAAAATGAAAGAAACTCATGAAAGAATGGCGTTTTTCTTTCAAAAATAAAATCGCCGAGCCATAAAACACGTCGAGCCTTAGCTACCACAGACAAAGTAAAACCGTATATAGCTAAAAATTTCATCATATTATATTTACATGCATACCAACATAACAATAACAGCATTTTTTTTTAAATGGGACTCTCCAGACACGAGAAATTTAAAATTCCAAGTACTTGTGAACACTCCTGGTATTCAGGGAAAACACTCAGAAATGTAGATACATATATGGAGATCAATACAATATTATCGTGACGATCGTTATTATGATGAAAATATTTTATCGATTTTTTCTCTTATTATTTTTTTCTCAGGAAAATAACACCTTGCAGGGTAAAACTAATGATTCTTTTCTTTCTTGAATAGCGTTCCATTTTTTATATTCTTTTATTAATTACAATCTATCTTCAAACAAGAGGCATTCAGTAATTTGAGAATAATGAATATTTAACATCTATTCTAAAAGGTAACTCAATAGTGAGCCTTTTCAACTTTGATAATTAAATGAAATTGAAGTGCTGTCATATGAAGTGAAATTAAGACTTAAAAATGTTCAGTATGATCCGTTTTTCATCTACTTTCCATTCAAGTATAAATATTTTATTAAATTTTTTCTATATTTCAAACCACAGCAGCAGTTTTTTTATAATTGTCTAAAGAAATCAATAACTTATTCCAATGCTTCATGCTATGCAATTTACAAAACAACATTTATATTTACAATAATAAGTTTAGTTTTATCAGAAATTTTCATGAATCACTGTGTTGAATTTCTTCTTCAGGTGTGTT
>NW_020537324.1:11904209-11923702 GCF_003426905.1 Ctenocephalides felis
TCGTAACGCAAACTTAAAAATATATGAACTAAACAACATTGCTCATAACCAAAAAACAACTAAAAAAATACTTTTGTTATGGATTTTCAAACACTGCCACTCCCGATAGCCAAGTCGTACGAATCAAAGTAATGGCTGGTTATACATTTTTTCCCCTTTACTTTCAAATATTGTTGTTAAAAAATTCTAAACTTTACTTGTTTTTGAGATATCGATGGTGGACCTTTAAGCCTCGCTCTACCCTATTTCAAACTAATTCTTATACTATAAAGAAAGTCATTGAGTAATTTCATGAATGGAGATATATCAACGTTGAATTATCTTTTTAATAATTGCAAATTTTATTATTTTTAATATGATTTAATAACCAAACACAAAATATTGTTTGGTTTTATTTCAACGAATGATTTATTTTACGAAATTTATATATATATATATATATATAATATATATATATATATTTCTATATATCTATATATATGTGTATATATAAGTAGTTCGTTGATTGATATTATTTCTATCTATCGTCTATCTATCTATCATTAATCATTTTTTTACGATGCGAATAATATAGTGCGGTTATTAATTCCTAGCATCATTGCTCCATTGCCGTAGATAAAAATTTTGTGCCAATTACACGCAGACTCTCTACAATCGTACTATTCATAAAACCTATGTCAACAATTAACAGCGCGCTGTTTTCTGTGTTACGACTTGCGCAGTTAAATAATGATTGTTTTAATTGTAAACTCGACACATAACTAAAGAAATACGCGTTATTCCTTCTGAAATAAAAAAACAACGACGAATATAAAAATGAAGAAAAGTGATAAACAAAACAAACCCTGTTCGTCTAGCAGCAGCCATCATGAGATACACAGCGAGTTTCGCTCACTTGCTGGATTCGTCCTTGGAAGACGAACGTCTTCCACGAGTACGCTAGTTCAAACAGTAGCGTTGCACATAATTTCACGCTTGCAGAATATACTATATTTGCGTTTAATTCAGTAGGGCATCATAATTAACCTGGTTGGATATCATATGCTTTCCCACCATGAGATTTGAGAAGTGGTGAAAGTAATTTAAATTAATTAAAACTTATCATAAAAACTTTTGGAGATTCTTTGCATTATGAAATATTTCTCATATTGATCAATCAATCTTTAATCATAAAATTAATCATTATTTTCATCAATCATTTATGCATTGCATTAATCTTGTTATGCTTTCAATATGTGATTTTTGATGAATTATGATGAGCATTTTCAACAAATTGTTACAAATGGAAACCGCTTCTGTTTGACTATTTATATTTAACGCTCTTGTATCGGTTACATTAGAAAATGCATACTGATACATGAAATATTTCACACATTGCTGGCATGTCTTCTAGGCATATGAATTTATTTACCCAACCGTGATTTTTCATGCTGATGCCTTTATTCATAACTTTGCCATATTTAAACTCCAATGAACTAGGTGTAAGTAATATTTTCCCATAAGTTGCACAGACTTCCCGGAACACGTAAAAAATTGACCAAATCAATAAAAAATTAAGATTGAATTATTGAGATATTTTTTTCAATTTCGAAAATATTTTTTTCACTATCACTAAAAACTGATGAATGAGATTTCTAATTGATTTATATATATATATATAATATATATAATATAATTTCAATCAAACTTATAATATATCTTAATTAATCATAGTGCACAAACATGTTCTAAAAGTGTGGTTTCTAAAAGTGTGGACTTCATTGCACAAATGCAAAAAAATATTTTAAGATTTACTCACAAAGAAACGCACGAACAATTTTTACCAAATACTAATCAAAACAATTCCCAACTAATCTTATGAATTTTTAAAATTGGTTAGGGTTTTGACTATTGACAAAGAATTTTGCCCCTTTTTGCTAATTATAAAAGCAGCTTGGCTGATCGTTGTACAAAACGCGAGTTCTTATCGAATTATATCGAATGGATTTCAAAATTTTGAAATCAGCTCAGCCGTTTCTGTGAAAACGTCAAAATCAGCATATACTTTTCCAATTTTGGTCTGAAACGATTCAGAATAACTTGATGCACATAGAAAATATTAAATTAGGGATCGTCCATTAATCATGTGATCGATTTTTAAGGATTTTTGGATCCCCTTTCCCTTGATGACACGTGGTTTGATTCAAAATTACCTCCCCTCACCCACCAAACATTACGTATATTTTTAGTAGGTACTTAGAAATAATCGTTAATTTTTTAAAAAAAATTTTAAATGTTAAATTTTTTTAAATTGGAGTAAAAATAAATACACGTTAATCTTATTAGACCCTTCTCTCTCTTCAGATGACAGTTTGTGATTTTTTGTCAACTGCCTCCCTCCCCCTCCTTTTCACCTTTAGGCCTCATTGGTTAATGGACTCCGCCTTACATAGTTTGATTTTATGTTAAAAACATAAACTTCTCCTTCCGGACGTCAAAAATATAGCCCTTGATTGGATTTAATTAAATTCACTAGAATTTGCTTAGCGTTTCTATAAATATCATTAAATTTCTATTACTATCATCTTCCCCGACACTGGGATGATGTTACATGCTTCTTCATCTACAGTGCGCATCGCTCAGGTTTATTATAATTCTGCAATGAGAGAAGAACTCCTGCTGGATATAGGAGTGTTCGTCTTGTTTTTTCATTTCTATACCTTTTTTCGCCTTTTTCTTAAGCGTCTTATATTCTCGTTCTCCGCGGCCGAGCCTCAACTCAGTGGACGTAGAACTGCCGTTCGCGAGACACCAACGGAAGTCGGTAATTGTGCACCGTGCAATAGCACTGATGCACATGATAGCAAATTTGCAAAACATGGGCATATTTTTTCAACGGACCACTTAGCAAGATCTAATCTCTCCTCTCGATAATATCTATAAGTAGCCGAGAGTGAGTGGCTCCATCGCCTCGATTATTGGAATTATTTAATCCTAGTTTAGCGCAAACGTGGTAGAAGGAAATAAGATTAAACGGCTAATAAGCTTATAATAAAAAATCTTAAATAATTGATGAAAATTGTTATACAGTATATTAAATACACTTAGAACTTTAATGGACAATTTTACAAGAATGTAATTTATTATTTTAGGTGTGTATGCCATAGCTAGTAAAAATAAAAATTTTGGCTTTATTCTACTCAGAATTGTGTCCGGTAAAAATAAATAACTAGTGGGGTGTATGTCATCGTGCCTTAAGGCAAATTGCTGGAACTTCCCGTACCGTAACAAAATGTTAGAGAAATACTGAATGTTTTCAAATAGATTATTATTAATATTTTAACATTGTGTAATATTTATCATCATTATATAAACTGAATTGCAAAGCTGAAATTATTTGTTTAAAGTATATTAGAACTATAGTCAGAATTGAAATTAAAATCTGAATTATTTTCGATATACAAAAAATTTTTTTTGAAAAAAAAAAGTTGAAACAAAATTTTTTTTTCAAAATCAATGATTTTGTTAAGACAAGTAGAAAGTTCTTTGAATCAATTAAATCGGACGCTTAGTTCTCTCAAAAACTGCCATTTTTTACACATTTAGCTCCGTATCTTTGAAATGGCTGGGCCTGCCTTTGCCAAAAACTAATAAACACTTCTCCCAATCATTACTAATTGAATGTTTTTTAGATCATTCAAATCGGATGCTCCGTTCTCTCAAAAACTCGATTTCTATTTTCTGCACTCTTTGCTCCGTATCTGGGACTGCCTTTGCCAAAAACTAATCAGCACATCTCCCTGTCAATAGGAATCAAATGTTTTTTGAACCATTAAAATCGGTTGATGCGTTCGCCCGAAAACGTGGACGAAAAATTGTATCCATACATACATACACACACACACACACACATACACATCCATTTTTTCTGATGTATGCTAAAATGTTCAGAAACCTTCAAAACGTCGAGAAATATAAAAATTTTCAATTTCGATTTTCGGCCCGATTACAATAACACCCTACGGGAAGTTAATAATTGATGAAAATTATTATACAGTATATTAAACACACTTAGAACTTTAATAGACAATTTTACAAGAATATAATTAATTATAAAAAAGATGCGCAATAATAATGCGAATAAAACAACATAAAAATTGTTAAACTTCTGCAAATAATTTTCCCGGAAATTTTTTAATTTACCTAAATTTTTTAGATAATTTTTCCAATTCTAATTTTTTCATTTTTTTTACTTTACGGATATTTGAAAATAAATACTCCCTCGTTCAAGAAAAATATTCGCAATAAAAATTACTAAATATCTGCATATATTTTTTGCCAAGATTTTCTATTTTCCTTAAAATTTGAAGAGTTTTGCTCTCGGATCGTCCATAAGAGACTAAATACGAAGTGGTATTATACTAAAAACTAAAAAAAAAGCAGAATAAAATTTCTAAAATGATATTGAATAATGCAGCATTGGCATAAAAATTTTTGTTTTGAAGCACTTATCATGACGAGCATGCATAAAATGAACAAATACAGGAAGAAAAACATATTTCGAAAATGCATTAAATAATACAAATTTCAAAATAATTTTCAATAACACTGAAATACTACACATAGTAAAAAAATTAATCGTTTCCTTCTATCAGACCTAGTCTGGCAAGGTTGAAAGCATCATAATCACTTTGTATCAATCAAAAGATAATAAATAATAATTCCATCATCATTTATACTTTCGATGTCTTTATCTATTCTATGCATCCATCAATGATTCACCTGGCGATGCGAGTGACTATTACATGCTCACGAAGTACCTACATATTGACAGAGCCAGTGAAACTACTGGACATTGAAGGTCAACTTGTGCATCGTCTGCACAGCCTAAGGGCACACGCAGGAAGAAGTCCAGAGATGCAGAAACAGAAACTATCATGCAATGGTAATAGCCTGCCATGCTCACTTGGCAAGTGGTACGAGGAATTCTCTATTTTCTTAAAAATTTCAAGCAGCATCATGATAACCATGTTTTATTATTGCACGCTTTACTCAGAGAGGGATGGTATTTTTATAGAACAATTTAAGGGCTTTAGTTTTAAATTATATCGAACTTGCAAAATCTCAATTTTTTGTACTTAATAGTTAACTAATAGAATTCATAAAATAGTGCAAATATTTTAGAAGTAATAGCCTAAATATTAGGGTTCAAATTTAAAATAATAAATTAACAATATTTTGTGAAAACGGAAATAATAATTTTAAACTAAACGACTTTTTTAAGATTTTTTTTTGGAAATGAGCGAAGCACTCCTTTTTAGGAGAGAGAAGATATTTTACGAAACGGCCTAGCCCATCGTCTCGAGAACATAATCAACACTAGTCCCTATAAGGTGTCACCCAATAGATTTCAAATTTTTGAAATCGGTTTAGCGGTTTTTGAGAAAATGCCGACAAGAAGTCAAATCTTGGCTCACACAGCAATAGAAAGACCTATTTTTTTAATTTTAGTGTCAAATGATTCAGAATGATCAAGAATGATAAGAAGTAATAATATTAGCAAGTAGGATTTGAAAACATAATTCTGGTGAAAATATAAGATTATCATTAAGAAAATGAATAAATAAATAAATAATCCATTAAATGATTTATAAATAATGACAGATATTTATCACGTACGAAAATCCGCTCTTTTTCATATTGTCAACAAACTAAATCTTTAAATATAAATATTTCACCTATATCCGATGACATTAATATAAAGAAAATACAAATTTTATATACAATTGACTATTTAATACATTTGTTAATTATATAGGTTAGTAAAAGTTATAGCAAGATTTTTTAATAATAGATTACCGATTATTCTGTTATATTTATATTATAAATAACGTAAAATGCAAAAGTAAGTCCCTGTCCATGCTAAAGAATCGGAAATTCATGATTCTACAAGACTATTTTTCACTAGTTTTTGCAAAATAATTTTCTTTTACATATTTCAAGACGTTAATTGTAGGTAGTTGTCGATGTCTCACTAGTAATTCGTAACGCTTTTATGTTCAATTATTTTACAAACAAGTTTAAATAATTTAATCGATATATATATATATATATATATATATATATATATATAATTTAGAAAAAAATAGTAGAAGTAAACAATAGAGAATAAAGAGATCTAATTGATGAGCATGTTGTTAATATTATGCATAAGTTTAAAATACGAAATTAAAAAAAAACAATATTTGAATTGATTTACTTTCTATGTAAGTGCTTTATATAACACAATATTTATAACAAAAATCACTCGGCATTTAATGACCTTCACATTTCAATATAATTACAGAAAACACGTTTTTCTAAACAATGAAAACTTTATAAATTTATAACTAAACTTCTGTTGTTACAGTACTAACTCTTGAATTGTTATATCTACCTGTGCGTTAGAACACCTGGTCTGAGACGTTAACTATATTGCCTGGGCTTCAGGCAGAATAAGATAAACTTGCTAAAAATGATTTCAACATTAAGACTTTTAACATTATACTCTCTAGATATAAAATATTGTCGATTGTGGTAAGAAAAGTTTACAGCGGTAGACAAAATTTATGTCAAGAAGTAGGATCAAATCTATAAACTTAGAACGAAAACTGTTTTGTAACCGAAACAAATAAAATTATAATGGGATTATAATCAAATTTTATATATCATTTTATTTTATATTGAATCTATATTTAGCATAAAAATATAAAACGCAAAAACAAAAATGTAATACATTGATAAATCTAGTATTTTATAATATTACCAGTTAATGTACACAATTTGCGTCATATCCACATTAAGATTTCTTTTGTAAACGACACGCAAATATCTAATAATCCTCATGTCAATTTCATAATATTCGTTAGATCAATACTCAGAAACTTGTTGATAATATAAATATTCCGCGAACACATCAATGCATTCATATCAATAACTCCTACACGAATAGGGTGGTGGTACAGTCCTAAACGTATCCACCTTCTATTTGAATTAACCGATAGTCTACCCTTTGACTCATTCCGTAAAACGCAGACATAAACCACCCTCCTGAAGGCTGTTGAGTAACCTTGTCTGGCGACCTTGCACGTTGGAGCTAGACGTCCGTGAAAATACATCGAAAACAGAACAACCACTTTCACTCCTACATCGCATCGCCACTCAAACTCGGGGGTTGCGCCGCGTCCCACCGGTAGCTAAACGGCAAAGCTCGAAGGCGCGAGGGGTGGGTCAAAACGGGTGATGGAACCTTTTATTTACTAATTCTAAAATTCATATAATTCAACAAAAATGTAATAAAATATGGAGTTAACTATCCGAACTAAAGAATTTTAATACTATTTGAGACATTAATAAAAGCGAAAAAACGAAAGAAAAATTAATTATTCCTGTTAACAAATAGATTCAATGATGAAATAAAAGTATATAATAACTAAATCAGTACTTTAAAATATTGGATATAATCCATATATATTTTTAAATTACAACAATAATGATTAAAAATCAATATTACAACAATAAATATTGAAACCATATAATAAAATGTATGAAAAATCTGCAATCAGGAATATGAGTTTTAATTGATTAAAGAAATTATAATTAATTTCAATATAAAAAAATCTCCATTTGAAATTTGAAATGCAAAATACGAAACCGTAAAAATATATAAGTTATCCAATAGTTTTCTTTCCAAAAGCGATGTGAATCTGTGGGGTTAGGCAACCGCAGTCCCAAAAAAGGTAAGTTATTAAACGTTTTTTCCTACACATATGTCCCACAGCTATTCAGAATGGATAGTGATTGAATGTTTTGGTCGCATAAAAAATCTGCAAGGTTTTTCGTTTTGATTTGATAAATGTTTACGTTGTCGTGGGCGTTTTAACAAGATTGAAAATGTTACCATGTGATATAGGTCTTTTGCAAAGCAACGATTGTACATATGAAATTGCAATAGAAAATGTATTGTATATGAAAATTATGAGGGCAATAGAAGTAATATATGCAAAGAACTTTGAAGACATAATACAATGGCAATGTTCTAAACCTTTTTTTTAAATTATAAAAATAATTTTAAATTGTTGTTTTTGAGTTAGAATACAATGTTCTATTTGTTGCCAGTTGTAGCAAAATAATTGTACAATTTTAAAAGAGTTTGTTAGAAGCTGATCTTCGCAAAGGAATGAATTGTGACTTCACATATTATATCAAATATCGATACATCAAATAAACTGTATACATGATCGAGTGAGAATTTTCCATAAAATTTCAAGTTGAATAATATTATATCAAGATCGAAGCACTCAAACAAGTAATCCGCCGATATCTCGCAAAGACATCCAAAGGACTTCTGTATATAGCTACAGACGCAATACATTTCCAATGAGGGTGGTGGAACCATTCTATGAAAAATTAATCAATCAAGCATAAAAAGTCGGCGGGCGTCGCCTGTCGGTCAAAATCTCAGTTCGTTCCTAGTTGTCAAAAACGTGATGCGACTGTTTAGCAGCAAAATGGGTGGTAGTCGGAAAGGAAGAGAGCAACCCCCAGGAGATGTCGGCGGGGGCTCAAGGTCGAGCCCTGACCTAACGTCGCGACGACCAACGATCGATTTGAGCGCAGCGTCGGTGTGAAAATGAAAGTTATAGAGGACGGCGCGCATCGTGTGAATTGCGGACTGGAGCTTTTATAAAGCTCGCTGTCTGGAAGAGGCTTTCATATATGACAAAAGGTGAAAAAATAATTATAGATTCGTTATAAAAACAACGTGATCAAAATAAATTTAAAAATAACTAGTGATCTAGAATGAGATTTTAGAAGTTTGAATATTCAGTTACAACTATTTTGATTGTAACTATTATTACAATATTCATATAAGCGATCGGATTTATTCAACTGAACATCACGCCATCAATATAATAAACCATTTAGATATTATAAGATAATTGATTTATAAACATATATGTTTAGAAGCAAATGCTTGATATTAAACCCATAGAAATGATGAACTTGTGAAATTCAAAATGCAGTGGAATCAATGTACAATCGAAATACTCGTATACATACTTTTGGTTCTCGTGGTGATTCGAATCGCTCCATAAATTGAAATTGCTTGAATTTAGTATAATATTCATCACCATAGAATCACAATAACGTATACATATACTTTAAAAATACTAGATCTCCTCGTATAATGTAATTGGTAATATACCAGGGAGCCGGTTATTTCTTCACCCTTTGTCTTGTCTTTATTGTTAATTTTACGTAGACGTGACGTATAATACAGTTTAGTTGTAGGTTTTTTAGTGGCAGTGACTAGACACCAAGATGGTCCATGATGCCTTAATTCAAAACAGGCGATAAAGAACGAGACTCAAAAAACATGTCTTCAGAAAGAATTCTATATACCCGAATTATTATCACAATACATCCATCTTATATCAATATACTGAGTATACTTTATCGATTCAAATCTATCTATAATTAAAAAAGAATCCATTTCTAAACTTTTATCAATAGCATTACTATTTAAATTTATTACTATTTAAATTGGAAAATAAATCACAAGTAAATATGCGGTGTTGCATGGTGCATGAGAAGAAAAAACAAACTACTAATTGCTAATTATATTTTAGCTTGATTTTATTTTATTTGAGGGCCAATCAGAATATAAAAAACCTTTTGAATAACACAAGCAATATATTAATAGAATATAGTCGTATAGATTATAAGATAAAAAAATCTGAAAGCAATTAATTTCATATTTTTCATGCTACGACGCCATTCTCTTCAAATAACAATTTATCTTCAAAAATACTTCTAAAACCCTATCTTCCAATAAATATTTTTACAATCAATAGGTATATTAAAAAGTATTTATAAAAAGAGTTTTCCAAGACAAAATACCAAAGTCTGTAATACTTTTCAAAAAGCACATCTCCAAGGGACTGTGCATGATAGATTGCTTCTTTAAAACTTGTTTGTTTCTGTCTGCTCCGAGTAAAGGTTTTATGTGTTATGTCTGGTACCTAAGACACCACCAATACGACCGGAACTTCCAAGTTTTATAAGAGGGATGAAGCGAAAATAAAACGTGAGCATGGCAACGGAACGAAAGGGAATGCTAACAGTCAAATAACACCGATGCCAAACGACATGAAATACTAAGCTGACTTTGAATAAAATTTTATGCCCTTGTCAAACATCGAATATTATATGTCTTATAATACCTATATACACTAAGTTATATATAACGCGATCAAAGAGTGTAGGTGTATCGCAAATTGATATTGAAGTGGATGGGTTTATATTAAGGTTAAAAGAGATAAAAGGCAGGGTTTCAACAGAAGGGAAATTATTCAAGTAGTCTCGAGATGAAGTAACACAAAAAGGGCTGAAGCCAAAGATTAAAATTAAATAATTTACAACAAAATTACAAAATTAATTATACAATTTCAATTTAAATAATTTAATGTGTATTTACGAATTATCATTCATGAGCAATGAATCTATATTGTGAGAAGATAGATTTAAGGTACCACTCATTGTGGCGATGTACTAATAAAACTGTAAGTTTTATTATAGTTTTAAATTTTGTGCGATTTTTTAAATTGTGTGTGTGTTGCTGAAGATATTTTATACAATTTTGGCTGGATCAATCGACTATTTTTAGGTGAAAAAATGGAAAAAACCTAAACAATTTAAAATTATGCTTACTAACCACACATATATATATATATATATATATATATATATATCACTTTACTTTAAAAAATTATATAAATATTCTACTAATCATGTTTCTATAATTCGTGTCTCTTTAAAACAATACAGTCTGTAATTTATACTCAAGTTCCATTTTAATGACAAAACAACAGTGATTTAATATCATCACTAAAAGGCATCGTTTTACAAAATCTCTCATGAATAAGTGGCAAATAATTACAAAATCGATATGCCAATCACACTAATTACAACACGGCCGCAATTGACAAGAAGAGCAAAGCATATAATTTCTCTGACAGCGACACGGGTCTTCCCACGGACGAATGCCGATAATTTTCAAGGCGTACCCTACTCAATCAAAATCTGTCTGCCCTGCTTTAGCTCCAAATTATTCAAGATAAAATGACAAAGAGGGTGTTTTAATACGGTTCGGACAGAGGAATGTCACACTGTATATTTTATAAATGCATTACGAACGTCTGAAGCAAAACCGCACGAAACAATTGAGGCGAATTAGGGGATCAGACTTGTAATCAATTCGTGAATGGTGAAATTTATTAACTCTTTTAAAATTTGAGGTTTTGAGAAATTGAGATCATTCAGCTCCGATTAGGAATTGACGTTATAAAGTTATTTAATAGAATTGAAATATAATTCAGATTTTATTTCTTTCTGTCTATTATTATACCAATTATACAAAATAAATTAGCAGCATCTAGTTAGGTATAAATTTTATAAGACTTTTGTGTTCATCTTCTTTTTAAACTTATTTTTATGTAATTATAATGGTCAACAATAATAATAAAAATAAACGAATGGATTAAATATTTATCTAGTTTAAGTACAGAAGAGACACGACCTAGGGAATAAACGAAAAATCGTCAAGGAAAATAAATTGTAAATGTATAACAGCTATATGTTTCTTTACTTTGCCATCTATTTTCGTTTCATGAAAATGAGTGCTTTCAGTTTTAAAATATTTAAAAAAGTGTATGAATATATAAACAAATCGATTGTTTTTAATAGCCTAGAAGAAGATCCCATATCCCCAAAATGTAGAATAAAACATATGCAAAAAATTGAGGAAAGGAGGGGATTCTTGGTCAGCAAATTAATATGATAAATAAATATAAAAAAATCTGTAATAGCAGAAAGAATTGCTAGAATAAGAATACTCTAATACTCTATCATAAAAATATATCATAAAAATTAAAGATGTGGTTGAATATTAACGACATAATCATATAACAAAAAACGACTACAACTGGAAGAATATTTTAAAAACTATATTAGATTTTGGGTCCGAAGTCTCAATTAACTACTAACAGCAGGATACTGGTAAATAAAGTAGTCTTAAAATCAATATGGACTTACGGTATCTCGCTTTGAGGTAGTCAAACCAGCACACATTTTGCAAAGGTCAGAAAATAAAGAATTTAAAAAAATACTAGAGGCGCCCGAATATGTCCCGAATTGACTGATCTACCAGGACTCCAATATGTTCACGGTAACAAAAGAAATCGGAAGACGTGCATTTAAGTAAGACTCAAAAGAAACCCTTTAGATTTTACAAATTAACGTGTAAGGCAAATTTATTATTAATTTTCTGTAAATTTATCTCATCTATTTTCAAACATGAAATGACTAGCACTAGGTAGCATTTTAAAATCTTATATCTACACATTTGTCACCAAATCGATGAATGCCTTACCAGGCATATTGTAATTATATGAAAATTTAAAAAAATCACTACATTACTAAATACTTTATCGATTTTGTTGCATTACTGAATAAAACCTTCAATCATCCTTCGTACTTTAATTATAATTTAAATTAAAAAAATTATCAAATATTATTTAACATGAAAAGTTACATATTTGATCCTAATCATCCTCTTAGTCTCGTAGATAATCGTAGTAGGAAAACCTACTCCAATCATTTATGTGTTGAGTATCGTCGATCGGCCCACCTCGTCGGGCTGGTGGGGCAACCAGACATCTCTGGAGGTGGATATCGGGTAGAGCGGCGCACCGATGCGGGTGCAAATGGGAAAAACTGTGGAAGCAACGCAGGATACGTGACCTTGACCCTGAAGAGACGCGACGTCTCTACTTCAGTAAACGCTCGAGGATTGTCTAGTCTGGTCTGGTTCGTTTGAGTCAGAGAATGACAAATAGGATTTCTAACCCAAACGTGATTTATAGTCGTATGCCGTACACAAAAACGTAATGTATCTGGTAAATAGATCCACGGATAAAAACTGCATACATAACATTTGGATTTTTTGTAACGTACGCCACTGATTGGGACAGATCTTATACATACTACAAATGGAACTTGTATTAATTTGTAAATATTTAAAATAGTTTGTATGATTTACCTATGAAGGTTTGAATTGCGTTGAGATTTCACTATTGTGAACATAGTATATATTTAATAATTTGTACTATAATTATTTATTATTAATGTTGATATAATGTCGATATAAATAAAGGTATTACTATCTACCATATAGGCATTTCGTATTGAAGCATTTTTTTAAGAATAAACATCAAATTTAGGGATGAAAGAAAAAATGAGTCATAAAGGAAAAAAAAAAAATAAAATAAAAAAATCAAAGAATTTTTATCGCAATAATAAATCTCGCAAATAACAAACAAAAATCTGGAATATGAAATTGCTCATTTAGAGTCATTTTTATAGTGAATTCAGAAAATATTTGCAAAACTGAATTTCATACAATAACTAAACAACTTGGATTTGGAAAAAAACGAATTTGAAGAAATTTGTATAATTATATAATGATAATTAACTCACAATTAATTTTAAGTCATAAGGAAGTCCGGCGTCTTATAACCTCTAGATACATATATCGATAATGTAGAAGCTTTATAGATATTAAAAACGTTTCATCAACATCAGAAGATTAGTTGAAGACGATTATGCTTAAATTTCCTAAATCTTGTAAAAAATGTTAGCGCAAAATTATAAATACACAAAATGAGGTAACAAAATTAGTAAGTGCACAAAATATATTCATGATTAGCAAATTTGTCAAAAATAAATTATACCAAAATATATCTATTTAAGAAATACCTACTATACGTTATCATCGAATAATTTTGCATCCAACAAAGCTTTAAAAAAGTAACTTTTATATTTACAAGACAAACCTAATCAATACTGTTAAAGTAAGTATATTTGAAAGGCTTACCGAAAAAAGGCATGCTGCATTACACTAATCTTACCTGAAATAAAAAAGAAACTTTTATTAATTTTTATATAAAAACACTAATAATATATAATATATATATATATATATATATATATATATATATATATATTATGTATTATTTATTTATATATTTATTCATTGTTCATTATATATTAAAGCACGTGTCAAATATTCAAAAAGCATTTTCTAAACAAGTTTTCTATTATATTGCATAGACTTTCCTTCATTATTATTTATGCTTTTAAAATTGTCAAATGTACTTAACATCAACGTGATGTAGAATTATGAAACATCATGTTGAAAACCACCATCACAATCCATCACGCGATAAAGTGTGGAAAAAATTCTGTGGCTAGACTTGCTTCGTAATTGATTCCCATCGGCTCGGCTTTGACAAAGACAAATCGCATTGAGAAAATAACGACCGTATCTCACGATATTCGGAAAACTATGTATTCGTGAAAGGCAGAAGGAAAAATCTTCGAGATTTATTTACAGACATATGTATAGAATGTAATGCCAATAAAACAAAGCTACTTATTACTTGAGTCAAGTGGTAGTATAAAAGGAAAAACGCTTTTTATGGGTCAACCCAGTTTTATTTTAATATAACCGTTGATCAAAAACTCATAGGTACTCAATCAATGGTCAATTCATATGTAATAATGGAAATGATTGAATATTAGCGGCTGAGTTACAGAATTTTAAACATTTGCGAAGGAAATTATAAAACTCAAATCAAAACAACAAGTGAGTCAAAAGTTATTTAAAAATTTACGAGTATCAACTAGTATTGTCCACACTTTATAATTTAGTTAGTTACAAAGAATAGTTTTCCGATAATATAAGGTAATGAGTAGCGTACAGTTTTATAATTAACTAATTAACTCAACAATTTTATTTGTTCTCTGTAAATATGTCGATAACATTATTAATAAAAGAAAAACTTAGAACACATAATTACCAACTAAAAGTTCAAGTGCAATGTTATTAATTATTTTGATAAAATCTATGACTTTGTGACATCACCTTGCGATAAATAGATCACTATGTAAACATTAATTTAATTAATTTTATTGAAAAACAGAATTATATTGAAAACAAAAAGCACATTCATTTATCAAGGTCATAAAAAATGAAATATGTCGATTGATATACAAATTTCAACGTCAGTAATCTTTTCAAGACACTTCAAAGCCGCCAGAATACTTCTTAAACATCATTCGAAATCAAAAATAAAAAAGCAATTGCTACATGTACACAAAGTACTCGACGAGTCTAAGAACACATTTAAACAAGTAAATCTAATCTGCTTATCACAGCCATAACCATTCTCAACAGGCTATTAATATGATAATATTATATCTTAATTTCATAATTTAAAAATAATATTATCTATGCGTGTATTATTTCTCTAAATTGGCTATCTAAATTTTAAATTTGAAAATAAAATGAAGGATGAAGTGAATGAAAATGACTGATGTGTAATTTCATATAACAGCCTCGTCGAATTAAAAAAAACTATATTAACGATAATTTAGGCGTATTTTTTTTATTTCATGAAAATCGACATGGCAAATATCGACCAAAAAAGTACGTCATAATGTAATAAATGATAGATTCAAATTAAAAAATAATTAGTATTTGTTTAACTATACTTATGAATCCTTGAAAAGAAAACTATTAACTGAACGAAAGAAGTTCATAGACCGTTTTTTCACAAACAAAATTACCATAAATATTTTATAAAGCAAACGCCGAAACCTTAGTATGACCTATAAAAGCACAAAAGCTATCGTACAGTCGATCGAGAAAATTAATAAGTACACCACTTATAACGATCAACAACGTATAGTTGTCCCTAGATGGGTTTCTGTATGAAATAGCTAATGGTGTTTGTTCGCATTGTGAAAAATAGAACATCACCTCCATCACCTCCTATCGATCTGTCTACAATATATAACCTACCCTAACCAAGAGTGTGCGTAAGCGGCCGTGAAACGACCTTGCCGTCGCACATCCCAGACCTACACCAAGCTACGCGGAGCAAACCGATAATAGATCTCCATGTTGATAGCGACGCGTAGCAACGCAAATGCGTCGCCTATCGGCATAATATCGCTACGAGCAAACACACGGACGGAGTCGCCGACGCGCGAGTAGACGGCATCAATCAAAGGTGACCGGACAACAAACTGTCACGAACTCCAGAGAGGCACTGGGAAAGGATTCTCGAAAAGATATCTACATTTCGCTATGAGACACTAAGGCCTGAATATGAACATTGACATGAATAATAATAACACAGGTCCACAAAATAAAAATAAATTGTCTGTATTGGGTGTGCGGCATATGGTTTCAAATGTAGTTTTTACAGCTGAACACGAATTTAAATTCAAATTTAGAGGTAAAATTGCAAAACAATTATAAAAAACATAAAAAATTACAAAATCTTCGATCTAGTAATTCTTCTGCATAATGATCAAACTCTTGTAACTTCTGTCGTTTCCTGGTCTTTTCTGCTTTAAATGTGTAATTATCTACTTTTCGAAAACTGCTTTCTTCCTATTTATCATAGCTTTTGGAGACTAACTCCATTGAAAACCTTTGGCATTCATGAAAAAACTGTGTGACGAACAGATAGAGCTATTCTCGGATATCATTTAAATTGTTATCATAAGTGTAATAGCAATTCCTGATTACATCTATCATTTTACATGACAACACGGATGTACCATAAATTACCTAAAAATAATTAGTATTCTATAATCGCACTCACATATAATAATACACTTGTGAAGTAGAAGTGATGTTATTTTAATAATACTACTTGATTTGTATTCTATACGAATAAGAGCTATTGGATGAATAGTCCTCAGTTGTTTACAGTACAAAAAATTTAAATAAAAATACTCGTATAAGCAACCATAAGCCTTAGCTTTTTGGCAATCTCAAGACTACGAACGTATGGAAAGCCGACATCAAAACCAAGACAAACATAAATTATCAAAATAAATTAGGTGCATCAAGAACATATAATCTTCAACAAAAGCTTTTGAGACCCGAACATAACTTATTCTAAAAGAATTGTGAGCAATACCTTCCATTTTAAATAAATATTTAAATATATAAATTTAACTATTTTTAATATTTTTATATAAAGAATATATATCAAAAGTATGTCGAGTGTTCGAAAAAATACATTTTTCTTAAAAATTACTATAAATTTCTCAACAAATTATCGAAAAATGCGTTAACTGAAAAAAGTCCTAGCTAAAACCTATTTAAGATCATGCTTTAGATTTAAGTGGATTTCAACAATATGTTTATTACGTTCGAAAAACCTAGATATGTTTAGACTTTCCAAATCCACATATATTTGTGACAAACAATTTACTTTTCTATTTCTAAAATTCGAGTGCGACGCTGAGGAATAAAATATTATGAACGTGGGTGTCGTTGGCTTGTTTACGTACTTCGTACTAGTCTAGATGTCCTTCGAAGAGTTTCATGCCAATTAATAGCTTTTGACGTCATTTGAAATACAGAAATCCTAGAGTCGCAAGTCATGAATTATTTTATAGTCGTTTATTTACCTAGTATTATTAAGGTAATAACAAGAACGCAATTGACTTAGGTCGCTACTTCTATCGTTGCAAGATGCCATAATAATGACTGTTTTCATTCTACATAATATTTATGCAGATTGTATTAAAAAACTATTTATATAAAGCATCTCAAGTATGATTTCTATACAAAGTCAAATCATGCTAAGTAAACAATTTTTTTCATTTATTTTTAAAAAATTTAATTTGAAAACCATTTAAACACTTTTATTGAAACTGACATTTGAAAAAGTCAGAAGGTAATATAATAATAATTATTATAACAGTATAAATATAATATAGCACTAACCAGGTTATAGTATAATATATTCATGAATAGATATTATTTTATATCATCATTTTATCAAATCAATGTACGCATGAGTCGAAATCAATATTAATCAATATGTACGTGGCGTCTCCACCGGTAACCAAAGCATGCTTTGGGTGACAAACTCATTCCAGCATATTGGATAAAGTTTGTGAGTTTCAAAATTTCCACATATAGATGATATGAAATAGTATATAAATATGATATATAGTTCATGAAAATATATTTTTTAAAAAACGTAAAATATATGCAATTATTTAAAAATAAAATATAATGAAAGTAATTCAAAATTCAAAATGACGCGTAGTAGAATTTATATTTTGCATTTTAAAAGTATATTAAAAACTGATAATATAAATAAACAAAAGTCCAAATTTTCTTTTTTCAGAATAGATATTTCATAATATGAACTTCAATTGTATAATATTCATACTAAGTCTAATCGATTTAATTTTTAAATAATTCTTGGAAAACGTTATTCTACACTTCCGCGTACAAGCATTTACCGTGCATGTTTTCACGAATTCCTTACGTAGAATCAAGCATGAGTAATATTTCTTAGTTATCTGATTCATGAATTGTCCGCATGTTTTGAGGAAAAACTATACAGCGGTTCCTGGAAACGCCCATGCTAATAAGGAAAAACAACCCCTACCCATAGTCGAAAGAATTCGCCGTAAAAATTGTAATGTAATTAAGCTTTTCTTTGAAAGGCAAGGTCGCACGACACTCCTATTCCATCGATCGGTTTCCGAACAATTTAAGTGGGATACCTTCTCGAAATTAAATTCAAATGTTTTTAATTTTTCAAATAATTAATATCAAGTCTTCTCTTAATTTTGTATAATATTTAAAAATTGAGGGACAAATAGAATAATGCATTTTGATTGATTGATAAATAAAGAAATAATCGAATGAAATATGTGTGAAGATAGGAAAATAGAGAAATGACTTTATTGAATTACGAATAAGAAACAAACAAATAAAATATAGGAAAATGGAAATTTTGACAATGTGATTTCCTAGAGCACAGTTTGTTTCATTCAAAGATCAATGATTGTTTCAGATAGCATATGTTCTTCTACTTTTAATTGTATCGCATTATTTTTAATAGTTACTTGAGACGTAAACAGTTATTTTTATTACCCGTAAACAGTAAATCTTTAAATATCTTTATTCTCTTAATTAAAAGACTAAAATTAACCAGTTTGACATAATTCCCATTATGCCCACTTAGCATAATGTAAATTCTGTCTGACACAAAGTAGGGTAGGTCGCGCTGACCTTCAATCCGACCTTGAGCTTTGAAGCTCATGAGTGAGAAGACTTCCATTGAGTGGGAGCTTTTGCCAAATGCGCGCCTATCACCAACGGCGGAGCTTTCGAAGCGAGACTTTCGAGTGCTCGACGCTTTTATTCAATAGTGTTATCATAACACAACGTTGTATGGGATGAGACTGCGAGCTTTAACGAAGTGCTTGAGGTGTGTGACGACGTGTAACAAAACAACCATGTGGTTATTTGAAAATTTGATGAAAATATCGCAAGACGATGTGTGGAAATAGACTGATAATGAACCCTA
>NW_020537324.1:11924702-11965636 GCF_003426905.1 Ctenocephalides felis
GCAAAGCTCGAAGGCGCGAGGAGTGGGTCAAAACGGGTGACGGGTGATGGAACCTTTTATTTACTAATTCTAAAATTCATATAATTCAACAAAAATGTAATAAAATATGGAGTTAATTATCCGAACTAAAGAATTTTAATACTATTTGAGACATTAATAAAAGCGAAAAAACGAAAGAAAAATTAATTATTCCTGTTAACAAATAGATTCAATGATGAAATAAAAGTATAAGTATTAGTAATAACTAAATCAGTACTTTAAAATATTGGATATAATCCATATATATTTTTAAATTACAACAATAATGATTAAAAA
This sequence comes from Ctenocephalides felis, assembly GCF_003426905.1. NCBI lineage: Eukaryota > Metazoa > Arthropoda > Insecta > Siphonaptera > Pulicidae > Ctenocephalides > Ctenocephalides felis. The sequence continues at coordinate 11,925,018 of NW_020537324.1, forward strand.
TCAATATTACAAACAATAAATATTGAAACCATATAATAAAATGTATGAAAAATCTGCAATCAGGAATATGAGTTTTAATTGATTAAAGAAATTATAATTAATTTCAATATAAAAAAATCTCCATTTGAAATTTGAAATGCAAAATACGAAACCGTAAAAATATATAAGTTATCCAATAGTTTTCTTTCCAAAAGCGATGTGAATCTGTGGGGTTAGGCAACCGCAGTCCCAAAAAAGGTAAGTTATTAAACGTTTTTTCCTACACATATGTCCCACAGCTATTCAGAATGGATAGTGATTGAATGTTTTGGTCGCATAAAAAATCTGCAAGGTTTTTCGTTTTGATTTGATAAATGTTTACGTTGTCGTGGGCGTTTTAACAAGATTGAAAATGTTACCATGTGATATAGGTCTTTTGCAAAGCAACGATTGTACATATGAAATTGCAATAGAAAATGTATTGTATATGAAAATTATGAGGGCAATAGAAGTAATATATGCAAAGAACTTTGAAGACATAATACAATGGCAATGTTCTAACCTTTTTTTTAATTATAAAAATAATTTTTAAATTGTTGTTTTTGAGTTAGAATACAATGTTCTATTTGTTGCCAGTTGTAGCAAAATAATTGTACAATTTTAAAAGAGTTTGTTAGAAGCTGATCTTCGCAAAGGAATGAATTGTGACTTCACATATTATATCAAATATCGATACATCAAATAAACTGTATACATGATCGAGTGAGAATTTTCCATAAAATTTCAAGTTGAATAATATTATATCAAGATCGAAGCACTCAAACAAGTAATCCGCCGATATCTCGCAAAGACATCCAAAGGACTTCTGTATATAGCTACAGACGCAATACATTTCCAATGAGGGTGGTGGAACCATTCTATGAAAAATTAATCAATCAAGCATAAAAAGTCGGCGGGCGTCGCCTGTCGGTCAAAATCTCAGTTCGTTCCTAGTTGTCAAAAACGTGATGCGACTGTTTAGCAGCAAAATGGGTGGTAGTCGGAAAGGAAGAGAGCAACCCCCAGGAGATGTCGGCGGGGGCTCAAGGTCGAGCCCTGACCTAACGTCGCGACGACCAACGATCGATTTGAGCGCAGCGTCGGTGTGAAAATGAAAGTTATAGAGGACGGCGCGCATCGTGTGAATTGCGGACTGGAGCTTTTATAAAGCTCGCTGTCTGGAAGAGCCTTTCATATATGACAAAAGGTGAAAAAATAATTATAGATTCGTTATAAAAACAACGTGATCAAAATAAATTTAAAAATAACTAGTGATCTAGAATGAGATTTTAGAAGTTTGAATATTCAGTTACAACTATTTTGATTGTAACTATTATTACAATATTCATATAAGCGATCGGATTTATTCAACTGAACATCACGCCATCAATATAATAAACCATTTAGATATTATAAGATAATTGATTTATAAACATATATGTTTAGAAGCAAATGCTTGATATTAAACCCATAGAAATGATGAACTTGTGAAATTCAAAATGCAGTGGAATCAATGTACAATCGAAATACTCGTATACATACTTTTGGTTCTCGTGGTGATTCGAATCGCTCCATAAATTGAAATTGCTTGAATTTAGTATAATATTCATCACCATAGAATCACAATAACGTATACATATACTTTAAAAATACTAGATCTCCTCGTATAATGTAATTGGTAATATACCAGGGAGCCGGTTATTTCTTCACCCTTTGTCTTGTCTTTATTGTTAATTTTACGTAGACGTGACGTATAATACAGTTTAGTTGTAGGTTTTTTAGTGGCAGTGACTAGACACCAAGATGGTCCATGATGCCTTAATTCAAAACAGGCGATAAAGAACGAGACTCAAAAAACATGTCTTCAGAAAGAATTCTATATACCCGAATTATTATCACAATACATCCATCTTATATCAATATACTGAGTATACTTTATCGATTCAAATCTATCTATAATTAAAAAAGAATCCATTTCTAAACTTTTATCAATAGCATTACTATTTAAATTTATTACTATTTAAATTGGAAAATAAATCACAAGTAAATATGCGGTGTTGCATGGTGCATGAGAAGAAAAAACAAACTACTAATTGCTAATTATATTTTAGCTTGATTTTATTTTATTTGAGGGCCAATCAGAATATAAAAAACCTTTTGAATAACACAAGCAATATATTAATAGAATATAGTCGTATAGATTATAAGATAAAAAAAATCTGAAAGCAATTAATTTCATATTTTTCATGCTACGACGCCATTCTCTTCAAATAACAATTTATCTTCAAAAATACTTCTAAAACCCTATCTTCCAATAAATATTTTTACAATCAATAGGTATATTAAAAAGTATTTATAAAAAGAGTTTTCCAAGACAAAATACCAAAGTCTGTAATACTTTTCAAAAAGCACATCTCCAAGGGACTGTGCATGATAGATTGCTTCTTTAAAACTTGTTTGTTTCTGTCTGCTCCGAGTAAAGGTTTTATGTGTTATGTCTGGTACCTAAGACACCACCAATACGACCGGAACTTCCAAGTTTTATAAGAGGGATGAAGCGAAAATAAAACGTGAGCATGGCAACGGAACGAAAGGGAATGCTAACAGTCAAATAACACCGATGCCAAACGACATGAAATACTAAGCTGACTTTGAATAAAATTTTATGCCCTTGTCAAACATCGAATATTATATGTCTTATAATACCTATATACACTAAGTTATATATAACGCGATCAAAGAGTGTAGGTGTATCGCAAATTGATATTGAAGTGGATGGGTTTATATTAAGGTTAAAAGAGATAAAAGGCAGGGTTTCAACAGAAGGGAAATTATTCAAGTAGTCTCGAGATGAAGTAACACAAAAAGGGCTGAAGCCAAAGATTAAAATTAAATAATTTACAACAAAATTACAAAATTAATTATACAATTTCAATTTAAATAATTTAATGTGTATTTACGAATTATCATTCATGAGCAATGAATCTATATTGTGAGAAGATAGATTTAAGGTACCACTCATTGTGGCGATGTACTAATAAAACTGTAAGTTTTATTATAGTTTTAAATTTTGTGCGATTTTTTAAATTGTGTGTGTGTTGCTGAAGATATTTTATACAATTTTGGCTGGATCAATCGACTATTTTTAGGTGAAAAAATGGAAAAAACCTAAACAATTTAAAATTATGCTTACTAACCACACATATATATATATATATATATATCACTTTACTTTAAAAAATTATATAAATATTCTACTAATCATGTTTCTATAATTCGTGTCTCTTTAAAACAATACAGTCTGTAATTTATACTCAAGTTCCATTTTAATGACAAAACAACAGTGATTTAATATCATCACTAAAATGCATCGTTTTACAAAATCTCTCATGAATAAGTGGCAAATAATTACAAAATCGATATGCCAATCACACTAATTACAACACGGCCGCAATTGACAAGAAGAGCAAAGCATATAATTTCTCTGACAGCGACACGGGTCTTCCCACGGACGAATGCCGATAATTTTCAAGGCGTACCCTACTCAATCAAAATCTGTCTGCCCTGCTTTAGCTCCAAATTATTCAAGATAAAATGACAAAGAGGGTGTTTTAATACGGTTCGGACAGAGGAATGTCACACTGTATATTTTATAAATGCATTACGAACGTCTGAAGCAAAACCGCACGAAACAATTGAGGCGAATTAGGGGATCAGACTTGTAATCAATTCGTGAATGGTGAAATTTATTAACTCTTTTAAAATTTGAGGTTTTGAGAAATTGAGATCATTCAGCTCCGATTAGGAATTGACGTTATAAAGTTATTTAATAGAATTGAAATATAATTCAGATTTTATTTCTTTCTGTCTATTATTATACCAATTATACAAAATAAATTAGCAGCATCTAGTTAGGTATAAATTTTATAAGACTTTTGTGTTCATCTTCTTTTTAAACTTATTTTTATGTAATTATAATGGTCAACAATAATAATAAAAATAAACGAATGGATTAAATATTTATCTAGTTTAAGTACAGAAGAGACACGACCTAGGGAATAAACGAAAAATCGTCAAGGAAAATAAATTGTAAATGTATAACAGCTATATGTTTCTTTACTTTGCCATCTATTTTCGTTTCATGAAAATGAGTGCTTTCAGTTTTAAAATATTTAAAAAAGTGTATGAATATATAAACAAATCGATTGTTTTTAATAGTCTTTAAAAATATTATATCCCACATCCCCAAAATGTAAAAAAATGCAAAAAAAGATGAGGAAAGGAGGGAATTCTTGGTCAGCAAATTAATATGATAAATAAATATAAAAAAATCTGTAATAGCAGAAAGAATTGCTAGAATAAGAATACTCTAATACTCTATCATAAAAATATATCATAAAAATTAAAGATGTGGTTGAATATTAACGACATAATCATATAACAAAAAACGACTACAACTGGAAGAATATTTTAAAAACTATATTAGATTTTGGGTCCGAAGTCTCAATTAACTACTAACAGCAGGATACTGGTAAATAAAGTAGTCTTAAAATCAATATGGACTTACGGTATCTCGCTTTGAGGTAGTCAAACCAGCACACATTTTGCAAAGGTCAGAAAATAAAGAATTTAAAAAAATACTAGAGGCGCCCGAATATGTCCCGAATTGACTGATCTACCAGGACTCCAATATGTTCACGGTAACAAAAGAAATCGGAAGACGTGCATTTAAGTAAGACTCAAAAGAAACCCTTTAGATTTTACAAATTAACGTGTAAGGCAAATTTATTATTAATTTTCTGTAAATTTATCTCATCTATTTTCAAACATGAAATGACTAGCACTAGGTAGCATTTTAAAATCTTATATCTACACATTTGTCACCAAATCGATGAATGCCTTACCAGGCATATTGTAATTATATGAAAATTTAAAAAAATCACTACATTACTAAATACTTTATCGATTTTGTTGCATTACTGAATAAAACCTTCAATCATCCTTCGTACTTTAATTATAATTTAAATTAAAAAAATTATCAAATATTATTTAACATGAAAAGTTACATATTTGATCCTAATCATCCTCTTAGTCTCGTAGATAATCGTAGTAGGAAAACCTACTCCAATCATTTATGTGTTGAGTATCGTCGATCGGCCCACCTCGTCGGGCTGGTGGGGCAACCAGACATCTCTGGAGGTGGATATCGGGTAGAGCGGCGCACCGATGCGGGTGCAAATGGGAAAAACTGTGGAAGCAACGCAGGATACGTGACCTTGACCCTGAAGAGACGCGACGTCTCTACTTCAGTAAACGCTCGAGGATTGTCTAGTCTGGTCTGGTTCGTTTGAGTCAGAGAATGACAAATAGGATTTCTAACCCAAACGTGATTTATAGTCGTATGCCGTACACAAAACGTAATGTATCTGGTAAATAGATCCACGGATAAAAACTGCATACATAACATTTGGATTTTTTGTAACGTACGCCACTGATTGGGACAGATCTTATACATACTACAAATGGAACTTGTATTAATTTGTAAATATTTAAAATAGTTTGTATGATTTACCTATGAAGGTTTGAATTGCGTTGAGATTTCACTATTGTGAACATAGTATATATTTAATAATTTGTACTATAATTATTTATTATTAATGTTGATATAATGTCGATATAAATAAAGGTATTACTATCTACCATATAGGCATTTCGTATTGAAGCATTTTTTTAAGAATAAACATCAAATTTAGGGATGAAAGAAAAAATGAGTCATAAAGAAAAAAAAAAAATAAAATAAAAAAATCAAAGAATTTTTATCGCAATAATAAATCTCGCAAATAACAAACAAAAATCTGGAATATGAAATTGCTCATTTAGAGTCATTTTTATAGTGAATTCAGAAAATATTTGCAAAACTGAATTTCATACAATAACTAAACAACTTGGATTTGGAAAAAAACGAATTTGAAGAAATTTGTATAATTATATAATGATAATTAACTCACAATTAATTTTAAGTCATAAGGAAGTCCGGCGTCTTATAACCTCTAGATACATATATCGATAATGTAGAAGCTTTATAGATATTAAAAACGTTTCATCAACATCAGAAGATTAGTTGAAGACGATTATGCTTAAATTTCCTAAATCTTGTAAAAAATGTTAGCGCAAAATTATAAATACACAAAATGAGGTAACAAAATTAGTAAGTGCACAAAATATATTCATGATTAGCAAATTTGTCAAAAATAAATTATACCAAAATATATCTATTTAAGAAATACCTACTATACGTTATCATCGAATAATTTTGCATCCAACAAAGCTTTAAAAAAGTAACTTTTATATTTACAAGACAAACCTAATCAATACTGTTAAAGTAAGTATATTTGAAAGGCTTACCGAAAAAAGGCATGCTGCATTACACTAATCTTACCTGAAATAAAAAAGAAACTTTTATTAATTTTTATATAAAAACACTAATAATATATATATATATATATATATATATATATTATGTATTATTTATTTATATATTTATTCATTGTTCATTATATATTAAAGCACGTGTCAAATATTCAAAAAGCATTTTCTAAACAAGTTTTCTATTATATTGCATAGACTTTCCTTCATTATTATTTATGCTTTTAAAATTGTCAAATGTACTTAACATCAACGTGATGTAGAATTATGAAACATCATGTTGAAAACCACCATCACAATCCATCACGCGATAAAGTGTGGAAAAAATTCTGTGGCTAGACTTGCTTCGTAATTGATTCCCATCGGCTCGGCTTTGACAAAGACAAATCGCATTGAGAAAATAACGACCGTATCTCACGAGATTCGGAAAACTATGTATTCGTGAAAGGCAGAAGGAAAAATCTTCGAGATTTATTTACAGACATATGTATAGAATGTAATGCCAATAAAACAAAGCTACTTATTACTTGAGTCAAGTGGTAGTATAAAAGGAAAAACGCTTTTTATGGGTCAACCCAGTTTTATTTTAATATAACCGTTGATCAAAAACTCATAGGTACTCAATCAATGGTCAATTCATATGTAATAATGGAAATGATTGAATATTAGCGGCTGAGTTACAGAATTTTAAACATTTGCGAAGGAAATTATAAAACTCAAATCAAAACAACAAGTGAGTCAAAAGTTATTTAAAAATTTACGAGTATCAACTAGTATTGTCCACACTTTATAATTTAGTTAGTTACAAAGAATAGTTTTCCGATAATATAAGGTAATGAGTAGCGTACAGTTTTATAATTAACTAATTAACTCAACAATTTTATTTGTTCTCTGTAAATATGTCGATAACATTATTAATAAAAGAAAAACTTAGAACACATAATTACCAACTAAAAGTTCAAGTGCAATGTTATTAATTATTTTGATAAAATCTATGACTTTGTGACATCACCTTGCGATAAATAGATCACTATGTAAACATTAATTTAATTAATTTTATTGAAAAACAGAATTATATTGAAAACAAAAAGCACATTCATTTATCAAGGTCATAAAAAATGAAATATGTCGATTGATATACAAATTTCAACGTCAGTAATCTTTTCAAGACACTTCAAAGCCGCCAGAATACTTCTTAAACATCATTCGAAATCAAAAATAAAAAAGCAATTGCTACATGTACACAAAGTACTCGACGAGTCTAAGAACACATTTAAACAAGTAAATCTAATCTGCTTATCACAGCCATAACCATTCTCAACAGGCTATTAATATGATAATATTATATCTTAATTTCATAATTTAAAAATAATATTATCTATGCGTGTATTATTTCTCTAAATTGGCTATCTAAATTTTAAATTTGAAAATAAAATGAAGGATGAAGTGAATGAAAATGACTGATGTGTAATTTCATATAACAGCCTCGTCGAATTAAAAAAAACTATATTAACGATAATTTAGGCGTATTTTTTTTATTTCATGAAAATCGACATGGCAAATATCGACCAAAAAAGTACGTCATAATGTAATAAATGATAGATTCAAATTAAAAAATAATTAGTATTTGTTTAACTATACTTATGAATCCTTGAAAAGAAAACTATTAACTGAACGAAAGAAGTTCATAGACCGTTTTTTCACAAACAAAATTACCATAAATATTTTATAAAGCAAACGCCGAAACCTTAGTATGACCTATAAAAGCACAAAAGCTATCGTACAGTCGATCGAGAAAATTAATAAGTACACCACTTATAACGATCAACAACGTATAGTTGTCCCTAGATGGGTTTCTGTATGAAATAGCTAATGGTGTTTGTTCGCATTGTGAAAAATAGAACATCACCTCCATCACCTCCTATCGATCTGTCTACAATATATAACCTACCCTAACCAAGAGTGTGCGTAAGCGGCCGTGAAACGACCTTGCCGTCGCACATCCCAGACCTACACCAAGCTACGCGGAGCAAACCGATAATAGATCTCCATGTTGATAGCGACGCGTAGCAACGCAAATGCGTCGCCTATCGGCATAATATCGCTACGAGCAAACACACGGACGGAGTCGCCGACGCGCGAGTAGACGGCATCAATCAAAGGTGACCGGACAACAAACTGTCACGAACTCCAGAGAGGCACTGGGAAAGGATTCTCGAAAAGATATCTACATTTCGCTATGAGACACTAAGGCCTGAATATGAACATTGACATGAATAATAATAACACAGGTCCACAAAATAAAAATAAATTGTCTGTATTGGGTGTGCGGCATATGGTTTCAAATGTAGTTTTTACAGCTGAACACGAATTTAAATTCAAATTTAGAGGTAAAATTGCAAAACAATTATAAAAAACATAAAAAATTACAAAATCTTCGATCTAGTAATTCTTCTGCATAATGATCAAACTCTTGTAACTTCTGTCGTTTCCTGGTCTTTTCTGCTTTAAATGTGTAATTATCTACTTTTCGAAAACTGCTTTCTTCCTATTTATCATAGCTTTTGGAGACTAACTCCATTGAAAACCTTTGGCATTCATGAAAAAACTGTGTGACGAACAGATAGAGCTATTCTCGGATATCATTTAAATTGTTATCATAAGTGTAATAGCAATTCCTGATTACATCTATCATTTTACATGACAACACGGATGTACCATAAATTACCTAAAAATAATTAGTATTCTATAATCGCACTCACATATAATAATACACTTGTGAAGTAGAAGTGATGTTATTTTAATAATACTACTTGATTTGTATTCTATACGAATAAGAGCTATTGGATGAATAGTCCTCAGTTGTTTACAGTACAAAAAATTTAAATAAAAATACTCGTATAAGCAACCATAAGCCTTAGCTTTTTGGCAATCTCAAGACTACGAACGTATGGAAAGCCGACATCAAAACCAAGACAAACATAAATTATCAAAATAAATTAGGTGCATCAAGAACATATAATCTTCAACAAAAGCTTCTTTGAGACCCGAACATAACTTATTCTAAAAGAATTGTGAGCAATACCTTCCATTTTTAAATAAATATTTAAATATATAAATTTAACTATTTTTAATATTTTTATATAAAGAATATATATCAAAAGTATGTCGAGTGTTCGAAAAAATACATTTTTCTTAAAAATTACTATAAATTTCTCAACAAATTATCGAAAAATGCGTTAACTGAAAAAAGTCCTAGCTAAAACCTATTTAAGATCATGCTTTAGATTTAAGTGGATTTCAACAATATGTTTATTACGTTCGAAAAACCTAGATATGTTTAGACTTTCCAAATCCACATATATTTGTGACAAACAATTTACTTTTCTATTTCTAAAATTCGAGTGCGACGCTGAGGAATAAAATATTATGAACGTGGGTGTCGTTGGCTTGTTTACGTACTTCGTACTAGTCTAGATGTCCTTCGAAGAGTTTCATGCCAATTAATAGCTTTTGACGTCATTTGAAATACAGAAATCCTAGAGTCGCAAGTCATGAATTATTTTATAGTCGTTTATTTACCTAGTATTATTAAGGTAATAACAAGAACGCAATTGACTTAGGTCGCTACTTCTATCGTTGCAAGATGCCATAATAATGACTGTTTTCATTCTACATAATATTTATGCAGATTGTATTAAAAAACTATTTATATAAAGCATCTCAAGTATGATTTCTATACAAAGTCAAATCATGCTAAGTAAACAATTTTTTTCATTTATTTTTAAAAAATTTAATTTGAAAACCATTTAAACACTTTTATTGAAACTGACATTTGAAAAAGTCAGAAGGTAATATAATAATAATTATTATAACAGTATAAATATTATAATATAGCACTAACCAGGTTATAGTATAATATATTCATGAATAGATATTATTTTATATCATCATTTTATCAAATCAATGTACGCATGAGTCGAAATCAATATTAATCAATATGTACGTGGCGTCTCCACCGGTAACCAAAGCATGCTTTGGGTGACAAACTCATTCCAGCATATTTGGATAAAGTTTGTGAGTTTCAAAATTTCCACATATAGATGATATGAAATAGTATATAAATATGATATATAGTTCATGAAAATATATTTTTTAAAAAACGTAAAATATATGCAATTATTTAAAAATAAAATATAATGAAAGTAATTCAAAATTCAAAATGACGCGTAGTAGAATTTATATTTTGCATTTTAAAAGTATATTAAAAACTGATAATATAAATAAACAAAAGTCCAAATTTTCTTTTTTCAGAATAGATATTTCATAATATGAACTTCAATTGTATAATATTCATACTAAGTCTAATCGATTTAATTTTTAAATAATTCTTGGAAAACGTTATTCTACACTTCCGCGTACAAGCATTTACCGTGCATGTTTTCACGAATTCCTTACGTAGAATCAAGCATGAGTAATATTTCTTAGTTATCTGATTCATGAATTGTCCGCATGTTTTGAGGAAAAACTATACAGCGGTTCCTGGAAACGCCCATGCTAATAAGGAAAAACAACCCCTACCCATAGTCGAAAGAATTCGCCGTAAAATATTGTAATGTAATTAAGCTTTTCTTTGAAAGGCAAGGTCGCACGACACTCCTATTCCATCGATCGGTTTCCGAACAATTTAAGTGGGATACCTTCTCGAAAATTAAATTCAAATGTTTTTAATTTTTCAAATAATTAATATCAAGTCTTCTCTTAATTTTGTATAATATTTAAAAATTGAGGGACAAATAGAATAATGCATTTTTGATTGATTGATAAATAAAGAAATAATCGAATGAAATATGTGTGAAGATAGGAAAAATAGAGAAATGACTTTATTGAATTACGAATAAAGAAACAAACAAATAAAATATAGGAAAATGGAAATTTTGACAATGTGATTTCCTAGAGCACAGTTTGTTTCATTCAAAGATCAATGATTGTTTCAGATAGCATATGTTCTTCTACTTTTAATTGTATCGCATTATTTTTAATAGTTACTTGAGACGTAAACAGTTATTTTTATTACCCGTAAACAGTAAATCTTTAAATATCTTTATTCTCTTAATTAAAAGACTAAAATTAACCAGTTTGACATAATTCCCATTATGCCCACTTAGCATAATGTAAATTCTGTCTGACACAAAGTAGGGTAGGTCGCGCTGACCTTCAATCCGACCTTGAGCTTTGAAGCTCATGAGTGAGAAGACTTCCATTGAGTGGGAGCTTTTGCCAAATGCGCGCCTATCACCAACGGCGGAGCTTTCGAAGCGAGACTTTCGAGTGCTCGACGCTTTTATTCAATAGTGTTATCATAACACAACGTTGTATGGGATGAGACTGCGAGCTTTAACGAAGTGCTTGAGGTGTGTGACGACGTGTAACAAAACAACCATGTTGTTTATTTGAAAATTTGATGAAAATATCGCAAGACGATGTGTGGAAATAGACTGATAATGAACCTATTTACATCATATATATATATATATATATATATATATATATATAATATTTTTAATATCATTAAACTAATACTGATCAGCTAATAATCTCAAGAAAATATCTATTGCTCTTATATCCATTTATGTTTCCGCAGAGCAAATTGAAAATTGCTAATTTTAAAAATTTTATAATTTTATGGTATTATTTCACATAGTTTTCTACCAAGTTCCTCCAAAGATTTGTTGTAATTTGTCTCATAAAATTACATAAAATGAAAGCATTTGATAGAATTATTTCCAAAAATATGTTAACAACAATAACTCATACAATTAGCAAATAAACACACTGTATAAATATAGAACATTACATTTCCCATAGAAAACCGTTAGCAAAAATAGTAATTAGATATTCTGATACTGATATTTTCATATTATTATATTTATTATTTACGCAGTAGCATGTTTTCAATATAACGAAAATAAGACAATGTGTAGGCGCGTATTAAATATTTGACGGTGATAGAAATATTTACCAGAATATAAAGCATCAAGGTAACGTTGTGCTAATGGAAAGAAAATTGTTGTCAAGCACGCACCATGACCTTACACAATGAGCAATGACATGTTTCAAGGAAAATATCTCATCCCCAATAAGAAAATTATGAAAGAAAAATTAATCATATTAGAAAAGATACCTGTATGGTGAAAAATTTCAATTTAAATAGGTAATTTACATTTCAATATTTTCTAGCTCTCAAATGACAAGTAAACAAAAATTAGTAGAATTATGACAATTTGACAAAAGTCAATTTAAATCAAATCGAGGCAACCTCATGTTGCAATTGTTTCGAGAGATTTAATTAAATCATATAAAAAAATATTCTATACGAAATGAATATCGTTAAGTGAAATTCTAAATTGGGAAATAAATCTTCACATTTTAACAGTAAAGATTTTAACATCAGAGCTAGTAATTTTTGTATGTCAATGCATTGGTAAGTAATTCAAATAATTATGTTTTATATAAAAGTTCAAGTTATGCGTAGTTTTAATAAATGTGGTATTTGAAAACAGTAACAGTAATACAGTAATTATTTAAATAAATGTAAGACAATGATATTTATAGAATAAGACATAATTTAGGCATTATAGCATACAATATTCATTTGATCAATTTGACAATGCAGTATAAGTAATTTTTTCCAGATCCTCAAAATGAAGTTCCTAGGGATGCACTCTTCCATAGGAAGCTTATCTTTCCCAAAACTCATCAACCCGAGATCGAATCATGCCAAACAATCAAAAACTCAAGGAGAAGCACGAAGAAAACTATCTAGCAAGCCATTTTTGAAATTCATGACATCCACTGCACTATGCACATTTGTGCTCAAGCAAACCAGACATATAAAATTAATCTTGATATAAAATGTATCAGTTCTATTAATTCAGCACGCAGATTCGTTATGTCAAAAGTTTTAGAAATACAATTGTGCAACTGTTGATACATTCAAGAATACTTATATAAAAATGGCTAAACTCATTAGCAAATTGAAACAATTCAGTATTATACAAGACAGCTGGCTGCTTTCATCCAAATGGCAAATTATATTGTAAAAAATATTGTATAAATTAAATCTTTTTTCAAATACACTGCTATGAAAAATGCATTCATAATCTCTCATTATGCTAATTTCGAGTATGTGCAAAACTGTAGTAGAAATATTTTCACACATTAATTTCAAATAATGTGCCCTGTTTTAATAATCTACAAAAAAATCTACTGCATGTGTATGATTTTTTTTCTGTTGCTGTTTCTTAACATTTCTTGCTCATTTTTTGTTATAATAATAATAAACATAAGCGATAAAGCTCAATCAGTGATAAAAAAGTAAATTTTAGAACTTCGTGAGGGTTTAACAAATCAATGATTTCATAAATCAAAGTAAGATTTAGCCAAAGTCTTACCGGCTTGAATGTCTAAAATAGCGTTGAGTTCAAATCAAATGTTAATTGATTTTTCAAGGTATTATTAGTTGATCTTAATAACAAATGATCCTGATAAGATGCTTTACTAAATATTGATCGATACGTAAAAAAATTGATTGATAATATAGTTGTAAGTTGATCAAACAACAAGAATCAAATCATGTCAACAGATGGTGAATTGATAATTACCAATGATGATGCTCCAATTTGAAAAAAAATAATGTCAATCATGCAGCAGCTAAGATAGTATATGACTTTATAAAACATTACCATATCAACTTAATAATAAAAGTATATGGAATAATATTTGCATTTCGAACTCGATCATTTTTGGGTGTTTCTAGTAAACTAAAATCATTGAGTCTTCAACTAGAAATGTGTATCACATTATAACGTGTGAAATGACTATCAATTTCAGGGGCGGCTGTTTGTCGATCATAATTCATTACCAGCAGCCAGTATGTTTAGCACTTGATTTAACCTCTAGTCTATGTCGGTGTTAACATGAAACGCTACTAATGAAGATACTTTCGCCCTATAATGCTTCGCCTTGAATTATTCTGATGCGACCTCTCGAGATGAGCGTTTTGTTATTAGTCTTTAGTGTTCCAGGGTCGTTGTTTACGAATATCTAAGATTCTATTAACTCGTATAGACATGCTTTATGATGTACACAGAGTATCAGAATACAAAATTGATACAGGTTATAATAATGGCTATAGGATGGAATCGAGACGCATAGTAGAAACGGATTTTGTTACAAAACTATGTTATACTATATGCAGATTGCAGAATGTTATTGATAATATTATAAAGAAAATATGAGTTATTCTAATAAATATTTTTACGTAACCAAAGATTATTTATTGGAAAACCGAAGCATATACTTTTCAGAACATCAGTTAAAAAATAAAATGAGAACAATGCGCAGAAAATAAAACCGCATAAACATTTCCTTACAAGTAGACCCTTAGGTTTACTGTTCTGAAATTATGATGAAACTTCGCACAGTGATAGAGTTCATAGTCAAACCGATTACCTTGAATTATTATGAGCCTATTAAAAGTGGTTTAATTATACAAAATAATTAAACTTGCAAAATATATACCGAGCGTTATATAGTACACTTACAGTGTTCCATATCAATATGTATTGGCTCTTTATTTTTTATCGGGTTCTTAAATAAAAAAAGTTAAAAATGATTGGATTCATATCCTGTCAGTGTATATTTTTTTAAATTATTTTTATATTTGTATAGTAAAAATTCATAAGCAAATACATAGCAATAAAATATTGTCAAAAATATTTATAATTATTGACTCATTCCATATATTTTACCTTTTAATATTTTTAATAAAAACTTCTTAATATTTGTTTAC
Source organism: Ctenocephalides felis (assembly GCF_003426905.1). Taxonomy (NCBI): domain Eukaryota; kingdom Metazoa; phylum Arthropoda; class Insecta; order Siphonaptera; family Pulicidae; genus Ctenocephalides; species Ctenocephalides felis. Next base: position 11,940,316 of record NW_020537324.1, read on the forward strand.
ATAATATTGATATGCCTTTTTGATAAAATAATGCCTTTTATCATTAATTATTTCATTTTTCTTATCTTTAAGTTTCATTCATTAATGCTATTTCACTTGATTTGATTCTTAGTTTTAGTAATATTTAATACCAAGCATTAGTGTTATATTTAATACCAAAATAAGTGATTGCCGAAAAAAACTTCTTGAAACCAATATTCCACTTCACAAACAACTGTTAAATTCTACAAAAAAATCCCAAATAATCTAAACCATTCCTACGCCTAACTACTAAATAAATTTACATCTTTTTTATTAAAATATGTCCAAAATTCTTAATGCATTAAAAGCATTTTCAACACAGCAGTAGCAACTGTTAGATGCTCATTCGACATAAAGTATTAATTATCACAGAATTGGATAAAAAACGAACCAAGAATAAAAAAATACAAGAAATAAGATATATCCTGAATTCCCCCGAGGAAGATAGAGTGTGTACTAGAATCCATAAACACTCGATGCAAATATGCGAAAGACGTGTTAAGTCTCAAGTGGCCCTAGAACACTTGACGCAACAAGTGTCATATGACAAAGCAGCCGACGCGACGCTGTTCGAGATGTTCAGATACACATATTTCTATATTTGAAACCAATACTTTTTATGAAGAGATTTGTAATAAAATAAGATATTGGAATAGGCTTAGAGCCCGCGGGTAAAAAAGTCCACCGGCATTATCTCAATAACGAGTAAATTAAAAAAAAACGATACTATTTTAAAGTAGAGGATAGAAGTAGACACTATTAAAAACCAGAGGGTGTCGAATTAGTGGAATGTTCGGATTATAGTGAAAAATTCATAAGATATTAGCAAAAGCGGTAAAATTTCCAACTGACTTCAAAAAAATTGTCCAACTTTTTGATCGCTAGGGCTGTCGGATGATTGGAAGTGTCGGTGTAGCCAAGTGTCAGATTAGCGAGATGATACTGTATTTTGTTTCGTGTTTTTTTTTTTCTTTTTCGTTTTTAAATTTTTAAAGTAGAGGATAAAAGATGTGTAACTAGCCAACGCTTTAATTCAAGAGACGCAGCGAAATAAACGGCCACATTGTAAATTTTTTAACGAAAGTAGAGTAGAGCAGAATTTAGCCAATCCGACACTATTAAAAACCAGAGGGTGTCGGATTAGTGAAATGTTCGGATTATAGTGAAAAACTCATAAAATATTAGCAATAGAAGTAAAATTTCCAACTGACATCAAAAAAATTGTCCAACGTTTTGATCGCTGGGGGTGTCGGATTATTGGATGTGTCGGTCTATCAAAGTGTCGGATTAGCAAAATTATACTGTATTTTGCTTCGTGTTTTTTTTCTTTTTCGTTTTTAAAGTTTTAAAGTAGAGGGTAGTAGATGCGTAACCAACCAACGCTTTAATTTAGGAGACGCAGCGAAATAAACGGCCACATTGTCTATTTTTCTAACAAAAGTGCAGCAGAATCTCGTTAATCCAAAGCTATTAAATACCAGAGGATGTCGGATTAGTAGAAAATTCTGATTACTGGATTATAGTAGAAAACTCATAAGATATTGGAAATAGCGAAAAAATTTCCAGCTGACTTCCAAAAAATTGCCCAGCGTTTTAATCGCCAGAAATGTCGGATTATTGGAAGTGTCGGATTAGCGAGATTATATTTTATTTTGTTTTTTTGCTTTCTTCAATTTGAGAAGTGTTATTAAGTTTACGACACCTGTATATATATTTTAAGTATGCGTTATTTATTAGTTTTGTAAGTTATTTATTTAATTTTTATTATATATTATATATTATTTTAATTATTGTTATTTAAAATCATAGATTCAACAGATATATACTCTAGAATAGCTTAGTTGCGCTTGGGGTAAAAAGAACCAATCAAAGATGTAATCAATAAAAAAATAGTAAATTAAAAAAGTAAAATACATGGAAAAAAAAATCTGCAATGATAAATGAGCTGGGAACTTTACTGAATATAGTTATATAGTAGTTTGATATGTATTATATGTTGTGATGTAAGTTTTTGTTTTCACAGAAAAATTGCTGTAAGTTAAATTGAACCTTTATGCCCCGCTCTACTCTATATTTATAGTATTTTATCGGAGCAATATTTATCAGATTTTGCAGAGCAATTATTCTTTGCAATAACAATTTGGTTACAAGACATCTTGCATATATATATATATATATATATATATATATATATATATATATGTATATATATATATATATATATGTGTGTGTGTGTGTGTGAGTGTGTGTATGTATGTATATTTATACATACATATGTATATATACATATATCATTTTCGAAAAGATCAAGTAGTAAAATCATTAGAACACGACCTCGCATATAGGTCGTCGGCCATAAATTCAAAGTCGACTTCCCCTTGTTTCATTACTAATTATTTTTCTAAGCGGTTCTATGTTAAATAAAACAAACTATATTTAGACTAACAACCCAAAAATCTATGTGCGATGCTATCACGTTGTACACATCCGTTGTTATTGACTTATTTTTTAGTCACTTTATTTAGTTTACTAAAAAAATCACGTTTCTAACACGAAATTAATAAATTGTTTGCAGTAGTGACTATTTATCATCATAACGAACTTACATAAATTGCTATAAATATGAAATAAATACAAAAATACTCCAAATAAATAAAAAAAATCATTCAAATTCTTATCGGATATGTTCAATTTCAATAAGTTCAATTAACTAATAATATTAAATTATAAGTAAGAATATTCATAATATATATGGAAAAAATACAAAACATGTACACATGTTTATACGAAACTTTAAAAAAATTGTGATGACTAGGCACCATGAAGATGATTGAAATATATCAAGAAAGTTAATTTACAATTTTTAGCGGATATTATGCTCGTCATTTCCACTTTTAATTCTGTAGATATTTATATATACACATGGGTTTTTGCAACATCTTATTCGAAATTCTTACGAAATTTTTAAATAGTATGAATTATAAACAAGTTATTTGAATGTATTAATTAATAAAATAATATATTAATAATATATAAATAATATATTCATATAAAATATATTAATAAATTAATGAATTATAGATTAATAATAATAACGTTTTAAATGAATGAAGTTTTATGAACTTCTCGATATGTGTAATTTATCGAATTAATCAAAAACAATAAGATTTATTTATTCAGATAGAATTTTCAACTCAATTTCGAAAATAAGATTTTCGCTATCCCTAAAAGCTAACCAGCTATATTACCTGATGATATCTTTCGAACAACTGCAAAAGTTACAAAATTAGTTCAAGATGTTTAGTAAAAACGTGGACGAAAGATTTTGAACTTTTTCTGCTAATTCTAAAGAAACGTCTTGGCCAATTGTCGCGTAAATTGAAGTGCTTAGCAAGTTGCATCGAAAGGCTTTTTGAAATCGGTTCAGTCGTTTTTGAGAAAAGGTTGATGATGGGTCAAAAATTGGTTCACATACATACACATACTTTTCCCAATTTTGGTCTCTAACGATTCAGAAGAACTTGAAAAACAAAAAATCAGCAATACGAAGTTTTTGGAAAAAACAGACTTCTCCTTTGGGAAGAATCATTATATTCGATTAAATAGTAGGCATATAAATATGTAAAGGTAAATAATCTGAAAATAGATCTTATTCACTCTTATCATGTGTACAATAGTTCATAAGATTACATAGTACCTTGATTTTTAATTTTAGAAAAAAAAACTCAACAATTTTGTCAATATATTTCTATTACAAATAGAAACGATGTATACTGATTGTCTGTTAAAACAACAAAATCAATATTTCTATTACAAATAATAACTTCAAATGCTGCCACAGGATAAATATCTCTTTTTCTCTCTTATCATGTCTACAATAGGTCATAAGATTTCATTGTATCTTGATTGTTAATATAATTTAATATATATATATATATATATATATATATATATATATATCATATATAAAGATATATTTCTATTACATGTAGAAATGATGCAGATTGACTGTTGAAATAAATATTTCTTTTGCAAAGAATAACTTCCATTGCTGTCACAGGATTAATTTTAAATTATTTCAATTTTAAAATTAGATAAGAAAATACTCGAGCAAAAAATTATAATCAAGTCTTTGTCTATTTATCAAAGTATTTCCTCAACGTCTAGAATAGATCTGTGAATGCTTGTGTTTCTTTTCCCTAAGATTTTTGCGTGAGAATGTATGCGTTGAATCCTGGCACGTTTTAGAGTTCCGGCGTGCGTGCGCTATGCACACGCTATTCTGTGTTTGTTTTTTTCTCAATAAAAAATCTGTCTGTAGAATTTTAGTACTTTTTAAACAAAAAATCCCTAAATAGGGAAAAGGGGTCCTCAGCTGTTATCTAATTTCTTATGCAAAAGTGATAAATCTTGTTCCTGACAAAATATGTCCAACGTGTTATTTTGCGTCCGTACATAAACAACGATTTTGAATCATTAGGGTTCTCATTCCCAGAGGTACAAAAAACTACTATTAGTAGATACTGACTTATTCAGCAATATTATATATCTAAAAATTATTTTGTTAAAAGTATACTTGTTATTTTAGAGTCTCGATTTTAATTTGTATAAATGTTAATTATTTTTTTGTCTTGATTTTAATTGATAAAAATAGTATATTTTATTTCGGTTGATTTTAAATATGAAAATAATAATTCTGTACAAGTAAAAATAAGTTTAATCATGTACACATGATTCAAACATTGAACTCTTAAATATATATTTAAAGTCATATAATCATTTTATTAATCTATTAATTATCACGGCATATTTGCTTTAATTTCAGAAAACATCCATTTCAGTTATTCAATATATGTATTATATGTGTAATTAATTAATTTTGTTAAAGACTGATGCATAGATATAAAACTTAAATATACATTTATAATCCAATTTCCAATTACAATCAACTTGAATATTAATTTATCGACTTGAATATTAAGGCTGTATTATAAAATATATTGATTAAATACAAAAAACAATTTGACACCGATGCGTTATTGTTTTCAAATCCAAAATTTATGACACATGGTTTTGATTATCGATTCGTGTAAAATATAAATCCTTATAACAAACGCTAGTTATTGCTTTCTAAAGCAAATATAAAAAGAAAATAATTTAGTCTCATATTCCAGGTATGTTTATGACATATTAAATGAATATAATTTACAGCTAGAAGTATGGATGTTTTATATAATCTTTGAAGTAATTTTGTATTTTTTTAATAAACGAATGAATTAGATCATATCAAATTATGCATTATGTACTGCTATATAAGTAGATGCTATTTATGTTCACAGAAAGAAACATATATTTATTTGGAATTTTTAATAATCTAAATCAGTCACATCAAATATATAAAGACGATTAGAAGCATATCGACAAAAATGTTAAACAATTAATATTAAACAAACTTTTAGCGGATGTTATGTTCGCTAAATTCCTCGTAATGCAAATATACATATAATGAAGCTGAGATTTCACGATATCTTACGAGATATTGGTCGCATTTCTTTAATAGTTAATTTTGTAAAATATTACAGATCACTTGGAATCTCGACAAGCTGTTTTGGACTAAAGTTATCTAGTTCTATTAAACCATGAAGCAAAATGCAGCAGTTGTGATAGGCATTGTAGGAACTTTGATATTCCTGACGCCTCTCCTGGTAGAAGGCTTGAATTGTTTCAATTGTATTGCTATTTATCAGGACGAATGTGAGGATATAGCAGTGCTCGAATGCGAAAATGATGAAATATGTGCCAGGTTCAAATAATTTAAATTATTTGAAATGAACAATATATCTGGTTTATAAGATTTGATACCAAATGCAATGTTAATTTTATAACATGATATTTTGTGATTAAATAGCTAATTTTGTTACAGATTGAAATTTGTAACAAGCGACAAAAATGTATACGTAACTAGAAATTGTGTCAAGAATACCACATGTCAGCAGCTGACCGATGATGTAAGAATTTTTACCTATATTTCTATTAGTTAAAAATTTAAGTATAACAAGTTGAGTTCTGTATTGCAATTTTCAATTTTTATATATATTAATTTAATAAATAATATGGAGTAAAATGATAAGCCAGTTGCAAAAGCAATCTAAATAATTTTTGTGAATTTCCTTGTAAGTATATAAACTACACGCAGAATTTTCAGATTAGAAACAAGAATTTTCATTGTTCTTATTAGTGTTGTGTGGCTTGATGAATTACTATTATCGACCAGAAAGAGTGACTATGATTAGAGTAAATGTAATTAAATACTCATTGTCAGTGCTACTCAATGCTATTTAAAGTTAAAATCCTAGATTTAAACAAATGTGTATATAGCTTCAGACCAATATTAATTTGAATTAATCATCAATTAATACAGATGAAAAGTGAGGATAAGCGTCGTAATTACATTCAAAATCATTATGATCCCTTTGGAATAGCAACACATTTATTCAATCCGGACAAATCGACTGTGAAAGAGTGCGATCTCTGCTGGACTAATAAATGCAACGTCCGTAGATGTTTAACAGGCAAATGCACAAGAAGTTCTAGTAAAAGCGTTCGGGAACAAGGACTATTTCATCTCATAATTTCGTTTGCTATGTCACTGTACTTTATTTGATTTTTTGAAACGTTAAATCTAATTATTAATAAATGTTGTTGTAAAACCCATTTCGAAGTTCTTATTTAATATTTATTCTATTCAAAATTGATATATTGATATTCTTCTGATATAGAGATTGATATTCTTCTGAGTTATAAATATAAAAATATCCAACAATATAAAACTGTTGAATATAAAACGAAAAGAAATTAAAACCATAGCGTACATAGTTCAATTTCAAGACCGTCACTTTTTCTTGACCTTGCTTTTGCTATATCACTTTTTATAGCTGTATACGAGGGATGTATCTAATACTTTATATTTTATTACCGACACTTTTGTAATAAAGTGTAGCACTATTTTCGCAATGTGATATAAGTTAATTAAATTCTGAACATTTTAAACTTTTTTAAACAACATTAAGGCTGATAAATCATTTACAAGTCATTGTAAAAAACTCAGAAAGCTTTGACATTATTTTGATGTATTTATTCTGCGAAATGTTAATGAAAACAATGAGTAGAGGTTGTTGATACAATATACGAGAAAGGGAAAACATTATTCTACTAGTGGAAAATCTAATACAAGTATAAAGCTTGACAGATTACTAACTGCTAATTACTAGCACTTATTTAATATTTTGTATATAGAGCGACATGTATTATTTCAAGTGTCGAAATATAATATAGTAAAGCCTAGAAGAAAACAAAATTTCTTTATTTAAAAAGTATTTTTATCTTCGTAAACCTGCAGTCGGAAAGACTTGAAGTAATATATAAAATAATAAAACGATCATTCTGAAACATGTTTCCAATGTTATGTTTCTATTTTCTTGTTCATGCATCATGCATGTCGATGTTTATTAAATGTATTTTTAAGAAATAAAATCATATATCACATGCATCCTTTTTTATTTTATTATTAACAGCAATCAAAATAGTCCTATGATCTGTTGTTGTGTAGACCTTGTGTGCTTATGTACACATGTGTCTTTTTAGAAGGCAACCAATAGTCGGTATATCTATATTTGATTTATTTATTATTAGAATTTCTGTAATATTAATAATGTATTTTCAATTTAAGACAGCAATGCCGGAGAAAAAATATTTTAAAACCGATTTTACTCTTGATTAATATAAGGCTGTCCGAGGTATGTATCGAACCTGGAAGCTTGGGTGGCAAGACAAATTTTTAGCAACATGCATGTTTTCAGGTGCATACCGAAAAAATAGTAGAAATAAACTCAAATTGTCAGAACAGACTACAGCAACTATTGGCGTATATTTATTAGCAGTTTTGAATAGAAAATAGTAATATAGATCGTTGACGAATTAGCAAATTCATCTTGTATGAAATATGTAACAAATTCATCATCTGTAGTACTCAATATCCAACTTTATAAATGAATGCTTGTACGGAACTCATAACGAGTTAAAGTACGAGGACGTCAAGCTTTACGTGATATTTTCATTCCAAATACATAAATTTGCAGCATAGCCGTGTATATCCGTCGATCTAATAACGGGCCTGAACGCATCACATCAACATCTAGCAGCACATAAAACAGCTCTTCGCGGCATGAGACACGCAGCAACCTTGAAATAATTGCAAGTTCAACGCCACCGCAACGAATCAGCTAACACACTACTAACTGATTCAACGCGAATTTCTGTGTATGCGTTCAGTTTTATACGACGGACAAATGCAACTAAACTTCGCGGCTCTTCTCTCACATTGGAAAAGGATTGTGCTTGTTCTATCGCTCTCTTCCCGTCTTGCTACCGCCTACGATCTAAAGATAGTAGACACAGAGCTCTTTTACAACCAGAGCCTGTAGTGTCAAGAGTCAAGTTCGACTCATAGTGAAATAGCCAAATGGAAGCTGCAGACTTGCCCGAACATATAATGCACTTCTAGCTGTCGCGAATGTGACGATCTAATAAATGGGAATGATGCGGATTGACGACGGATTCGTTAGCGATCCATCTGTCTTCATTCAGATAGTTAAAAAGTTTTTATCTTACAGATACACTGATAAGTTTCATAAATGCTGCGGTTTGATGTTACTTGCTACAAAAGGTTTTCAAACCATCTAAAATTATTACACTAAAAACGTAATTAACTTCATCATTATATAAAATCACCGTAGATAGGACTAATGTAACTTGTTCAAATATTCAAAAACAGAAGACTTCATAAAGGAATCAGGAACTTAGTTTTAAAGGTTTACTTTGAACTATAATTATCCGCCGACTACCATCATTCCACTAAAAACATACTAGGGTTTCTTAAGATAATAAAATTCCCATTCTATACGAATATACAAGTTAATATCCAGTGAAAAGGACATTTATAAGCATTTTTAATTTACTCAGAACACTGTTTTGATTTTTTAATATTTGAAACTGAAATTGACAATGTTGCCTTGTCATAACATTGGTCTATTTTACGCCAGAATTAGACAATCAAATTCAGAATCAAAAGTTTTGATTGAAAACTATTTCAAATAACCTATAGATATATGGAATGGATTATATAGATGGAAAAAATCAAAACCACCAATTACGAACTTTTGCCAGAGCGACCGTGATATTTCATTGCACTCTTCTTGTTTTTAAACTGCATTTATATAATGCGCGAATGCAGTTCGTTCTTGTTATTTACATAACAAGCCGCACATGACCTTTATTATTAATCACGGCAAAAATATTTAAACGCCTTTACGTAATCGCAATTTGGATGATACGAAGACAAAATAAAACAAGTTTTAAGAGAATAAGAAAAAATTAAATGTCGCAAGACGAAAGACGGCGAGAGTCAAAAGGTCCGAGAGGATATGAAGATCTATAAAATCAGTCAAAGGAAATAGCAGTCCAGACGATTGCGCTTTAATGCAAAACAATGCGGGAGGGAATGGGACACGTGCGTTGGGATTTTATATGTCTGCTGCAAAGCTCCGGTCTGCGGGATGCAATTCGTGCCGCAATCGGACAATCGTAAAAACTTCTTGAGAGTAAGTGTCGGTATTGAATTTGCACCATTGTACGCACTTGCTGTGCAAATATCTAATCACTATATAATACTCACACTGTACACTATGTATATGATGCGTGTGCTGAGAATAAAGCAATTAATAAATACATAATACGAACCGAAAGGAGTTGCTTCAGAAGAAAATTAAGGAGAGATAAAAACAAACATTATAAAAAATACGTTTTACTCTGTTCAATTAAAATCGTTAGGGTGAGTGTAATCGATTTGGCAAAGGCTTGACTTCCAGATAAAGAAGGTACTCAAATCGAATCCCAGTAAATAAATAAAATATGAAAATTCATAAAGCCTAATTGATTGATTTAACGTGGATTGTACATGAAGTTGTTAATAGAAATTGTACAATATTAGAAAAAGTAACAAGAAATGTTCTAGATGGATAAATGTCCAAATGCAAGCGAGGCAAATAAAAAAAAATTTAAAAAACCGTTCCAGAAAATAAGAGTAACGTATTATGATGCACATATATGTAACCAATAAAACAATCTACAATGATTTAAAAATGCGAAGTGTACAAAAAACTATAACTGATAGTTTCATCTGATAGTCTATCAGACTTTTAGCATCAAAACATAACAGTAAGCTAGAAAACTATCCTAACCAGTTAACAAATAATCTCTTATAACCTGGACAGAGAAGCAGGCTGAAGAGATTATGGCCACTGGACAACGCCTCATCAGACTATTTAACATCTCATCACAATATTTAACTTCCAGTAGGGTAAGTAATTGTAATGGGCCGAAAATCGTAATTGAAAATTTTTACATTTCTCGACGTTTTGAAGGTTTCTGAACGTTTTGGCATATTTCAGAAAAAATGAATGTGTGTGTGTGTATGTATGTATGGATACAATTTTTCGCCCACGTTTTCGGGCGTACGGATCAACCGATTTGAATGGTTCAAAAAACATTCGATTTCTATTGATAAGGAGATGTGCTGATTAGTTTTTGGCAAAGGCAGATCCAGCAGTTACGGAGATAAAAAGCAAAGAGTGCAGAAAATAGAAATCGAGTTTTTGAGAGAACGGAGCATCCGATTTGAATAATCTAAAAAACATTCAATCAGTAATGATTGGGAGAAGTGGTTATTAGTTTTTCGCAAAGGCAGGCCCAGACATTTCAAAGATACGAAGCTAAAAGTACAAAAAATGGCAGTTTTTGAGAGAACTAAGCGTCCGATTCAATTGATTCAAAGAACTTTCTGCTTGTCTTAACAAAATAATTGATTTTGGAAAAAAAATCAGATTTTATTTTTAATTCTGACTATAGTTCTAATATACTTTAAAAAAATAATTTCAACTTTGCAATTCAGTTTATATAATTCTTATTTGCCTTAAGGCACGATGCCACCCACCCCACTAGTTAGTTTTTAGTTTAATTTATAAAAAATCATAGATTTCTAATTGCTAATCGTATTATTTTTAGAGTTATGACTGATAAATTTTAAACCTTCTCATTATATTTAATTATTCATAAACTATTGTGAAAAAATTATTTAACTCTTGTATTCATTATAAACGATTATAAATGTCATATAGGAGATAACGACTTTTTTGAAAACGTTATACGATTTTACAAACTGATGGTAGTTATAAAGAGTTGAAAATAAATAATATTTATAACTGCATAATATAATTGATAATAAATAATATTTATGAATAATAATCCAACGATCCACAATTGCATAATTTTGCATAGTGATAATACGAGTTATGATAATTTAATATTAAAAATGATAAATAAATTCGATTTATTAAATTGTACTTTGTTGTAAACTTGGCATAAAAATAATAATAAATATAGTTTAATAAAATCAAAGATAGTTTAATAATTTAACAGTTTAAAAAATATACTGATTTTATCAGTTCCTGATATTTACGACAGAATTGGTCAATTATTATTAAATTAATAATTATTAGTATATATTATTTATTTTCATACTAAATGCTACCATCAGTTTACTTTATTATTTCATACATATTATTTCTCCACTAACCTTTGATAGTAGCTCCGCCTGTACTCCGGTTTCGGCATTGCATCGTGTTTCTCGGGGCGACCGAAGCGTTCCCAAGCTGCTGCTGATCATTGCCACCGACGTGCGGTGTTAGTAGTTTCCCCGCGAGCAACGGGTTTGCATTCGCGATCGCGCCGGAGCCGTATTTCAAACCGTTCGCGCAATTGGCTATCGTTTGCCGTAAGATAGAGCCGGTTCCCGAAGGCGCTGTTTTATGACCGTTGATCAACAACGGATTATGAGGATTTTGTTGCTGAGATTGTTGTATATGTCCGTTATTGTTATTAGTATTAGCACTATTATTATTGTTGTTGCTCATCAACCCATTGCTGTGATGGTTGTTGTTGTGATGATGTTGATCCAAATTCACACAATGGGAGTTTTGTGGAGCCTGGTGATGGTGGTGTTCGGACATCTGGTGATTTTGACCAGTGATGTTATTATTTTCCTCCTGAAATGTAAAAATTTGATAAACACTTGTTCAATTGCACTTTTCAATAAATATAATCAAATTCAAAAACAAAGACAGATTTATTTTGGTATATACACATGTACAAATTGGGGCACAACTAGTGTAACCGCCTAAAATAAATGTGATTTTTGGAAATTTATATTGAAAAAAACTACTTTATCAATCATTTCAAAATTTAAGGAATATATTTATACATGTTTTAAAAATACATAGTAAAATTTTCGAAGAAAAAAATTAAATATTTTTTAAGTTATCGTCGATCTCGAATGGCGCGACAAAAAAAGGCCCTTCACTGCTGCAGTAGTGATTCCGGCCTTCTACGTGGATGAAATTTTTTAAAAAAAAATCTCGATAAACTGGATAATATTGTCTGTAAAATGAACTACGATAAAGAAAAAAAAATCAAAAATTGACAAAATGACGGCGTTTTTTAAAAAAAAGTCGACATTTACGCAAAATTTTGGTCGTTTTTCGACTGCTAAAAATCGATTTTTGATCCGATCAAAAAATCGATAGTTCATTTCACGGAGAACTATATATAGAACATGTAAAAAAAAAATCGATAGTGATCGGATCATTTGTTTTTGAGTAATCACTGCAGCAAATTCAGAAAATGCTGTTTCGAGAAAAACGCGTTTAAAGATAAAATGATCGTTATACTATTAGATATACTCTTTAAATGGCTGTAACTCAAAAACTATTTAAGATATCGATTTAAAATTTTGGTATGTTATTTTTAAAGGTATAAGCTATCGAAATATGGAAAAATTGAAAATTCGATTTTTTGAAAATTTCACACTAGTTTTGCCCCTTAAAATAATTTTAGTTGGATTTTATTATCATTTATAAAATTTTTTTTTTAATAAGTACCTTAATTTCAGTGGCCGTGAACTCCGTAAAAAAATGATCAAGTTCAAATGCAGAATCGCCAAGTTGGCGAAATATATCATCGCCATCATCAAGTGGTCCCAATAACTCGCATGCCCCCATTTCTGCATTGGGTTGATTTGGGACTGCCCCTTCCTAAAATCATCAATCACATAGCATTTTAAAAAACATCTAATTGGCCAAAACATTTAAATTTTGTTGGTAGAAAATTGAGAATTTACTCTTCATAAGGATATTGGAAGAGTTTGATTATTTCATACGAAAGATTGGAAGACTATTATTATTTCATACGTACCTGTAGACAGGAAGATAAATCAACCATGCGACCATCGTTGTCAGGACACCATAGCAGATCATCGTCGATAAAGGGCATAGCCACATTTGGCACGGGCGCCCCTAAAACGCGCGCACCCGCCAGTGTGTAGCCTTTGTTTACACCACGTTCAATAATTTGGGGTTAGGGGGCACACAGGCCGCGATAAATATTCCAAAAATATAATAAAAAATTTCACGTTCAATAGAATTAATATAAAATTTTAAAAATTTTGTTTCTTATTAAAATGTTCATGGTTTTAAAATCCTAATTTTTATAACTAACGTGACTAATAATTTAGTTACTTATTAAATATTTTATTTACCAACAGCTCTAAAATTTTCATAAATTTAAAAAATAATTTAAAAAACGTTTTTAATTAAGGAAGACGCACAAAATTTACCTAAATATATAAAACTCTTTAATAATTTATATCTATAAATATACAATAAAAATATTATTAATTTCGTTCAAAATATGTAAATTTTAATTTTATTTATTAAATATATTATCTATAAAAATATGAGATTCTTAAAAATATCTATAATAATAACTTTTTACTATGTTTTATTTTATATAATTTGTTTATTTGTATAATTAACGCATTAATCAGTCAGATACTAAAAATAAGTTGTATTCTATGTTAATGTATTAGTATAAGAAATATAAATCATTGATATATGTTTTTGTAAATTAAGTAAATTCATCGCAAGGCACACCGATATTTATGAAACTCTCGTTTAAGTACTTATGTGGTCGCTTATGTAAACAATATATCAAATGAATATTACAATTGTTAATAAGTATATTTGTATCAAATGTTGGCGAAGTTATCGGTTAATTTAAATAAATAATACATAATTATAAATAAGTTTTAAATCATTAACTCTGTGGCTACCCTATCCCATATACGGACGATTTCAATAATGATCTAGAAAAATAAATTAATTATGCATACTTGATAGATATGTAGTAAAATATAATATTTTTATATTCTCACCTTGCTATGTCACGACAAATGTCAAACAGTCGCCAAATCATGGGGATAGCACCTGGAAATAAAGAAAAATATATTAAAACTTTGTTCAAAGTATGCATTAAACAATTCTGTAAAAAATAATTTTTCTGATAGGAATGTAGTAAAGACTGTCTTTGAAAGTGATTTGTGAGATGTGTTATTTCGAAAGCAAAAGTCTATCTAGCTGCATAAAAAAACAACTTTAATATAATCATAACACCGCTATCATAACTTAAGTAAATTTACTCTTACGTCTTATCAGAGTAATGATTTATACTCGTAATGTACGAGTCGTACATTTCAATTCAAGATTAATTTCAATTAGTGAATATAATCAAAATAAAAATGTTATTTTAATACAATAATATACTATCTCATTTTTATAATATTAAAAAAATAGTACTATTGTTCTGCACTATGAAACATTATTATTTATTATCTGGAGACTGATTACCCATACTAAATTCGTGACTGTTTCTTCGTCAAATTATAGATTGATTGCATTCGTGAGTTATTAGATATTTGAATTTCCGATTCGATTTGCATTTAGTTATCGATGGTGGTGCCTTGCACCAGACCAACGTGTTATATTTACTTTCTCCTCCAACTCCTTGCAATAATAAGTATCATAAAATAAAATTAAAGCAGTAAAAATTTTGCCAACTAGGGATGAATAATTTTAGTAAGATAAGAAGTATCTGCCGCCAATTTATTGACATAGAGATTGAATAAATCTAAAAAAAATTGCTTAGGAGTAAAACTTTTTAATTTACTACCGCTTCATATTAACTCTCATGCGAAAGTGCGCAGTTAGATGAAATTCTTTATAAAATGCTAGTTCAAATTATTTATTTCTGGACGCTTAAATATTTTGATAAAATTACGTTTTGAATTATGTTTCGTTCATTAGTTAATGCTTCACAGGCAAATCCTCCTATGGAAAGCGGTCAGAGATTCCAATAATAAATAGGCTTATGAGCATTAACTAGACGTATATTTTCGGAATATTAACGGGGAATGTTATGTTATAAATTTACTTATTTTTTTAATCCAGATTTGTCTACAGAACCATATGTTCTAAAAAAATTTGAAAACTTATTTTTTTCAATACCCTTAAGTACATATCATATACTTAAGCGTATATGTTTTATCATAAAACTAGATGCACACATTTAGAGAATTAGAATCTCTTTCATTTACAATGAATTATGTTTCATAAAACTTTTATGAAACATAATTGATTGTAAATGAGAGAGATTCTAATTCTCTAAATGTGTGCATCTAGTCCGATTCGTAATATTAAGTATATGAAGCATATGGAGTGCTAGCAAAATATATAACGAATTGCCAAACGATATTAAGATGACCAATGATGAGGATAAATTAAAAAAAAAAATAAAGAAATACTACAAAGATTACTGAAGAGTTATATATAAAGATATTTTAATTACAATAGATATTATATTAATGAAATAGTCAAATGAAATGTATATATAAAATATGAAAACTGTTTTTCATAATCTCTCACACCAGGCACCTCTGTCTGACTGAGTATGAAAATAATGTATATATAAAAAAAGTATATATTATTGTGTAGTACTATTTGACAATAGCATATCTATTTCAAGAAAGAAAATCCATTGAACCTAATAATGCTTGAGTTCTGAATGTGCATTTCTACAGCTTTGTTATACTTAAGTTTTGCTATTTCTAATGTGCATCGAATGCAACTAACACTCATACTATAGCGTGATTGTATAACCAAGCAATCGCCAACCGCGCTTCGCACTTTCTCCGCTCTCGCTGTGTGAGAGTGAAAGTGGCGCTGCCTTCCTAGTGTTCGTGTCTAACGCAAAATAGCGTGGTATTAGTAATCACTATGCAGTTGCAATGCTAGAAGATTATGTAATTTTATAGATCCACTTTAATAATATTAAAATTCAGGCATAAATGAACTCTATATCCCATACCAAGCTAGCCCAAAACTTTCGTAAAACAAAATTTAGAGACCGATTCTGCTGCATAACAGACCAATGTTATGGCAGAAGAACTTTCCATACAAGTTCGTTCTATTTCGTTCGTAAATTTTGACAAAAGCCATGTGGTTGCTATGCAGTCAGGCGATTTTCTCAGGCTGTCGGATAGAAAACATAACCTAGCACAAATGTCAAAAAAACTGTGTTAGATAACAGGGTTTTTCTGACTCGGGTTCATAACATACGAATAACGTTGCCGTTTGTGAGTAAAACGTCTGAATGCACAGCAAATACATGACATTTTGACAGTACTCAGTATGATACAGTAGCATAATGTATGAAAGTTGGAGCATAACATGGCCTGGCCATAACATTTGTCTGTTATGCCATTAATCTTTTCATTTTTTTTATATAAGTCTTACTCAATTGTATTTTTTTCTACTTATAATAATTTATCTACATATATATAAAAATAAGTCGGGTTTTCCTTCCTGACGATATAACTCCAGAACGCACGAACCGATTTCGACTATTTTGCATTCGTTGGGAAGGTCCCCGCAAGTTTTACAGCTAAGAAAATTAGTGGTGCATGGAATCGTGCCTAAATGCAAATTGCTGGAACTTTACGCACCGTAATTAAAAATTTGAGTAATGACATTAGTGAGAATTATCAGAATTATGCTTGGTTAAGGCAACAAGCAATTCTCGCCGCAAAGAATAATGATGAACACGCACTGAATTTCACCATTCTATCAAAAATTGATAGACTGGCGACTTGGTGACATACCAATGATTCCGGCTAGCCTTTCGTTTGACTTCCGTTCGCAATGACAATTAACAAGTCGCAATGCCAATCGCTTAGTGTTTGCGGGATAAATTTCAAATAGATTATTTAGAAAATCATTGTTTTTCACATAGGCAGTTATACGTTGCCTGTTCACGAGTTGGAAAACCATACGCTTTGTTTGTGTTAACGTCAGACCAAAAAACAAAGAATGTGGTTTACCAAAGAGCACTTCAATGAAACGGATAATTTGCGGATTCACTTTCATTTACTTAGAGAAGTTCAACTAAAAAACACTTCATTTGTGTAATCGAAATAAATTCATTACTGTTGTGTATTAAAATCAAATTTTTAAAACGAAACCATGGTGGCGAGACAGAGTTCGTCAGGTTTGCTAGTTTAATATAATTTCTTTATATTTACTAGATGTCTAGTAAGGATGACTATATATTATATGATAAATTAAAACAAAACTGATATCACTAAAATAATGCTAAAATATTGAACGTTCGTTGTTAATCTTATATCTAACAATCTTGATAGATAATCAACCTATTAAATAGTGCACCAGTAGTGGAATGATCTACAATATCACTTTTCACATCTTAAGAAATGAGAAATTATTAGGACTTCAGTAATATAATGCAATAACGCAGCAGATACTATTTGTTGTTAAAAATGTTGAAATTTGTATGAATAAGTTATAGAAGAACCAAATTGCACAGTGTTGATAAGTAACTTAAAACTTAGAAAAAAAAAAATAGGGAATTTCTGAATTGTTTAATTAAGTAAGTTAAGTCATTTTGTGTTATTTCTCATTCTTATTATCTGCCAAAACAAGATTTTCAATATTCTTAATAATGTTTTAAAGACAAATTTTTACTATCGTTTACAAAAATAAACATATAGATATTTTTTATTTTGTAATATTCCTTGAACCCAACTTTTATAACACTAGTTTCATAAATTATATTTGCTAGATTATATCTGTAACAAAATTTTATCATGTGAGTTAAGTAATTTTGTGTTATTTCTCTATTTTTTTTCAAGTAAGTTAAGTAATTTTGCATTTTTTCCCTTTTCTCATTATCTGCCTAAATTTTACCATCGTTTTTAAGAATAAAAATTAAGATTTCTGTAATTTTATAACTATTACCAATAAGCTGAAGATAAAAAATTCCATCCCATGGACCTAACTTTTCTCTCCATTGCCTTCACAATCATCGCAGTGAAATGTTTCCAGCACTATGATCGTGCAGCGCGATATACTGCACCATGGTGCATTCGCAATTCGCGATGAGGCCAATGAACGCCCTCAGCATCGTCCAAGGGGGGCATACGACCTGTTGCAAAAACCGAGTGCACCGCCTCGAAGTGCAATGCACCGCTGGTGCATACAAACACAACTTCTTCATGCACACGTTCATATTTTAAGCACACAGGTTTGCTATCGAAAACTCTCTCTGGCAGTGAGTTACGCGATGCGACGATGACCGAAGAAATGTTGCTAGATAAGAAAAGTTATCGCATTGG
This sequence comes from Ctenocephalides felis, assembly GCF_003426905.1. Lineage (NCBI taxonomy): Eukaryota > Metazoa > Arthropoda > Insecta > Siphonaptera > Pulicidae > Ctenocephalides > Ctenocephalides felis. The sequence continues at coordinate 11,959,031 of NW_020537324.1, forward strand.
AACACGGTGTTCGTCGTTGGCTGCGGTAAAAGTTGTTGAATCATAATAGACGAAATATTCTAAAATGCTGAATATATGTCTGATATTGCAGAAGATGTATAGAATAAATCATCTCATCGAAGTGTGGTTAGTTCAAAAAAAAACGAAAAATTATTAAGTAACCTTGTTAAAACAAGATATTATCGTGGCTTTGACCACAACACTTTATTAAAAGAATTCGGTATACCTTCTCTTGCCACACGTGAATTTATCTGTACTATTATGTTCTTATTTAAGCTTTGCAATAATGCTATAGACTGTTCTATCTACGCGTTCACAATTATTTTTCAATTATCCTACTCCTAAATCTAATTCTCTCTTAAATTCGCCTATTCTACTTATGTCCTCTAACTTTAACTTAATTAATAATGAAATAGATATTCATAACACTTCACCTGATCAGATAATCTCCATCTGCTCAAGTTTACCTTTTTATTTTATTTTCAAATATTTTTCGTTGTTTTATCTTATTATGTAAATAAATAATATTGTTGCATTCTGTATTATATGTAATTTTATGTTGAGCGCATTATTAATTTTACTATATATTGTAATATTGTAATTTTGTATATTGTTAATGTTATCCATAATGTAAAATAATTGTATATTTAAGTCCTCTTGGAAGAAATCTGTGGGCTTTCTATTTAAAAAAATAAATAAATAAATAAATATTAAAACTTTATATACTTGCAACTGAAATATAAAAAACAATCAACGCGATTCTCAACCAATAGTTCTTTCAAATAGTTTTTGAGTTTTTACAATTAACCCTTTCCACTCGCGCATTGCAAAACTTGTATATATTTTGTCGCCGGAGCGGCGGCTCCCGGGTGGAAAGGGCGGACAATATTGTAGGCTAAAAATTGGATAAAAATTTTTATACTTTTCTGCTAATTACAAAAAAATGGCTTGTCCGATCGTCGCACAAAACTGACAAACTAGTCCTTATCCAGATAAATCGAATGGCTTTTCATTTTTTGAAATCAGTCCCCTCGTTTTTGAGGAAACTTCGAGAAAACTTCAAAAATCGGCTCACATACATACATTTTCCAAAATTGTTTTTTTTTTATTCAGGATGAATTGGAATGTCGAAAATATCAAAATTATAATAGAATAAATCAGCAAATCAGATTTTTTCGCAGAAACATAATCTTTACTTCGAGAAGTTAAAAATTGATTATGAAAAAATGAAAATTTCATATCGTTTTATGATATTTCAATGTAAAAGTTGTAAATTCGATTACATTATAGTAATTTAAATTAGTTTGTTTACAAAAATATGAACTTACTTATCAGTGGCATCCTTGTTTCAAAAATTCTAGAATTTATCCACAAACACAAGCTAACAATAAATATTCTCACTATTTGAATACACAACTAATTATCAAATAAATGAAAAAACTACTACTTTTGAACCAAATTTATTAAATTTCTATCCTCTCCACAAAATTTGCACAACTGTCAAAATGAAATCTCAAGAACCACAGGTGAACAACTGAAGAAAAAAATATTTTAGGAGAGGAAGAAAGGATGACAACATAATGTTTCCAAAAAAATCTAATTACCACCACAATAATAATAATGTAAAAACAAGAAAATTTAAAATTCAATTTTTTGCTATATAATAAAATCAATAAATGCAAAAAAATATCTTAATAAGTGGTAACAATAAATTTAAATACAAAGGATAAAGATTATGAAAATGTTTAAATTGCAAATATTATAATGATCAAAATAATGATATAATCAGATTTTGTGATCAATCTAATCTAACTAAAGAATTATTACTCGAAACAAAATTTATTTTGTTATTTTGTATCAGTTATATTGAACTAAATAAGAATAGTAATTAATTTTTCTTCAAATTCGTAAACTGTCAAATTTCCCGCGTTGCAAAATAATATCGATAAGAAATTTTTAACAGTAGATACAAGCAATGATAAATAATCAATTTTAGTATTTTTTAAGTTTAAATTATGATTAAATTATACAATTTAATATTATTTAAAATTATGTAATTATACAATTCAATATTAAAAATACAATTCAAGTATCATTCAAATTACCGCATTGAAAGTAGTTCGTTTAGGCGCCGCAAGTTGCCAACTTGCAAGTTGACAAATGTCAACGACAAAACAAAAACGTTGACAAGCCGCTAGGTTCTTGTGTTAAGTTTATCAAGTTAAATACTGTGTTTATATTAGTGTCAGTGCTTTAAAATTATATAAAAAATCAAAGAAAATATCATAATGTCAGATAAATCAAATAAAAGCGATGACAAATCAAAAAAACGAGACGATTCTCAAAAAGCTGGTCCATCAAAACCCTACGACCCAGCATTAGATGTAACAAGTAAACATTTTGATCCGCTAAAAGCTTTACGTTCTGATGACGTTATTTTACCGGTGCCAAATGCTCGTGCTTTTGATAATATCGCAAAATTTGAAAGTATGTATAAAAAATTCGACTTTACGAAAATGTCAATAAGTGAGGTTAAGTCGAAGCCGGTGAAAAAAGAGGAGCCATCTAACATTTCGTTTGCAAGTGTTCGGCGATTTTTACCGCATCAAGGTTTGGATACACACTTTACCTGCATGATAAAACTTTATTACAGCCTTTTATAAGCTTTATCTTACCTTTTAACCCCTAAAAGTGTTTTTTTACCTTATACCCCATCCAAACCTCAATTAACATGAACCATGCAATAGTATCAGTCACTGCTGCCATCTTAATAAAAAAAAATCATATCAATTAATAAATGCAGTTATTATTTTACTTTAATTATTCTGTAGCATAAATATATCTATATAATCGCAAAAATAAATATAGCAATATTTTGATACTATATATATTTTTATATATACTTTTTTTATTACCAGAACCGGTGAGAGCTGAACCCCGAAAGGAAAAATCTAATATGCTTAAAAAAATGAAAGAACCAATAGCAGGACCTTTAGATGCCCTCCGGAAATGTTTACAACCTGGTGCAACAATAACGGTAAGTCTTTTATATATTATCGATCATCTTCACGGAATAAAATAATTCATTGTAATTTAATTTATTGTACGATTTTAGTAGATGAGCTATTAATAGTTAAGTAATCGATAATGGTAATTAAATTTATAAATAATTTACAATAAAATTTCAATTGATCGTACAGCAATTAGGTAGACATTTTTACAGTTTTTACCACCAAGACACAAGCATAACATAGCGTTGCCATAACAACGCTATCTTATCGTCTATGTTACGGCAGAATTGGCTCATTTTAATCTTACTGAATCACATGATGCTCACCGATCAACATAATTATAAACAAAATTCTTTTATAAATTCAAACACATTATATCTGAAATCTAAATAATATTTTATTATTAATCAAATCATTAAAATTTATAATTCAGTTGCTCATGAGCATTCATTGGAACCTTAAGCGGCGTATAAAACTCAACAGTAAATGTTGTTCGCTGACATTGACCATTATTGATGATCCATGGTAATTTGTTTGTTTTTAATGGCTTAAAACCAACATATTTTTGCGATTAAAACATTTCAATTTATAAGTAGTTCTTACTCATTACTATAATTTATTATGCGTATACCTTTATACACGTTTTTCATATTTTATTTCGAGCTTCATCTCAAACTAACAATCAGTAGTAAAAGAATCAGTCGAATATAATTTTTTCATTTAATTTTAAATAACACTCAATGATATTTTCTATGACTTATTCTCCAAACAATTTATTCACCAGCAGACAAGTAAGCAATTCAAAATATAATATTCGAATCATATTTATTAAAAAACGGAAAAAAAATTTGGCGGTCGAACGAAGCGAAAGTGCTTATATAACCGGTTATTAATTCTGAAAAAATATTAACAGCATTATCATGCCTTGTTTTAAATTTATAATTAGCCATGAGATCATAATGAGCAGTAGAGGGAAAAAATATTCATGGCAAAGTAATTAACAAAAAAAATATTTTCAAATTATTCTCATTAGTTCTTATCATAAATTTGTTAGTATATATTCAAGATCATCAGCATATCACAGACAGTTAATACTGAAAATGACAAAGAAAGGGCTTAAACTTTCTTAAATTCTCAAAGTTGATTCTATTCAGATTTCTTTATACAAAAGCTTTATAGAGTAGTTAATTCTTTACAGAACTTTAGAGCATATTTTCATCATTAAATTATAAATATCGTCTTGTAAATTATCATTTAAAAATATCATTATTGTGCATTTTGAATAATTTATACATCACATGCAATATTCGTTCCAATGCCAGAAAGCTTGTCGCCGCATAAATGCCATTTGTCGCACCTTGAAAGGATTATAAATTGCTATGCAAAAATAACAACTGAATTAGCGGTTTATACAAGCATTTATTATAATTTGATATTTTAAAATATCGATTTTCTTCTCCAAGAACATAAAATAAGGGAATTATAATAATATTGTTTCATCTAAATACATTAATAAATTATTTTTGAATATCAGATGGTTTGGAAAATGTAAGTTATTATCCTTGAAAAGTGTGTACTGCAAAATTTTCAAAGAATTTGCATTTTATTGAGGGTTAAAATACACGGTGAACGGTGTATTTTATCTCTTTTGGTATGAAAAAATGTTTTTTAGTAGCATGCAATTTTTTTGTAAAATTTAACTGATGACAATAAAACCCTTTTCTAAAACCATAATCCTAAAGAACTATGCATTCCCCATCGAAGTATTCTTAATAATTTTATGCCTGTACGCACGTCATAAGCCAATAAAATGTTTGTGCGCACAACAGATAATTGCACGGTTCTGAATTGCAGGCAATAAAATACAACCCTTCGACTTTGACAAATTGGCATAAATGGAAAAATATAAACGCAAACCATGCTGTAAATATAATTGGTTAATAGTGCTTTAAAATAAGCTAAATTAGCACTATAAAAAAGATGTTTCAAATGCAATTCGGCAAAATCCTGACGACTGGCTTAACTATTTTCCATATTACTTCATTTCTAGAAATTAAGCACAAAAAGTGCGCCAAATTTAACTCTTTCCACTCGGATGCCGTGTCTCCGGCGGCAAAATTCATATAAATCCAATTGAGTGGAAAGGATTAAACACGTAAAGGAATGTGATAGGGCTTGTTTATGGTATTTACGAAGTATATACCAACTCTCTCTTGTAATAATTAAATATGATCTCACCCAAAGCTCAAATCCTCTCTTATACCATCACTCGCTTATTATAAGATGAGATAGAAAAAGAAAAGAATTCCGGGAATACAGGATAATTATACTCTTATAAAATGCTGTATACTTTTATAAAATTATTTGATCTGATAACGCATCGTTGGTAGTGTAGAGATAAGAGCCCCGGCCTTGCAACCGCAAGGTTTCCAGTTCAAATTCAACCTTATGTACAACCTGAACAAGCAGCAGTGATATCTGTTTTCAATTGAAGATATATTTTATACATACATATAAAATGTTTCTAAGTGAATTTAGTCTTTCGGGGCTTTGCTGCAATATATAACATCACAATTAGAAGTATGAAAACATTTTCTGATGACAAAGAGAAAAGATTTTTTTTATATATGAACAGCAACTAGAACTTCTACTAGTCATATATCCTTATTTTGATGAATTTTTAATAATTTATTATTTTATTATTTATTATTTTTAGAATGAAACCCAACGGTTGGCTTTAATATGTTTAATTTATTTTATTATATTATTATTTACTTTTTTTACCATCAATTCTATTTTTACTGGGAAGCATGTTGCTATCTACATTTCAAAGTGAAACCACTACTGCTTGACATCAAGCTGACAGAGGCTGGTTTCTCTGATTCAAGCGCATAGCTTAACTACTAAGCCTTGGAAAAATCTGGTTATGAGTGAAAAGATAATAACAGAACTAAAGTAAGATAGAAAAAATTACATGACAACAGATCATAAAACACTGAAAATAGATCTGTTTTCTATTTCAAATAATAATAATAGAAGCAGATGAAGGAACAATCTAATCCAAGAATAATAGTTCTAATTTTCTCGAATAGCTCATTACAATATTTTAAGTAACTGGAAAACCATATTCAGAAAATTAGAATCACAGTAATTATTTCTCATTGAAAGAATCTTGCCAAATTTAAATATGCGATAGATTGTCATAATTATTTAAAATTAATATACTTTATTATTAATATGACGGCCTTGAGTAAAGGTCGGGCACAATGCTCGGCCGCCCGCTGAGACAACCGTAATAGTAAAAGGATTGCTTAACTCAACAACACAGAACTCTGGCAGGTCAACTGGCCTGGGTACCGCTACACATCGCGCAAACACAGAATACGTAAGCCAGAGGCGGGTAACCGAAAGAATAAATCGACAGGGACGAGGGTGACAGAATAGACATTTATTGAAGACTAAAGACACAACTTATAATAAAGAAACTGAAACTAATATTATTTCATGTCAGGACAATATATCTGAAATCGCATAAATTATATTCCAACTATGTATTCAATAGTATTTATTTTTGTTAACGACAAAAATTCTTCAA
>NW_020537324.1:11966636-11991846 GCF_003426905.1 Ctenocephalides felis
AGCTTTATCTTACCTTTTAACCCCTAAAAGTGTTTTTTTACCTTATACCCCATCCAAACCTCAATTAACATGAACCATGCAATAGTATCAGTCACTGCTGCCATCTTAATAAAAAAAAAATCATATCAATTAATAAATGCAGTTATTATTTTACTTTAATTATTCTGTAGCATAAATATATCTATATAATCGCAAAAATAAATATAGCAATATTTTGATACTATATATATTTTTATATATACTTTTTTTATTACCAGAACCGGTGAGAGCTGAACCCCGAAAGGAAAAATCTAATATGCTTAAAAAAATGAAAGAACCAATAGCAGGACCTTTAGATGCCCTCCGGAAATGTTTACAACCTGGTGCAACAATAACGGTAAGTCTTTTATATATTATCGATCATCTTCACGGAATAAAATAATTCATTGTAATTTAATTTATTGTACGATTTTAGTAGATGAGCTATTAATAGTTAAGTAATCGATAATGGTAATTAAATTTATAAATAATTTACAATAAAATTTCAATTGATCGTACAGCAATTAGGTAGACATTTTTACAGTTTTTACCACCAAGACACAAGCATAACATAGCGTTGCCATAACAACGCTATCTTATCGCCTATGTTACGGCAGAATTGGCTCATTTTAATCTTACTGAATCACATGATGCTCACCGATCAACATAATTATAAACAAAATTCTTTTATAAATTCAAACACATTATATCTGAAATCTAAATAATATTTTATTATTAATCAAATCATTAAAATTTATAATTCAGTTGCTCATGAGCATTCATTGGAACCTTAAGCGGCGTATAAAACTCAACAGTAAATGTTGTTCGCTGACATTGACCATTATTGATGATCCATGGTAATTTGTTTGTTTATACGATTTTTAATGGCTTTAAACCAACATATTTTTGCGATTAAAACATTTCAATTTATAAGTAGTTCTTACTCATTACTATAATTTATTATGCGTATACCTTTATACACGTTTTTCATATTTTATTTCGAGCTTCATCTCAAACTAACAATCAGTAGTAAAAGAATCAGTCGAATATAATTTTTTCATTTAATTTTAAATAACACTCAATGATATTTTCTATGACTTATTCTCCAAACAATTTATTCACCAGCAGACAAGTAAGCAATTCAAAATATAATATTCGAATCATATTTATTAAAAAACGGAAAAAAAATTTGGCGGTCGAACGAAGCGAAAGTGCTTATATAACCGGTTATTAATTCTGAAAAAATATTAACAGCATTATCATGCCTTGTTTTAAATTTATAATTAGCCATGAGATCATAATGAGCAGTAGAGGGAAAAAATATTCATGGCAAAGTAATTAACAAAAAAAATATTTTCAAATTATTCTCATTAGTTCTTATCATAAATTTGTTAGTATATATTCAAGATCATCAGCATATCACAGACAGTTAATACTGAAAATGACAAAGAAAGGGCTTAAACTTTCTTAAATTCTCAAAGTTGATTCTATTCAGATTTCTTTATACAAAAGCTTTATAGAGTAGTTAATTCTTTACAGAACTTTAGAGCATATTTTCATCATTAAATTATAAATATCGTCTTGTAAATTATCATTATTGTGCATTTTGAATAATTTATACATCACATGCAATATTCGTTCCAATGCCAGAAAGCTTGTCGCCGCATAAATGCCATTTGTCGCACCTTGAAAGGATTATAAATTGCTATGCAAAAATAACAACTGAATTAGCGGTTTATACAAGCATTTATTATAATTTGATATTTTAAAATATCGATTTTCTTCTCCAAGAACGTAAAATAAGGGACTTATAATAATATTGTTTCATCTATTTACATTAATAAATTATTTTTGAATATCAGACGATTTGGAAAATGTAAGTTATTATCGTTGCAAAGTTTCAAAAATTTGCATTTTATTGAGGGTTAAAATACACGGTAAACGGTGTATTTTATCTCTTTTGGTATGAAAAAATGTTTTTTAGTAGCATGCAATTTTTTTGTAAAATTTAACTGATGACAATAAAACCCTTTTCTAAAACCATAATCCTAAAGAACTATGCATTCCCCATCGAAGTATTCTTAATAATTTTATGCCTGTACGCACGTCATAAGCCAATAAAATGTTTGTGCGCACAACAGATAATTGCACGGTTCTGAATTGCAGGCAATAAAATACAACCCTTCGACTTTGACAAATTGGCATAAATGGAAAAATATAAACGCAAACCATGCTGTAAATATAATTGGTTAATAGTGCTTTAAAATAAGCTAAATTAGCATTATAAAAAAGATGTTTCAAATGCAATTCGGCAAAATCCTGACGACTGGCTTAACTATTTTCCATATTACTTCATTTCTAGAAATTAAGCACAAAAAGTGCGCCAAATTTAACTCTTTCCACTCGGATGCCGTGTCTCCGGCGGCAAAATTCATATAAATCCAATTGAGTGGAAAGGATTAAACACGTAAAGGAATGTGATAGGGCTTGTTTATGGTATTTACGAAGTATATACCAACTCTCTCTTGTAATAATTAAATATGATCTCACCCAAAGCTCAAATCCTCTCTTATACCATCACTCGCTTATTATAAGATGAGATAGAAAAAGAAAAGAATTCCGGGAATACAGGATAATTATACTCTTATAAAATGCTGTATACTTTTATAAAATTATTTGATCTGATAACGCATCGTTGGTAGTGTAGAGATAAGAGCCCCGGCCTTGCAACCGCAAGGTTTCCAGTTCAAATTCAACCTTATGTACAACCTGAACAAGCAGCAGTGATATCTGTTTTCAATTGAAGATATATTTTATACATACATATAAAATGTTTCTAAGTGAATTTAGTCTTTCGGGGCTTTGCTGCAATATATAACATCACAATTAGAAGTATGAAAACATTTTCTGATGACAAAGAGAAAAGATTTTTTTTATATATGAACAGCAACTAGAACTTCTACTAGTCATATATCCTTATTTTGATGAATTTTTAATAATTTATTATTTTATTATTTTATTATTTTTAGAATGAAACCCAACGGTTGGCTTTAATATGTTTAATTTATTTTATTATATTATTATTTACTTTTTTACCATCAATTCTATTTTTACTGGGAAGCATGTTGCTATCTACATTTCAAAGTGAAAACCACTACTGCTTGACATCAAGCTGACAGAGGCTGGTTTCTCTGATTCCAAGCGCATAGCTTAACTACTAAGCCTTGGGAAAATCTGGTTATGAGTGAAAAGATAATAACAGAACTAAAGTAAGATAGAAAAAATTACATGACAACAGATCATAAAACACTGAAAATAGATCTGTTTTCTATTTCAAATAATAATAATAGAAGCAGATGAAGGAACAATCTAATCCAAGAATAATAGTTCTAATTTTCTCGAATAGCTCATTACAATATTTTTAAGTAACTGGAAAACCATATTCAGAAAATTAGAATCACAGTAATTATTTCTCATTGAAAGAATCTTGCCAAATTTAAATATGCGATAGATTGTCATAATTTATTTAAAATTAATATACTTTATTATTAATATGACGGCCTTGAGTAAAGGTCGGGCACAATGCTCGGCCGCCCGCTGAGACAACCGTTAATAGTAAAAGGATTGCTTAACTCAACAAACACAGAACTCTGGCAAGGTCAACTGGCCTGGGTACCGCTACACATCGCGCAATACACAGAATACGTAAGCCAGAGGCGGGTAACCGAAAGAATAAATCGACAGGGACGAGGTGACAGAATAGACCATTTATTGAAGACTAAAGAACACAACTTATAACATAAAAAGAAACTGAAACTAATATTATTTCATGTCAGGATAATTCATCTGAAATCGCATAAATTACATTCCAACTATGTATTCAATAGTATTTTTATTGTTAACGACAAAAATTCTTCAATACAGTAGAACTCCAATTATCCGAACTCCAATTATCCGAACTCCAATTATCCGAACTCCAATTATCCGAACTCCAATTATCCGAACTCCAATTATCCGAACTCCAATTATCCGAACTCCAATTATCCGAACTCCAATTATCCGAACTCCAATTATCCGAACTCCAATTATCCGAACTCCAATTATCCGAACTCCAATTATCCGAACTCCAATTATCCGAACTCCAATTATCCGAACTCCGACTATTCGAATCGCAGATTATCCGAATCACTTTCAGAAAAAAAATTGTCCAAAAAAAGTCTAAGTGCGCTAATATTCTTCCACCAGCAAAGCCAGTGTAGGCACATTGTTTGTTTTGATTTGACGGAGATGTTTACAAAACAATGATTTTTATTTCTAAACTTGTACATTTTTTTTTAACTCGTTTAAGTACATTTTATTTATATTTAAAACATGTGAAAATGTCATGTTTCTTTCATTTAATTCAATAAAAAAAATAGTGCAATATCAAAACGTAACTTTTTTTTCTCCAATGGCAATTTAAAAAAAAACTCCGATTATCCGAATATTTGATTATCCGAATGGGTCCCGGTCCCCATTAATTTGGATAATTGGAGTTCTACTGTAGTTTTAACTGTATGATATCCATATATGACGACTTACACCTACACCATTTGAAATTCCAATAAATTGTATGTTCCAAATATACCGAAATAGTATTTTAGTGTATCAGGTGTGAATAAGTTGCCAACTACTGCCTTACACACATGTGCTACATAATATCGTATAGTAATAGTAAAAGCGTTTTTTTCTTCGATATTTTATTAGTCCATCAGAACTCTGGGTTTCGCGATCGCTCAGGTGATTCATAAAAGAGTACAAACAGGTAAAGCATTCAGAATCAGTTGTGAATTTATTAATAATGCATTGATAAAGCAGGTATATGCAAAGTGAAGTAGTATAAAATTTGATTTGATATTGTGATTGAATTGTTATTTTTAAATTAATTAATAATTCTCTATATCTCTGCAATTTTTCCTAATATTAATACTCCAATTGATCATTGCTTGATTTTGCCTGGCATAAGAATTACAATTCTGCTACGTAATAATAGTTCTTTCTAGACATTATAGATTTAATTGCATATAAATTTAATCCCCATAGAATGTCTATTTCCTAACTTTTTAGAAAATTGTAAAATTTCTAAAAATTTCTAGAAATGTAGTAGTCACCATAAAAATATTAGACATATAATATACCATATTCTTTCATCTGGCCACTGGTATAGACTGAATTAAGTAATCATAAGCACTTTTTTTATTCATTCCATATTATATAACAATCAAAGTTATTTACAGACCCTATGAGATATACGGCTAATAAGCACTATTTTGAAGATTTTGATATTTACACAATTATATAAATAACTAATAAATTTCATTTTTACATATAAATGAATGAATGATCTGGAAGTGCTTTAAAAGAACTCAAGAATTCTTCATTTATGGGCCAAATCTCGGATAAAATATAAATGTTTATGATAATGCTTTGTTACGGGTCTATTTTCGAATAATGTATTGATAAATCAGGTATATGCAAAGTAGTAAAGAATTTTATTTGATATCGTGATTTAATTGTTAATTTTTAAATTAATTAATAATTCTCTACATATTCTTGCGATTTCTCCTAATATTAATATACCAATTGATCATTACTTGATTTTGCCTGGCATAAAAATTGCAATTCTGATATATATTTAATTCACATAGGAGTTTTTTTTACCTAATTCTTTAGAAAATTGTTAAATTTATATTAATGTAGTAGTCGCCATAAAAAAATTAGACTTATAATATTTCATATTATTTCATCCGGGCGCTGGTACAGACTTAAGCAAGTACTGTTCGATAAGATTTTGATATTTACACAATCATAAAAATAACCAATAATTTACATTTTTACATATTAATATAAGTTAATTGAAACATATATATATATATATATATATATATACAAACAATATTATATTATGATAGTATAATGATATGCCCAGAATAGGTGTATACAATTTGTACCTTTATGTAAAAATCAATGTATGTATTTAAGTCAAATAAAGCAAATTTTCAAATTAAAAAAAAAATTACATATAAATGAATGATCTGGAAGTGCTTTAAAAGAACTCAAGAACTCTTCTCTTTTATGGGCCAAATCTCGGATAAAATAGAAATGTTATGATAAAGCTTTGTTACGGGTCTATCTTCGTATGAGGGAGTAGTAACAAACTGCCAGAAAGCTATGTCAACCAACTCATGCGAAGATCCGTAACATAAAACTATCAGAATTGGCGCCTTAATATTATTTCTCAAACGAAACACTAGACTTCCTTCCATAGAGTGAATTCTAAATGATTTTTTCTTCTATTCTTACTTTTTTCTCTATTTTCATGTAGACCTGTAACATAGAATTACGAGAATTGGCACCTTTATATTATTCCTCAATTGATACACTAATCTTTTCATAGAACGAATTCTAAATTATTTTTTCTTATATTCTTTTTTCTCTCTTTTCATGTGACAATAGCTCAATGTACCTTGATTGCTATTTTAAGGAAATAATAATAATAAAAAAATCAATCGTCTTGTAACTCTATGCTAATAATGATACCAATAAAAACTTATAATTGAGAAAATGCTGAATAAAATTTTTAATAGAAAATAAATAAACCCCTTTTGTTCAAAAAAACACACGTGGTTTATCAAAATACGCCTTGCTTTACAAGTAAAGTAAAATTTTCAGGTACATGGCGTGCATTTTTTCGCTCAGCCTGGTCAATAAAAGAACAATCAAAATAATAAAAAAACGGATATCTCACGAATTGTAAAATAAATTGAATAAAAAATTAGATTTTCTAATACAATGCTCCCGGTAGTGTTACGGAGTTGTTTGGATTACGTCTCGCGCTGCTACAGAGCGGATTCTTGATTGGCGGACACGGAGAAAATATATGGAGAGGTTTTAAAACCGCGTCGAATTGTTTGTGTGTAATACGGTAATGAGTGCTACAATACTACTCGCAATGGGATGTATTTCTCGGACTGGACAGGAAATAATGACTTATGAATGTATATAAACAATGAAATTAACCCTTTCCACTCGATAATTGCGAGATTTACATGTATTTGGAGCGGCGGCATCCGAGTGGAAAGGGTTAATAGTGTATCATTCTAATCGCAATTGCTTCCTCGTATCATCAGCATATTTTAATGTGATAATCGGCTAACAACTTTCAAAATTAATTTTTGGACAACGATATTCCTACTGCTTCATGATATAGCATATTTTGTTAGCTCTTCCATGATGTGGATAAGAAGTGCACCATTTGTAATGAAATTTACAAAAAAACATTATTATTTATGTTCAAAGAAATATGATACAGATTTTTCAAATAAATAAGTAATAATGTTTTTTTCATATATTTTTTCAGATACAAATGCTTCTATCAAATGGCGCCTCCATATTAAATGAAATAATAAAAGTTTGTAGTAATAGTATACCAATCAATCATATATATAATAAGTGAAGCATCGATACTAATATGTATATTAGTATCGATGTATTAATTGACATACTCTTAATTAAATTTATGATAAAATTATTTCACTTCTATTATTATTTCGTTTTTAATTTTCATTATTTATTTAAATTATTAGTTATTTTTCAAAAATTTCCTTACTTTACGAATAATTTTTCAATGAATACAATAAAAGAAATACCACTCAGTATACTCTATTTTGGTTTCAACTTTGCATACTATTCTTTATAATTCTTTATAATCTGTTTTTATAATACTAAATGTTTTTGGAATTATAAAAACAGATTGTAAATACATCTTGAGAAATAAAAAAAAATGACACAGAATATCACATTTCATCACCTGCTTGTTTTAGTATAATAAATGATAAGAAAACGAATTTAGATTTTATTTTCATAATAATATATAAACAAGATATATAATACGCATGCGAATAATTACACGAATAAAATAAGCAAGGGTCAAAAATTGATAAAAATCATTAACGGGTACAATAAATATAATTAGTGAGATCAAATCAAAATCGAAAATTAATGTTAGAAGAATTAAAGATAGATTAGAATGCAACTGTGAAATCTTGCATACTAGAAAATTATTTTCCGTTGATGTCTCTAATATAAAAATATATCTATAAATATTTTCGAAGTTAGTAAAAATCTTACAAAAGTTTGGCCGTCTTGAAAGATATTTATCTAAAATAAATGAAAAAAAAGTTGAATTATACCAAAGAAAAAAAATCTTATATATAGAAAAAAATGAGAAGAATTATTGAGAATTTGCTTTTTAATCTTTGTAAGATAGAGTACGAAGTAACTTTGCTATTATCTGGTAACATCACAAAATTATTTTGTTTTAATGTCTATGTTCGGATGTATTTTCGTTTTATTATATTGGCCATGAAGGTGACAATCTTCATGGCATTGAACTTTTACATGGAATAGTTGCTACCCCTGGTAGAGGGGGTAGCAGAGAGTTTATTCAGACTAATTGTTCACTTCTAAAAGTAAAGTCCGCAAAACAACATATGTAATAAATAATAAATAAATATATCTTCTTTCATTATAACTTAGTAACAAATCAGTGATTGTAATTAGAACTGCAACAAAAACATAATATACAAACAAATCGGTGTTTAATACAGTCCACAGCTACAAGGGTTAAATTATAACCCAAGAACCTGATTTTTTTTTGTAACAATATTCGAACAGCAACAGAAAAAAAATAATATAAATTTATAAATATATTCGTATTTAGTAAGAATAAAACTCTGGCCGTCTTAAAATAAATTTACTTAATATAAATGGTTAAATTTTAAACTAAATTAAACTGAAAAATCTTCGTAAGTCTGTATGTATGTATGTACCTTGTCAATGATTCGTGCTAAAAGATAATTCGAAGAATTATTTCATGTCAAATATTACGAAAAATTTTCAAAAGAAATATAAATGATTTTGCATCTAAGAATTCATAGAAAGTTTTAAATTAGCCAATTTTAACCTTCAAGACGTTCTTGTACTCCAAGTTTTCGATCTAATGTTGTTCACATAATCATAAGAACAAGAAAATATTCCAATTCAAAAATAAATTTGTTTCATTTAGAGTCTGTTTACATAGTCGATTTTATTTTTAAAAGTTCCTCCTTTGATTAACTCAACGCCTGTAAAACAACATATTCTTTACATTTCCATTTCCTATAGTTTGCGAATACGACTGCCGCTCGCGTAGTAGTTTTTAAATGGAATAAAACGACTGGTGTATTGGCCTTGTCAAATGAAGGCCAAATCCTTGCACAACGATGTTGTAATCGACACTCGTAAGGCATTTGATCTCACACATGATGTGATGCTGCGTTTACAACCATGGAGATGAAATTTGAATGGAATATAGAAATTTGAGTTTGATACATTTTTTACACTTAAAAGTCGTATGAATTGTTGTGATGATACTTCTTAATTAACTATATTTCATTTTTGATTATTTACACGGAAATTGCGGTGTCAGTCATATATATCTGACGCCGAGAAGTTCTACGTGAGCATTATGAGACATATATTTGTGACATACGAGATTTGGTAGAAGGCCACTTGTTTTAGATGGCTTACAAACCCAACCATATTAACATTTTGATTTATTCATTCATGTATTTCGATGTAAACACATTAATCGCCATGTCAGGCATATGAATCTGACGTTAAGAAGTTCTACAAAAGTCATGTCTGACACAAGAAATTTAGTAGAAGACTACGTCAATCACAGATGTCTGACGCAAAGGATACATTTGTAGTATGTTTCGAAAGTTTGGCCTATCAGGAACAAAACCTGAAAATCTTGGCTTACACAGAAGACTAATTATGAAACGGATCATCGAAAAAAGTTTTAATATATGGCCATGTCAGCCACATGAGTGACATAAAAAATAGTGTTTTTCAGAAATTTTGGCAAAAAATTCTTCTTTGATGCATTACGTTTTCTTGATATTTGTAACTGATTTATCTAATAAAGCTACAATGGCCCATGTGAAAATTTGTCTAAAGATTAGAATTTTATTATGCAATTAATTTCCACTGATGTTGGGTTCATCAAAATATTGAAACATATAATTTTTATTATTTAGTGAAACTTTTCAATCATTTTCAATTTCTATTTCATATACAATATTTGCAGATTTTTGATAAATAAGCATACAGAACATGTATTTTTTTGCAATTTTTAGAATGCTAAATGACGGCATATCTCAAGTGTCAAAACGTATAAAAATGGAAATATCAATATTACTTAATTTTTTAATTCTCAGAATATCACTAATCTGTTACTTTATGATAATCAAAGTAACTCATAATCATTGAGGAAATAATATAAAAAAAAATCAGAATAGTCTTATCTTCCCTTAAAAATACGTTCAGAGTGTTATACTACCTTACATTATAATGCTCATGATTTTATAACATAAATATTATAATTATTTTTGACAATAATGTTTATAAAATTGATAATTATTTGTCTAGAACTGATTTCATGTTTATTCTTCCGCATAGAATACCAATAGTGTGTACATAATAGTAAAAGCACATTGTATTTCAATTATAAAAATATTATATACAAATTCAATATTGTTTAACAGTAATCTAATTGTGCTCTGGCTCAACAACATTATTTATTGTTGATTTTTAAAGTTAACAATGTATTAAGAAATTAAATATTTTAGAATTTAATTAATATCATTGTGCGTTCTAGATAATGCTTCTGTTTTTTCTGACTTAGAAGTTGATAAAACAAATCGAAGACGAAGTCGATAAAAGTTTAGCCATTAAAAACATTATTGTTTAAAGAGATTTATTGTTATAGTTTATATTGGAAAGTTTTACTAAATAGCCCATAAATAATTGCTCTATATTAATTTTTTCTCAATATCAATCCAAGTAAATCGGACATGCATTATTTAATTGTTTGTTTGAACAACCTGGATTTAACGATTTTAGGAAAGAAGAAAATTTAGGTCAGGAAAACAATAACTTCCAAACCGTGATGGTCATGTAATTGGACTTGCTAAAATTTTGTTATTAAATCAAGCAAGTTTTTGTTAATGAAATGTTTATGGCTTTGAATGCTCTTGGGAAGAAATTTTATGTATGCCTTAATATGCGTGATATACTGTTTCCTTAGACTGAAAATTCGTTAGCCCGTATATTTTTGCACCAAAATTAAATTTCATGTGCATAGTCAGAGAATCAGAACTCTATTTTAAACAAGTAAAATCCAGAACGCTACATTTACTTTAAGGCAATCGATTACTATTCTACAATTTTAGGTAAATTTAGAAAAGAAATTTATCAATAAACTTACTATAACCAAAGAAATTGTTATCCAACAATTTCGTCTAAATAATTTATTCCTATCCATCAGACCATGATTGTACATTTTTAATAGATATAAACGATGAAAAGAAATGTTTTACAGAAACAATCCACCGCATTGCACCAGACTTCGTGATTGCGACTTTTATAATAACAATAAATAATGCAAAACATGCGCGAGAAAGTGAAAACTAAAGATCTATCGCGAGTTTTACGATTCGAAACACGGAAAAACGCTGTAACTTGTTTTTTTCTTATCTGGACAATTATCTCGTATCTATTGAACATGTTCGCATTGAAAAAAATTAGCAAAATGTGAGTAGAACTCGTATAAATGGCATTGTTTGTAATTGACTAGTTTGATGAAAAATATGAATATTGTATTTTTTTGCAATATTGATCATTGTTATGGACTTTAATTTCATTCATATTATTCTTTCTTATATTGTATCTGCCCTTGACGAAATATTGCACTACAGACTATACAAAACAAGGCACTGAGACTAGTACTAAATAAATCTATAAACCCACGGAAAAGACACTACTATTCAACAAAATATATACACAAACAGACTGACGTATCGACAGTATATGAAAATATGAAAAAGCTCACCGAGAATTTTTACCTCAAATGTAGAGATCACAACAATATCAAAATTTGGAAACTTTGCACACAATAGAAATAGGTGGGTACGGCAAACACGACGTGCCAAACTATTTCCTGATAGACTTCTTAGAATTAGAAATAGAATTCTTCTTTTTAAGATAATCATCTTAAACTTTTCTAATCACTGAAATGTGATCTTTTTCGGAGAATTGTTGATCATTTGCCTTTTTTGTCACATGTAATAGACATATATTTGCATAATAGCAGATTCATTTAAGATAAAATGTATGGCAATATTTATAACCATTGCAATATTTATAAACATTGTAAGAGTGCAAAATCCTTATGTAAAAAGCTCACGTATATCACCCACATACTATAATTCACCATATTCAGTGAAATGCATGTTCTTGAAGTGAATTGAATGAATATTTCACCAGTACTCCAAATTCAAGATCACGAAACTTCCACGTGATAAATATTAATGAATGTGCTTGTTTTTTGCATTGAGCATTGAAAAAAACTGATATATTCCATATATCCCAAACAAATTTCATAGAATTTATGTGTTGTTGCAAAAAAGCATGCAGAAGACAGGGAGGGCGTCGATGTTATAGAATCTTGATCGCAATTCAAAAATTAAAATTTATATAATTCTTTGTTTGTGTATAGGTTCTTATTACAGCTATGGGTATATCAGTTGGCCATACCAAACTATTTGGTGTGCAAATCGGCCAAGAGCCTAGATAATTCGAGTGATCCTTACATTTGAGGTAAAAATTTCCAGTAAACTTCTTTATTTGGTCAAGTACGTCAATTTGTTCAAGTATGCATTTTATAGAGTAATAGTGTCTCGTCAGTGGGTCTAAAGTCGCAAAGCTTATTTTGTACAATCTGTAGTTTTCGTAGATTAGTTACGTGTAATAGTTTATGTATATTCAATTTTATTATCATTATGCATATTCGCTAATTATGTAACTAATCAAAATATGCTATCAGCTCCATCCTTGTGACAATTAAAAAAGATAGCAAACGTCAAAACAAGTTTATCTGTTTTAACAGATTCGTTACGAGCAATGGCCAATTAATTTATTCGTTTCGGACCAACAACAATGAGTTAAGAACGTTAATAGGTATATTTTACAATAGAGCGGTCGTTCTAGGCGGTACCTCGCGTGCTCTCGGACTTTCCACGCGATTAAACGCCGACACAAACAACAAAAGCGAGAGTGCGGCCGAGCCAGCAGACCATCTAAATAACACCAGTGCCAAAACAGGACACCATGACGGCTCATTTGTTAAAATTAAATTAAAACCTAGTTTTACGATAAATTTATGGTATTTTTTAATCCACTCGCGAATTGCAAAAATAATACATATTTTGTCGCCGGAGCGGTGGCATCCGAGTGGAAAGGGTTGAGAAATAGTTTTACACTGAGCTACGAAACTTCTTTTCGTATAAAAAAATATTGAAAAAAGCTATAAAATGTCAATGATTTTTGATAATTGAGAATGACCAAACTAATATATCATTAAGCAAGTCGAGAGACCCACTGAAAAGACACTACTATTCAACAAAATGCATACACAAACAGACAGACTTATCGACAGCATATGAAAATATGTAAAAGTTCACTGAAAATGAGAATTTTTACCTCGAATGTAGAGTTCACAACAATATCAAAATCTAGCACTTGACCAATTTACAAGAGAAATAGTTGGATATGGAACTAATATGTCATAGGTTCTGAACATAAGAATTTTTAAAAAAATGTATATTATGATTTTAGATACATCTTCAACTGGGCTGGGAATAAATTATTTAAGCATTATTGTTGGATACACTAAAATTCCTTAGGTTATATTAATTTCATTGATGAATACAGAATGAGGATTTTTTTCCAAAATTCACTTAAAATTCTGATACTCCAAATTGCAGAATATTAATCAACAAGTTTATCTGTAAGTAAAATCGTGTTCGAAATTTAGACTTTTATGAAGATATTTATTCTTCCGCTAGTTGAAAGTTGTAAAAGTCGCTTAAAACAAAACTAACTATGAACGTCAGTAACAACTTTCATAAAATTATCTAATTGTAAGTCTTTCATAATTATAAGACAAATTCAAAAAATATTTAACAAAATTATACATAAAAATTATAAAAATTGATATATTTTACTCTTATATCAATGTGTTCAATTCAAATCTTTGTCTCATATCTTCAGTTCTAGTTTCTTATTTGAAATCATGCTTTTCATATAATAATGTCACATTACAGTAGTAGATTAATAAGAAATATTAAGGGTTATAATTTAATTTATGATTCATGAAAAATGTAATATATGGGTATAAGGTAGGAAAGGTAGAATAATAATATGGCTACTACTATTCCATCAATGTTTTCAATTCAAATATTTGTCTTAAATATTCAGTTCTGGTCTCTTATGCCTTGCGTATAATAATGTCACATTAGAGTTGTTTGCTTAATTAGATAAATAAAAAATTAAGTGTTATATTTTAATTTATGATTTTATGAAAAAATGTAATATATGGTATAAGGTACGTAGAATAATAATATGGCTACATGAAAATGTGAAGCAAAAAAAATAATGAACCTGCATGTATCATTTTTCGTTTTACTATATTTCATCTGAACACAACTTTATAAATGTTGTATGTTTTGAATGAAATTCTACTAATGTCGCAATTCAATCTCAGTTTATTATTACTATGACTATAAAAATCATTTTATCTTTCTGACAAATATTTTATCTTAATTAAACCTGTATGTGTATCATGTTAACATTGTCGTCGTATGATATTATTCGTCATATATTGTTATTCTCTTCATAACTATGAAGCTTTGATTCGTACTAGAGGAACATAGGTACTGTTGTCTGTGCTTTAGTTCAGCACTTTCACCATTCTCGCTTTCCTTTGATTGTAGCAATGTTTGTGTTAATCACTATTAGACATAGACACCTTCACATTTAGAATTCACTTACACCGTCTTTATTCATTTTATAATGTTTTTGGAATATTCGATAAAGTAATCGATTCCATTTTCACCCTGATGTAGATCCACAGTGGTATAGCACAGTGGTAGTTTTATGGTAGCTACGAAACATTGAAATTATACATATTTGTGATTTTGGGCTTCATAAATTTTTAAATATTCGTACTAGTTATGTTTTTTGTCGCATTTCAGATAATCTAAATACTATACATACTCATACAGTAACAAAATTTTTTATAATATTATTTCACTTCTATTATCAAGGGTGCTTCACACCATACTTAAAAAAGGACTTTATGAAGTCCATGATCAGTCTTCACTGTCCAATCAATCATTGATCATTCCATGAATTATCAATATTGCAATTCTCTTCAATGCATAATTTATACGATGCATTTTTTAAGGTTCATAAAGATTGTACAAAAAGATACGTAAAATGCGGAACTAGAATCATAGATGATCATTCATAATTGATTATTCATCGTGAATAATGTAAATGGTTATTAAATATCGTTAATGAGGCGTAAGTATTATAATCGGAAAATATATAGAAAATTGCAAACTATGTACACATGAACTTCAAAAACTTTGATTTGTACCGGAATGAACAACTGAAACATTAATTTCAATAATGATATGAATATATATTTAATTGATCAGACTGTACTAATAAATTCAATCAAGAAGTTCTAAAATTTATCAGTATTTGATAAATTAAATATATTATTATATTATTAAGTACTAAGTCTTAATAAGATCAGAACTAAATAACTCATATGTTATGTACATTATAAAATAATTAGACTATATTAGAATTAAACTATATTTATATTGCTAAGAAGCTAAGATAGTGGAGAAACTGAAATGCTGAAAATATGATTTTGATTTTTAAGGATATAAATATTATCAATTAGGCACGTTGCAGATATTTATAGAAATTAATACTCAATATAAACAAAACTGATAAATTATATTTTATGTATATGTAATAATAAAATAATTAATTATTCCATATTAACCAAGAAAGAGGTAGGCAAATAAAAAGTAATAGAAGAAGAGTGATAAATTATAGAGATTCTGGGACCGATTCTGGCGTAAAATAGAATATTATGGCAAGGCTATCTTACGTAGTGTTTTGCATATAAAATGGTACTAAAAATTATCAGGCGTTTTACACATAAAAAGTAACTTCATTCGAATGTTATTACGCCACATCACAAAGATGCACTTATGAAAAGATTCTTTTTTTGACGTTTGCGTGTTTTCTAGGTTTAATTTTCTATCTAAACTGCCTGTCTGCTCAGCGACCACATAGAATTTTGACAGTTTTTATTACCACTTTATATGAAAAATGCAACGTAACATAGCCTTGCCATAACATTGATCTATTGTACGCCAGAATCGTGTCATCTATATTGATTTTTTGGGTATTTTGTTTAACAAAATACATTTATATAAATTATTACCGAACATGACGAATAACAATTACAAGCTCTACTAATTAAAAACGAATACCTACTGTTGTTTTTCAGCCAGATTTACAAAAACGTGTATCCTCTAATTACTATCTAGAAGCAATTAATTCCATACACGTTCAGCAACATATTAAAGCAACGTAGTACTATTTATGTAGTTAATCCATTGCTTTGTAAAACATACCCTTGAACAGCTCGCATATTACTTTATGCGAAAAAACAACATTATGCTATTTGCTCAACACACTGATGATATGCCGTGAGTCATGTAACCCCACGAGAGCAGAAAACCTTCGCGAATGAACTTGAGTTTATTGTTTCCGTACTTCTCCAAGTACATTGATTTATTGCGCTATCACATCAAATGCGCAATTGATATCTACGATAAATTATCTACGAATTTGATATAAGATGTTTTAGAAATTCTTGCGATTTTATGTCATCATTTGCTAGTGGTTTCTAAACGTTTAAATTGACAATTTTACAGATGTGTTTGTATTTAGATTCTCTTCTTTCTCTTTTTTCTCAATATGACCAACTGTATATTATCTTCATATCTTATACCCTTGCCGAATTACGTTTTTTTATTTATTAACTTTCCATAGGGTAAGGGGGCGTCCATTAATCACGTGATCGATTTTTTAAGGATTTTTGGATGCTCCCTCCCACTTGGTGATACGTGGTGATATTCAAAATCACCCCTCCTTCTCCACCAAACATTGCGTGTATTTTATAGAAAAAAATGTTAATTTTTTGATTATTTTTGAAAATGTTTGGGTTTTTTAGGTAAAAAATAAATACATTTGATATGTTACTACACCCCTCTCTCCCCCACGTAGTATTTCGTGATTTTTTGTCAAACCCCCTAAAAACCCCACAATCGAAAATGAAAATTTTTACATATCTTTACGTTTCTGAACATTTTGGCATACCTTATAGATATTGGATGAGTGTATGTGTGTGTATGGGTATGTGTGGATAAAATTTTTCGTCGACGTTTTCGGGAGCACCGATTAACCGAGTCTTCTATCGCTAGTGAAATGTGCTGATTAGTTTTTGGCAAAGACAGGTCCATCCATTTCGGAAGCAAAGAGTGAAATTAGGTTTGTGAGAGAACAGTGTATACGATTTGAATGGATTGAAAATTATTTAATTTGTAATGATGGGGAGACATCATGATTATTTTTGGCAAGGATAGGTCAAGCCGTTTCGAAGATACGGAGAAAAGATGGCTTGAGAGAACGATGTATCCGATTTGAATGATTCAAACAATATTTTGCTTGTGTTGACAGTGTGAAGAAAGGATTGGGAAAGGCAAAAAAAATTATTTCAAAATTTAAAATAATGATAATTTCCAAAAAACTTTTAAACATCGAAAATGATTCAGATTTTAAGTTTAATTCTAGCTAAAAGCTGAAGTATTGGCGTAGAACTTTATGTAGAACCCTTGTAATAATAAAGATGATTAAAAATCTTAACCTTTTTATTACTTAATATTATGTCCTTCAAGATTTTATTAATATATATTTTCAATTTTGTCTATCAATGTACTGTTTCATACAATATAAGTCGATTCTCAACTATTTTTTTTTAATATTAATTGTATCTTATTGATCAAAGATATTTTTTTAATATTAATTGTATCTTATTGATCAAAGATATATTGCTTTGTTGTTAATTACTATTGGTGCAGTATGATTAACGATTAAAATCTATAGTCGTGTCGTAAAACCGTCCGTGATGCGGAAATCTACTTTCTAATTGTTTGCTCTCACATTAAATTTTCTTGGTAAAATGCTATTCCTAAGAATATTCGATAACACATTATTGATGCAATGCATTTTATTTGTTCGGGGTTTTTATCAGTAAAGTGAAGGAAATCGTTTTATCAAAATAAGTTGTTTTTTAACTCATTGCAAAGGAGGCCGGGTAAAAATACCCGAGTCAAGAACTGCTGCTTTTGAATGTACTTGATTCCAATAGTCGGACAAGCTAATTTTTCTCTATCGGTTTACATATGATATTGAAAGAGTTAGCTGGGACCGTTTTAGATTTAATTGCCTTAATTTTTCAAAGATTAAGCATAATAAAGAGTACTTTTCAAAAAAAGAAATGAGTCAATGCATGTCTTGGCAATGATATCCCAAAAGTAATTACCCTACGTCTTGTTTTAACAGATTATACTTAAAACAATGAGTATACATCCGAAGAATTCATTATTTACACAAATTGCGATATCATAAAATTTCGCGATAACGAAAATATCAGTCTGCCTGGCGCGTTTCAGTCCGTCAATTAGTGTTCCACATTTGCAATATTCTTTGAAATTGATATGATTTTTTACTGTAGACTTGTTCTCTTATCAATGAGCCGTTATCAGCAGACAGAGGCTGAGCGATCAGGCGGCGAGTCTACGCAAGAGCAGGTTGAGGTTGTCATAGGTCAGTCCCGGCTCATATGAGTGCCGAGAGAAAGCTTCTGGAACCGCATAGGTCACTCGCATTTGAATAATTTAATTGCTGGAAAACTGGTATAGAAGTAATAGACATGAAACTTAAAATAAACGGAAATAGACGCTTGTGTTATTTATGACTTGGCAAGCAGAAAATTAGAATTAATGCGCGGTTTGTGAACTATTTAGGGAAAATAGTTTATGGAGCACGTCTGGCTTTTGATAAACCAGAAAAATATAAGTTTGAATAGTATTTGTAAAATATAAATCAGAAGGTTTTGAGTTAGATTTTTGTGAAACTTTGGAAATAAGTAGCAGTAGTAACATCGGTTTTTACTTCAAAATATGAGGAGCAATATGTTTTCAAGAGTATGTTGCTTTCCCGACATTGATGCATCAATAAAAAGTCATCAGTTTAAAATTTTTAATAATAAATCCATCAGATAGAGATAGGACAGCTGTTGGGTAGCCACCCAACGGTTAAAAAATTTCATAAATTAAATTCTAGGTACTTCTAAATATCATAATACATTTATAATTATTTATAGTAAGAATACATAAAGTCCTGGCAGCTTTTAACCAACTAACTGTGGTGGTAAAATATGGTTTTTGAGGTAAAATGTCACTTACAACTATTTACTTCATACTGACATAGCCTCAAAAATTCTAAATATCTTGAAATTTGAGAATATGCATTTTTTTTTTCTTTTAAAAAATAGCAATCTGATCAAAGACTTAGACGCATGATGTACAATCGTCAATACACAAAATTCAGCTAGCTCTCCATGACGAGTAGATTCGTCAAGCATCGTTGAATGGGTTTAGCCAGGTTATAAAGCTATTTTTCTCAAGAAAAACTATATAAGCAAATTTATCAAAATTGATCATAAATTTGAACTTCAAACATTGTATTCAAGATTTTAACTCTATTTTTAAACACGTACATTGAGTATGAATTGGTATCCACTTATATCATGGTCCTTTGTAGGTGGACAAAATATTTTGTGTTGTAATAAAAATAAACCTTCTGTTAGTCTATAATAAGATTGTGGTTTAAATATGTTTTTATTATTTACTCTGAATATATAGATATATTTAATGATGGGATAAAAAACACAAACGCACACCACACACAAAATATATAACATATAACTTTGATTTCTCTAAAAATAT
Organism: Ctenocephalides felis; assembly: GCF_003426905.1. Lineage (NCBI taxonomy): Eukaryota > Metazoa > Arthropoda > Insecta > Siphonaptera > Pulicidae > Ctenocephalides > Ctenocephalides felis. Next base: position 11,986,739 of record NW_020537324.1, read on the forward strand.
CTTAAGAATGTGTTTTATTTGGCTAAATAATATTTTATTGCTTTATTTAGAATATTGCAAAGATCAAAGTGCACATGGACTTGATACCAAAAGTTTAATGCATTTAGGCATTAATTTATCTGTTAAATATTTTCACACTTAAATACACTAAAATAATTATTTATTACCCATTGTAATGTTACGGATCATTTCTGGTACTTTCGCGACTTATCAGTGCATTAAAGTGTTAAATAAGTCGGAAAATCCAAATTCATGATGCTTTACCGTTTCTCTAAATAATTAAAATCATTCTTTGTCCAAAACTTAATGACGTTGACGATCACGAATTCTTTAGATTTCTCGAAACGGTTTTTATCATTTTGTACTGACCTATCCCAATTTTATCAATTTGAATGCATTGCAATAGCGTACAGAGTTATCGAAATACACAATAGCGTTCATTGACGTATGTTGCAATGTCGGCAAATATGAAAATATCGATTTTCAATCGAATAATAAACGAATGCTTTGATTTTTAATGTGAGACACATTTCATATTTCGCAATATTTCAGATTCACACGCGTCGGGCTCACGAGGTTCGAGGCACCTTGACTGGGACGCTTCAGGCCTTCGATAAACATTGGAACATTGCGTTATCAAATGCAACGGAACGCTGGTCTAGACGAAAATCTAACAAAATGAAAGCACCCCCGATGAGTAAGTGATATATGAGGACATAATTTAATTCAAATAAAATTTTGGTCTCTCCACGGAATAGTAGTTAGAGGTCCAAGTTTGATATCCACTTCTGACCGGTAGCCTGGTGTCTAGCAGTTGTGACATCGGTTTTTGCTTTATAATATAGATACAAATATGTTTCCAAGCGAAAATTAATTAATGGCATTGCTACATACTAAAGCAAAGAATTTCTAATAATAAATTCATTAAACAGAGGTAGGACAATCGTTGGGTTGCCATCTTTAAAGCCATGCCTATAAGATCACCAAATAGCTCATCAGGACTGATCAAATTTTGATTGCTATTAGTATTATAACAAAAAAATTATCAAAAGTCTGAAATTAAATATATGGCATGTTTTAACCAAATAACTAGATTGTAGTCAGCATATAGTCCAGTCATTATAGTAAGTTTACCTCGGAATTCGAGATACTCAGCTGTAGTCTGTAAATACTTGTATATGATAGGTACAGCCTATATGTAGGTTTTAATTATTAAAATCCAGTAATTTAAGCTTAAATGACTGGACTAATAAGTAGCAAAATTTTACGAATATACTCGACATGCGCATAGAACTTTGACCATTGGCTGTTTATATTGAAAATTTTTGAGAAAAAAAATTAAGTCAATCTCAAATTTCAAACTTTTAAAATATTTTAAACTGTACTGGTATAAAATAAATAGTTGTAACCGGACATTTTACCCCAAAAAGAACATTTATCCTCGATTCTGACGACACAAAACTTTGCAGCAATTCAACGAGCGCGCCACAGTTGGCTGTTAATCAATAATTTTCTCAATAACTATAATAAACACTTGTGTCTTTATAGAATAGATTACGTGCAAATGAGCGACAAGTTTTCATAAAAAATCATTCTATATCTCTATTCCGTCACGTAGTTATAGAATTTATTATTTAAAAACTCTTCATCGAATGACCAAAATGTATACCGCCACGTAGTTATGAATCTATGTATTCAACATTTATTTGTTGACATATTATGTATTTGTTGCAGTTTTAATTACACTATTGATTTGTCTCTAAGTTCTAATCAAAGAAGATTTTTATTAATTATTTATTACACATGTTGTTTCGCGGACTTTACTTTTAGAAGTCAACAATTAGTCCTATCAAACTCCGGTACCCCCTCTACCAGGGGTAGTAACCATCCCGTGTAAAAGTTCAATGCCATGAAGATTGTCACCTCATGGCCAATATAATAAAACGAAAATACTTCCGAACAAATTCAGACGGACAAAAATAATATATCTTTATTTAAACCATCTCAAAACGAAAGTGAAAAAATAACGCCCAGTTAATATTGAACGTCCGAATAATACAATTTATATTGTAAAATAAATTATATATTATTAAATATGATGATTACTTTATATTATTATCAAATTTTCAGGCGCAGGTTGTCCAAGCAACAAACCAAATAAAATTCGCGTTAAAATTCCTGAAACTAAAATAATAAGCAGCAAAGGTAAAAATGAAGTTTGTGAACGATTTGTACCGAAAGTAATGATCAGAGGGGAACATGTTGTTTTAATAATATTAAACCTCCAAGAGAAAGTTAAGAAGTAAAATAAGGATGGTTTTTCACAGCTTCTAGCCTGGGATTATGACTTTATGAAGACTAAAATTACAGGAGTATATATTTTTTGTGTAATTAATATAATATTGAGTTGTTTTTATGTTGTTTAATAAAATGTTGATGAAAATCAATAAAAAATTAAATATCATGTTTTATTTGGCCACATAATTAAAATTTCTTAAGCTACGGTTACAATCTTAATTATGAACTTTAATTCAGTATCTTGGCCTGATCTCTCACCATCTGTATTTCGTTGTGCATCTCAATCGATTTTATGTCTTTACTAGTATCTGTTTTTAAATTGTTTACAAATATCAAAGATCATAGATCATTTCTATTATCGACTTTGAAAACATTTGTATGCACAAACGAGTTGCACGATACAAGTTTCCACGGTGCATTTTTGCACTTGTATTGAACCGTGTGCTGTGTTTCCCGATGGTGTGTGTACTTTCTCTCAGGACAGAGACCCCGTAGTGAAAGTGATCAACAAACCTCAAACTGTATGCTTTATAAGGTTATTTATATTTGAATCCTTTGGAAGAGGTTTTAGTCTTATTTTTTTCATTAAAATTGCCAGAATTTGTTTTCGTTTGGCCCATAAATTGAAATTTAAGAAAAAATATCACGTCGTACTACCTAAGAGAGTATATTTTATGAGAGAGAATAATTTGAAAGATATTATTTATCTTTTGAATTTAGAGTTGATGTATAGTTGTATTAAGTAACTTACTCATATGCATGAATTATACAATTTTATAGCTAGATTTCAGATTTTATCTAAAAATTGATTAGATTTCTTGAAGTGAAGTGATAGTCTAATCACTAAAATGCTCAAATAAATAATAAAACTCTTAAATGTAATTCTTTATTAAATTTTAAAAATTAATATCCCACACATAAGAGAACGGTAAATCGATGGATTGCCTCTCATCAAATAAGTAAGTCTTAACCAAGATTATAGAACATATAAGAGTTCTGATTGCTGTTCAAACAATTCCAAAAAAAAAAATCAAAATATAGTTTACTAATACTGTAATGAATAACTAAGTAAAAATGCTCTAATGCAACTGATTTTAGACAAATTTAGAACAAATCTTAAAAATTCTACTAAAAAATAGGACTTACGTGTATGTTATGCTTCAACTGTTTGCCGCACAGCGATATGATTGAGAACTGAAAAAATAAAAGAAAAATATAATTAATAAAATTATAGATAATTCAAATTATAATAATATTATGCTAAAAATAATAATTAAGGTTGGAGCATCTTCCACATATTACCCTTTCAAAAGAAAATGTATCTTTTATTTCAAATGCATAAAAATGACTAATCATAAGTTATGTGGATCATGTGTAAATGTAATTAATTATAATTTGCATAACGCCTGTATTGTAGAGAATTAAAATTTGCATTGACACTGACATTTAACACTAACATGCTTCTATTCGTTTTGATCAATTAATGAATAAATTTTAATTAATTATAGAAGACTTTAATTTACTAATAGAAGTCTTGCTATTAAAGCCATTAAACCGAAGAAGAACGTATTCAAATCACCATTTTTGTTATTTATTACTGTGAATGATTAATTGAGCAAATTGTACTTGTTACTTTCATTTTAAAAATATCATTTATAGAATTAGCTTTTCTTATAATTTTTGTAGATTTAATGATAGTTGTACATGTTAATATTACATTTTCTCTAGAAAGTCCGTTAGTGAAGATAAAAAATAAAACTAAAGATGGACATATTAGATATAAACCATCTAAAATGCAATACAAAATGCATTGCATTTAATTTTATACTATTACAATCAAGAGAACCAATTTGAGTTGATGGATTCATTTTAATTCAGTGACGTTAACTTTAGCCTTCAAATAATTGGAATATAAATGATGTAATAATGATGATCAAGTTACTATTTTTTACTAATTTACTAATTTAAAAACATTTGTAACTCATCATGACCAATTTGTTATTTGTATATCACTTTAAAAACAAACATAACATCGAAAACTGAAGGATCTAGCATAAATAGATGGTTTTCTTTTTTTTGGTATTAAAAAATTATTAATTATAAAATATTCATAAAATTTAATTATTTTTTTTAGTACTATAAAGTGTACACTGTATAGTGTATTAATATATCAAGTGTGTACAAGCTTGAATAGATACAAGAAGCAAATTAGGATCAAAAACCAATTTATCTATTTTTTAATGAAAAGATTTTTTTCTGATGCATTAATCTTCATACAGTTTTATGTTATATAAAATTATAAGTAAATATTTTACCTCAACATCACTTTACAGAATTTCAGTAAAAATTGAGCAATTAATACAATTCAATATTGTAAATACTCTTACTGGTTGGAGAGCGGATAGCTTCAAAAATTTTCTAAAGAAAAATTGAGTGTCAACCCGATGTTCTATTTAAAACGGATTCGTTATATGCCATTTCATTAAGATCGAAACCCAATTTATCTATTTTTAATGCAAAGATTTTTTTCTATAATTAATGTATTGACCTTCATACAGTTTTATGTTATATAAAATTTTAAGTAGAACATTCTACCTCAACATTACTTAACAAAATTTCTATAAAAAATTGAGCAGTTAATACAATTCAATATTGTAAATATTCTTACTGGTTGGAGAGAGGATAGCTGAAATAATTTTAACAAAAAAAATGAGTGTCTAATGTCATATTTAAAGCTGATTCATTATATGCCATTTCTAAACATCTACGCCCAGCAGTTATTCTGTTTCTATAACTAAGGGCCCAATTCT
>NW_020537324.1:11992846-12016353 GCF_003426905.1 Ctenocephalides felis
CTCTCGGACTTTCCACGCGATTAAACGCCGACACAAACAACAAAAGCGAGAGTGCGGCCGAGCCAGCAGACCATCTAAATAACACCAGTGCCAAAACAGGACACCATGACGACTTATTTGTTAAAATTAAATTAAAACCTGGTTTTACGATAATAAGGTATTTTTTAATCCCTTTACACTCGCGAATTGCAAAAATAATACGCATTTTGGAATGGATACGGCATCCGAGTGGAATGGATTAAGAAATGGCTTTACACTGAGCTACGAAACTTCTTTTTGTATCAAAAAAAAATGAAAAAAAAGCTATAAAATGTCATTGATTTTTGATAATTGAGAGTGATCAAACTAATATATCACTAAACAAGTCGAGAGACCCACTGAAAAGACACTACTATTCAAGAAAATGCATACACGAATAGACTGACGTATCGACAGCATATGATAATATGAAAAAGCACACTGAGAATTTTTACCTCAAATGTAGAGATCACAACAATATCAAAATCTGGGCACTTGACCAATTTACAAGAGAAATAGTTGGATATGGAATTAATATGTCATTGGTTCTGAACTAAAGATTTTTTTTAAATTTTTATATTATGATTTTAGATACATCTTTAACGTGGTGGCTGGGAATAAATTATTAGACATTATTGTTGGATACACTACACATTCCTTAGGTTACATTAATTTCATTTATGAAAATAGTTGTGATGATTTTTTCTCATAATTTACTAAAAATTGCGATACTCCAAATTGCTGAATATTAAGCAACAATCTGTAAGTAAACATAGCGTTCGAATATTAGACTTTTCTGAAGATATATATTCTTCCTCTGGTTGAAAGTTGTTTAAAAGTCACTTAAAACAAAACTAACTATGAACGTCAGTAACAACTTTCATAAAATTATCTAATTGTAAGTCTTTCATAATTGTAAGACAAATTCGAAAAATATTTGATTAAATTATACATAAAAATTATAAAAATTGATATATAACATTTTACTCTTATATCAATGTGTTAAAATCTTTCATCAATCTCACATCTTCAGTTCTGGTTTCTTATTTGAAATTATGCTGTTCGTATAATAATGTCACATTACAGTTGTAGATTAATAAGAAATATTAATTGTTATAATTTAATTTATGATTTATGAAAAAATGTAATATATGGGTATAAGGTAGGAAAGGTAGAATAATAATATGGCTACTACTATTCCATCAATGTGTTCAATTCAAATCTTCAGTTCTAGTCTCTTATGCCTTACGTATAATAATGCCACATTACAGTTTTTTGCTTCATAAGATATATTAAGTATTAAGTTTTAATTTATGAATTTATGAAAAAAATTAACATGTGGGTTAAAAGATACGTAGAATAATAATATGGCCACATGGTAATGTGAGGCAAAAAAAATAGCCTGTATGTATCTTTTTTACTTCAGTACTTATTCGTTATTTAAATATAGTAATCTTGAGAATAATGTAGAATTGCTTATTTGCTATTTATTTGACATATTGCAATCAGAACTCTACAATCCTATGAGCTATTGTTGTGATACTTCTTAACCTTGTGGGTTTAGACTTTTTCTTGTTAACTTTGTTAACATGTTTACTTTGTTAATTAATTTCTTCTAATATCGTTATGTAATCTCAGTGTATTATTACTATTACTATAAAAATTATTTTATCTTTCTGACAAATATTTTATCTTAATTGGACCTGTATGTGTATCATGTTAACATTGTCGTCATATAATATTATTCGTCATATATTATTATTCTCTTCATAACTATGAAGCTTTGATTCGTACTAGAGAAGCATAGGTACTGTTGTCTGTGCTTTAGTTCAGCACTTTCACCATTCTCGCTTTCCTTTGATTGTAGCAATGTTTGTGTTAATCACTATTAGACATAGACACCTTCACATTTAGAATTTACTTACACTATCTTTATTAATTTTATAAAGTTTCTAGAATATTCGATAAAGTAATTGATTCCATTGGTAAAGCACAGTGGTACTTTTATAGTAGCATTGAAACATTGAAATTATTCAAATTTTAACTTTTTGGCCTATTAAATTTTTAAATATTCGGATCTGTGATGTTTTTTTCGCCTTTCAGATAATTTAAATACTATACATACTCATATCGTAACATATTTTTTATATTATTCCACTTCTATTACTAAGGGAGCTTTCACACCATACTTAAAAAAGGACTTGGTTATGAAGTCCATGATCAGTCTTCACTGTCCAATCAATCATTGATCATCCCATCAATTATCATCCGTGATCGATAATATTAAAATATTGCAATTTTCTTCAATGCATAATTTATACGATGCATTTTTTAAGGTTCATGAAGATTGTACAAAAAGATACGTAAAATGCGGAACTAAAATCATAGATGATCATTCATAATTGATTATTCATCGTGAATAATATAAACGGTTATTAAATATCGTTAATGAGGCGCAAGTATTATAATGGGATAATATAAAGAAAATTGCAAACTATCTATACATGAACTACAAAAACTTTGATTTGTACCTTTCCATAAACTAATGAAACAATAATTTCAATAAGGATATGAATATATTTAATTGATCAAACAGTACTAATAAATTCTAGTACTCAATTAAGAAGTTCTAAAACTTATTAGTATTTTGTAAATTAAATAAGTATATTAAATATTATTAAGTCTTAATAAGATCAGAACTACTTAACTTATATGTTATGTCCAATATAAAATAATTAGTGTTTATATTTATTATGTCAAGATAGTGGTGAAAAACTAAAAGACTGAAAATATAATTTTTAAGGATATAAATATTGGTGCAATTAAGCACGTTGCAGATATTTATAAACCCTAATACTCAATATAATCTAAACTGATAAATTATATTTTATGTATATATAACAATGAAATTATTTTATATTAATCCAGAAAGTGGTGAATGGAGGAAAAAGAGTACGTGATTTCTAGAGATTCTCTGGCCGATAGACCAATAAATAAACCAATATTATGTAAAATAGACCAATGTCATGACAAGGCTATGTTACGTAGCGTTTTGCATATAAAATGGCACTAAAAACTGTTACACATAAAATGTAACTTCACTCGTATGTTATTACGCTACATGACGAAGATGCACTTATGGTAAGATTTAAGATTTTTTTTGAGAAGTTTGCATGTTTTCTGGGGTAGGTTTTCTAACTGCAAACACATAGCATTTTGGCAGTTTTTAGTACCACTTTATATGAAAAACTCTACGTAAAATAGCCTTGTCATAACATTGGTCTATTGTACGCCAGAATCGTGCAAACTATATGGATTTTTTGAGTATTTTGTTTTACTACTAATACATTTATATAAACTATTACCGAATATGACGAATAACAATTACAAGCTCTACTAATTAAAAACGAATACCTTCTATTGTTTTTCAGTCAGATTTACAAAAACGTGAATCCTCTAATTACTATCTAGAAGCAATTAATTCCATACACGTTCAGCAACATATTAAAGAAACGTAGTACTATTTATGTAGTTAATCCATTGCTTTGTAAAACATACCCTTGAACAGCTCGCATATTACTTTATGCGAAAAAACAACATTATGCTATTTGCTCAATACACTGATGATATGCCGTGAGTCATGTAACCCCACGAGAGCAGAAAACCTTCGCGAATGAACTTGAGTTTATTGTTTCCGTACTTCTCCAAGTACATTGATTTATTGCGCTATCACATCAAATGCGCAATTGATATCTACGATAAATTATCTACGAATTTGATATAAGATGTTTTAGAAATTCTTGCGATTTTATGTCATCATTTGCTAGTGGTTTCTAAACGTTTAAATTGACAATTTTACAGATGTGTTTGTATTTAGATTCTCTTCTTTCTCTTTTTTTTTCTCAATATGACCAACTGTATATTATCTTCATATCTTATACCCTTGCCGAATTACGTTTTTTTATTTATTAACTTTCCATAGGGTAAGGGGGCGTCCATTAATCACGTGATCGATTTTTTAAGGATTTTTGGATGCTCCCTCCCACTTGGTGATACGTGGTGATATTCAAAATCACCCCTCCTTCTCCACCAAACATTGCGTATATTTTATAGAAAAAAATGTTAATTTTTTGATTATTTTTGAAAATGTTTGGGTTTTTTAGGTAAAAAATAAAATACATTTGATATGTTACTACACCCCTCTCTCCCCCACGTAGTATTTCGTGATTTTTTGTCAAACCCCCTAAAAACCCCACAATCGAAAATGAAAATTTTTACATATCTTTACGTTTCTGAACATTTTGGCATACCTTATAGATATTGGATGAGTGTATGTGTGTGTATGGGTATGTGTGGATAAAATTTTTCGTCGACGTTTTCGGGAGCACCGATTAACCGAGTCTTCTATCGCTAGTGAAATGTGCTGATTAGTTTTTGGCAAAGACAGGTCCATCCATTTCGGAAGCAAAGAGTGAAATTAGGTTTGTGAGAGAACAGTGTATACGATTTGAATGGATTGAAAATTATTTAATTTGTAATGATGGGGAGACATCATGATTATTTTTGGCAAGGATAGGTCAAGCCGTTTCGAAGATACGGAGAAAAGATGGCTTGAGAGAACGATGTATCCGATTTGAATGATTCAAACAATATTTTGCTTGTGTTGACAGTGTGAAGAAAGGATTGGGAAAGGCAAAAAAAAATTATTTCAAAATTTAAAATAATGATAATTTCCAAAAAAACTTTTTTAAACATCGAAAATGATTCAGATTTTAAGTTTAATTCTAGCTAAAAGCTGAAGTATTGGCGTAGAACTTTATGTAGAACCCTTGTAATAATAAAGATGATTAAAAATCTTAACCTTTTTATTACTTAATATTATGTCCTTCAAGATTTTATTAATATATATTTTCAATTTTGTCTATCAATGTACTGTTTCATACAATATAAGTCGATTCTCAACTATTTTTTTTTTAATATTAATTGTATCTTATTGATCAAAGATATTTTTTTAATATTAATTGTATCTTATTGATCAAAGATATATTGCTTTGTTGTTAATTACTATCGGTGCAGTATGATTAACGATTAAAATCTATAGTCGTGTCGTAAAACCGTCCGTGATGCGGAAATCTACTTTCTAATTGTTTGCTCTCACATTAAATTTTCTTGGTAAAATGCTATTCCTAAGAATATTCGATAACACATTATTGATGCAATGCATTTTATTTGTTCGGGGTTTTTATCAGTAAAGTGAAGGAAATCGTTTTATCAAAATAAGTTGTTTTTTAACTCATTGCAAAGGAGGCCGGGTAAAAATACCCGAGTCAAGAACTGCTGCTTTTGAATGTACTTGATTCCAATAGTCGGACAAGCTAATTTTTCTCTATCGGTTTACATATGATATTGAAAGAGTTAGCTGGGACCGTTTTAGATTTAATTGCCTTAATTTTTCAAAGATTAAGCATAATAAAGAGTACTTTTCAAAAAAAGAAATGAGTCAATGCATGTCTTGGCAATGATATCCCAAAAGTAATTACCGTCTTGTTTTACCAGATTATACTTAAAACAATGAGTGTACATCCAAAGAATTCATTATTTACACAAATTGCGATATCATAAAATTTCGCGATAACGAAAATATCAGTCTGCCTGGCGCGTTTCAGTCCGTCAATTAGTGTTCCACATTAGCAATATTCTTTGAAATTGATATGATTTTTTACTGTAGACTTGTTCTCTTATCAATGAGCCGTTATCAGCAGACAGAGGCTGAGCGATCAGGCGGCGAGTCTACGCAAGAGCAGGTTGAGGTTGTCATAGGTCAGTCCCGGCTCATATGAGTGCCGAGAGAAAGCTTCTAGAACCGCATAGGTCACTCGCATTTGAATAATTTAATTGCTGGAAAACTGGTATAGAAGTAATAGACATGAAACTTAAAATAAACGGAAATAGACGCTTGTGTTATTTATGACTTGGCAAGCAGAAAATTAGAATTAATGCGCGGTTTGTGAACTATTTAGGGAAAATAGTTTATGGAGCACGTCTGGTTTTTAATAAATCACAAAAATATAGACCTGAATAGTACTTTGTAAAATATAAATCAGAAAGTTTTGAGTTCCATTTTTATGAAACTTTAGAAATAACCAGCAGTAGTGACATCGGTTTTCGTTTGAAAATATAGGGAGCAATATGTGTTAAAGAGTAAATAGCCCTTCCTCGACATTGCTGCACCAATAAAAAGTCATCAGTTTAAAATTTTTATTAATAAATCCATCAGATAGAGATAAGTCATCCGCTGGGTAGCCACGCATTAGGTCATAAAAAACTTAATAAATTAAATTCCAGGTACTTCTAAATATCATAATAAATTTACAATTAATTATAGTAAGAATACATAAAGTCCTCGCAGCTTTTAACTAGATAACTGTGGTAGTAAAATATGGTTTTTGAGGTAAAGTGTAACTTACAACTATTTATTTCATACCGACATAGCCTCAAAAATTCTAAATATCTTGAAATTTGAGAGTATGCTTTTTTTATTTTGATCAAAGAATGAGACGCATGATGAGTAAAATACATAAAATTTAACTATTTCTCCATGACGAGTATATTCGTGAAGCACAGTTAAATGGTTAAGCCACACATACACCCTTTTTTAGGTAAGGGGGCGTCGGTTAATCACGTGATCGATTTTTTGAATCCCTTCTTCTCCTTGGTAAAATTCAAAATCACCACCCCCTCCCCCTAGCAAGCACCACGTGTATTTTTAGTTACGAATAAAATCGTAAAATTTTCAAATATTAAAAAAAAATGGATTTTTTTTTAAATTTTGGTAAAAAATATATACACGTGATATCTTACCCCTCCCTTCTTGATATTTCGTGATTTTTGAATTAATGGACGCCCCCTAAATTCTTATAAACAAAATTATCAAAATTGATCATAAATCATCAAGTTTTTGTACTTCAAAAATTGTATTCAAGATTTTAACTCTATTTTTAAACACATACATTGCGTATGACATTGGTATCCACTTATATCATGGTCCTTTGTAGGTGGACAAAATATTTGTGTTGTAATAAAAATAAACCTTCTGTTAGTCTATAATAAGATTGTGGTTTAAATTTGTTTTTATTATTTACTCTGAATATATAGAAATATTTAAATTAGCATTATGTGTTATCCGTTACAAGTCATTCAATATACTTTACTCTATTATTTAATAAATTAGTGCAAAAAAGAGTGTTGTTTGTTCATATTTCCAAATTAATATATATATATATATATATATATATATTAACTATGATTTCTTTAAAAATATCTTAAGAATGTCCACATCTTAAGAATGTGTTTTATTTGGCTAAATAATATTTTATTGCTTTATTTGGAATATTGTGAGAGATCAAAGTGCACATGGACTTGATACCAAAAGTTTAATGCATTTAGGCATTAATTTTATCTGTTAAATATTTTAACACTTAAATACACTAAAATAATTATTTATTCCCCATTGTAATGTTACGGATCATTTCTGGTACTTTCGCGACTTATCAGTGCGTTAAAGTGTTAAATAAGTCGGAAAATCCAAATTCATGATACTTTACCGTTTCTCTAAATAATTAAAATCATTCTTTGTCCAAAACTTAATGACGTCGACAATCACGAATTCTTTAGATTTCTCGAAACGGTTTTTATCATTTTGTTACTGACCTATCCCAATTTTATCAATTCGAATGCATTGCAATAGCGTACAGAGTTATCGAAATACACAATAGCGTTCATTGACGTATGTTGCAATGTCGGCAAATATGAAAATATGGATTTTCAATCAAATAATAAACGAATGCTTTGATTTTTAATGTGAGACACATTTCATATTTCGCAATATTTCAGATTCACACGCGTCGGGCTCACGAGGTTCGAGGCACCTTGACTGGGACGCTTCAGGCCTTCGATAAACATTGGAACATTGCGTTATCAAATGCAACGGAACGCTGGTCTAGACGAAAATCTAACAAAATGAAAGCACCCCCGATGGGCGGTAAGTGAAATATGGGGACTTGATTTAATTCAAATAAAATTTTGGTCTCTACACGGAATAGTAGTCAGAGGTCCAAGTATGATATCCACCTCTGACAACCTGGTGTCTAGGAGATGTGACATCGGTTTTTGCTTTATAATATAGATACAAATACGTTTCCAAGCGAAAATAAGCATTGCTGCATACTATAGCAAAGAATTTCTTCTAATAAATTCATTAAATAGAGGTAGGACAATCATTGGGTTGCCATCTTTAAAGCCATGCCTATAAGATCATCACAATATATTGTAGTAATATATAGCTTAAAGGACTGATCAAATTTTAATTGCTATTAATATTATAACAACAAAAATGGTCAAAGTCTGAAAACTTTATATAGTAGGACATAATCAAATATATTCTGACTGATATCAAGCATGTTTTAATCAGTAAACCAGATTGTAGTCAGCATATAGTCAAATCATTATAGTAAGTTTACCTCGGAATTCGAGATACTCAGCTGTAAGTCTGTAAATACTTGTATTGTATATTGATAGGTACACCCGACTATATGTAGGTTTTGAGACAACTTTTTAGTGTCAATATACAAGTATTTACATACTTACAGTTGGGTATCTCGAATTCCGAGATTCTTACCTAATTTAAGCGTAAATGACTGGACTAATGAGTAGCAAAATTTTACGAATATACTCGTAATGCGTATAAAACTTTGACCATTGGCTATTTAAATCGGAAAATTTTGAAAAAAAATCATTCTCATCAAGTCATTCTCAAATTTCAAAATATTTAAAATATTTCGAAACTGTACTGGTATAAAATAAATAGTTGTTTGACATTTTACCCCAAAAAGAACATTTATCCTCGATTCTGACGACACAAAACTTTGCAGCAATTCAACGAGCGCGCCACAGTTGGCTGGTTAATCAATAATTTTCTCAAAAACTATAATAAACACTTGTGTCTTTATAGAATAGATTATGTGCGAATGAGCGACAAGTTTTCATAAAAAATCATTCTAATTCTGTATTCCGCCACGTAGTTATAGAATTTATTATTTAAAAGCTCTTCTTCGAATGACCAAAATGTATACCGCCACGTAGTTATGAATCTATGTATTAAACATTTACTTGTTGACATATTATGTATTTGTTGCAGTTCTAATTACACTATTGATTTGTCTCTAAGTTCTAATCAAAGAAGATATTTTTATTAATTATTTATTACACATGTTGTTTCGCGGACTTTACTTTTAGAAGTCAACAATTAGTCCTATCAAACTCTCCAGGGGTAGTAACCATCCCGTGTAAAAGTTCAATGCCATGAAGATTGTCACCTCATGGCCAATATAATAAAACGAAAATACTTCCGAACAAATTCAGACGGACAAAAATAATATATCTTTATTTAAACCATCTCAAAATGAAAGTGAAAAAATAACGCCCCAGTTAATATTGAACGCCCGAATAATACAATTTATATTGTAAAATGAATTATATATTATTATTAAATATGATGATTTACTTTATATTATTATCAAATTTTCAGGCGCAGGTTGTCCAAGCAACAAACCAAATAAAATTCGCGTTAAAATTCCTGAAACTAAAATAATAAGCAGCAAAGGTAAAAATGAAGTTTGTGAACGATTTGTACCAAAAGTAATGATCAGAGGGGAACATGTTGTTTTAATAATATTAAACCTCCAAGAGAAAGTTAAGAAGTAAAATAAGGATGGTTTTTCACAGCTTCTAGCCTGGGATTATGATTTTATGAAGACTAAAATTTACAGGAGTAATATTATTTTTGTAATTAATATAAATATTGAGTTGTTTTTATGTTGTTTAATAAAATGTTGATGAAAATCAATAAAAAATTAAATATCATGTTTTATTTGGCCACATAATTAAAATTTCTTAAGCTACGGTTACAATCTTAATTATGAACTTTAATTCAGTATCTTGGCCTGATCTCTCACCATCTGTATTTCGTTGTGCATCTCAATCGATTTTATGTCTTTACTAGTATCTGTTTTTAAATTGTTTACAAATATCAAAGATCATAGATCATTTCTATTATCGACTTTGAAAACATTTGTATGCACAAACGAGTTGCACGATACAAGTTTCCACGGTGCATTTTTGCACTTGTATTGAACCGTGTGCTGTGTTTCCCGATGTGTGTACTTTCTCTCAGGACAGAGACCCCGTAGTGAAAGTGATCAACAAACCTCAAACTGTATGCTTTATAAGGTTATTTATATTTGAATCCTTTGGAAGAGGTTTTAGTCTTATTTTTTTCATTAAAATTGCCAGAATTTGTTTTCGTTTGGCCCATAAATTGAAATTTAAGAAAAAATATCACGTACTACCTAAGAGTACATATATTTTATGAGAGAATAATTTGAAAGATATTATTTATCTTTTGAATTTAGAGTTGATGTATAGTTGTATTAAGTAACTTACTCATATGCATGAATTATACAATTTTATAGCTAGATTTCAGATTTTATCTAAAATCAATTGATTAGATTTCTTGAAGTGATAGTCTAATCACTAAAATGCTCAAATAAATAATAAAACTCTTAAATGTAATTCTTTATTAAATTTTAAAAATTAATATCCCACACATAAGAGAACGGTAAATCGATGGATTGCCTCTCATCAAATAAGTAAGTCTTAACCAAGATTATAGAACATATAAGAGTTCTGATTGCTGTTCAAACAATTCCAAAAAAAAAAATCAAAATATAGTTTACTAATACTGTAATGAATAACTAAGTAAAAATGCTCTAATGCAACTGATTTTAGACAAATTTAGAACAAATCTTAAAAATTCTACTATAAAAATAGGACTTACGTGTATGTTATGCTTCAACTGTTATTTGCCGCACAGCGATATGATTGAGAACTGAAAAAATAAAAGAAAAATATAATTAATAAAATTATAGATAATTCAAATTATAATAATATTATGCTAAAAATAATAATTAAGGTTGGAGCATCTTCCACATATTACCCTTTCAAAAGAAAATGTATCTTTTATTTCAAATGCATAAAAATGACTAATCATAAGTTATGTGGATCATGTGTAAATGTAATTAATTATAATTTGCATAACGCCTGTATTGTAGAGAATTAAAATTTGCATTGACACTGACATTTAACACTAACATGCTTCTATTCGTTTTGATCAATTAATGAATAAATTTTAATTAATTATAGAAGACTTTAATTTACTAATAGAAGTCTTGCTATTAAAGCCATTAAACCGAAGAAGAACGTATTCAAATCACCATTTTTGTTATTTATTACTGTGAATGATTAATTGAGCAAATTGTACTTGTTACTTTCATTTTAAAAATATCATTTATAGAATTAGCTTTTCTTATAATTTTTGTAGATTTAATGATAGTTGTACATGTTAATATTACATTTTCTCTAGAAAGTCCGTTAGTGAAGATAAAAAATAAAACTAAAGATGGACATATTAGATATAAACCATCTAAAATGCAATACAAAATGCATTGCATTTAATTTTATACTATTACAATCAAGAGAACCAATTTGAGTTGATGGATTCATTTTAATTCAGTGACGTTAACTTTAGCCTTCAAATAATTGGAATATAAATGATGTAATAATTACTGATCAAGTTACTATTTTTTACTAATTTACTAATTTAAAAACATTTGTAACTCATCATGACCAATTTGTTATTTGTATATCACTTTAAAAACAAACATAACATCGAAAACTGAAGGATCTAGCATAAATAGATGGTTTTCTTTTTTTTTGGTATTAATAAAATTATTAATTATAAAATATTCATAAAATTTAATTATTTTTTTAGTACTATAAAGTGTACACTGTATAGTGTATTAATATATCAAGTGTACAAACTTTAATAGATGCAAGAAGCAAATTAGGATCAAAACCCAATTTATCTATTTTTTAGTGCAAAGATTTTTTTCTGATGCATTAATCTTCATACAGTTTTATGTTATATAAAATTATAAGTAAATATTTTACCTCAACATCACTTTACAGAATTTCAGTAAAAATTGAGCAATTAATACAATTCAATATTGTAAATACTCTTACTGGTTGGAGAGCGGATAGCTTCAAAAATTTTCTAAAGAAAAATTGAGTGTCAACCCGATGTTCTATTTAAAACGGATTCGTTATATGCCATTTCATTAAGATCGAAACCCAATTTATCTATTTTTAATGCAAAGATTTTTTTCTATAATTAATGTATTGACCTTCATACAGTTTTATGTTATATAAAATTTTAAGTAGAACATTCTACCTCAACATTACTTAACAAAATTTCTATAAAAATTGAGCAGTTAATACAATTCAATATTGTAAATATTCTTACTGGTTGGAGAGAGGATAGCTGAAATAATTTTACAAAAAAAATGAGTGTCTAATGTCATATTTAAAGCTGATTCATTATATGCCATTTCTAAACATCTACGCCCAGTTATTCTGTTTCTATAACTAAGGGCCCAATTCTCCGATAAAATAGACCGTAACAAAGCTATGTTATGGTGCTTTCTTCTTATAAATCGTCAGACAATTTTAATATAAAACCTAACATAGATAACGGTCAAACGTTGAAAAAATAATGTTATCATAACTGCACCTTTCTGATGTGTCATGATAACACATACGCGAAGTTAGGCTTTATGTGTAACAAATAAATACATAACATTTTGGCAGTTTTCACTACCAATTCATATGAAGAAAGAACCGTAACCTAGCTTTTCCATGACAACGCTATGTAAATAGTCCAGTCATTATAGTAAGTTCACCTCGGAATTCGAGATACCCAGCTGTAAGTCTGTAAATACTTGTATATTGACACCCTAAAGTTGTCTCAAAACCTATATATGGTAAGGTGTCAATATCATATGTAGGGTTTGAGACAACTTTAGGGTGTCAATATACAAGTATTTACAGACTTACAGCTGGGTATCTCGAATTCCAAAATTCTTACCTAATTTAAGCTTATATGACTGGCCTGATTCGATATTTCTGTAAAGAAAACATATAAAGTATTACACATCGTTAGAAAGGTCTCAAAATTCTTAGTTTTTTTCCCATATATCGCAACTTCGAATTCCGAACGGTGTGGCCTACAGGCGAGTTGCCGTCATAAAATTTCAGGAAAATCGGAAAATCTCGAGAAAATTATATGAACACACTTAACCATTCATACACCATTTTATTCGTTATTTTATTCTGCATCTTTCGTACGAACAAAGTTTTTTTGTATCTTTCACGGTTTAGATGTTATAGAGCAATATGTGTAGTTGGAGAATTGGCTATTTTATTGGAGAATTGGCTCCTAAATGTTTTAAACAGAAGTTATAGAACGCTATTAAATCATAATGTTATTACATTTCTATCCATTACATCAGCTCTCTGTCTACTTCAGAGGGATGGCCGAATGAATGAATCGGCCGAACGGGAGGCAGTGATTTTGTCAGCACGTGCACAAGACACGTGTTTGGCAGTAGGGGATCGACGTCCTTGACACAGAGCTACACGTGGGCGGGGGTTGACAGCGTAGCAGGCTCGTAGGGCGCCCGCGGAAAGCGTAGGTTTTTCGGAGACCGCAAGCATGGAGGTTGAATTCACGGGCGAGAGGAGAGTCAAAAATTGAAGAATGAATTATTTGAGAAAATATAATGAAGGTTAAGAGATGGTGGTTCGAGTGTTTTATTGTTCTCGGATTTTATATCTCGGGGGTCGGTTTTGTTTTTTTGTGCATATAGGCTTTCTAGGTGTGTTGATTTCAAGATGGTCTTAATTATGGTTAAGTGGTTGAAACACAACTAGTTTTAGGAAATGTACTTGAATAAACTGTTTTTCAACTCCAATTTTACAATAATCTTTTGTGCTCAACACTTTCTATCAACAGTCGATAAAAGGAGCATAATATGATAGCACAATTCCACTGTTCTGGTCAGTTGTCATAGCAACGTATTACCAGACATTCAATTCAATAGTTTATTATTGATATTTTTAACAGCAATAAGAACTTCTCATTCTTTGATCTGTATTTGACAGGAAAAATTTGATGAATTGGTAATTATAAGATTTTTAACATATTTCAACTTTTGCAGAATTTTCTAAAAACTCACTAGCAAAAGTATCTTGCCTGATGTATTAGAATTAAAGCAGGCCAGGACAATCAGTGTCTTTACTTGCTAACTTACATTATGTTGTTTTCTACGATTAGACAACTCTGTTAACTACTCTTTTTTCACTTGAAATTAAATTTGAGATCTAGAGCCTCAAGTGGAAATTCGATATCAGACTGCTTGATACCAGGGACTAGGGAAATACTAACCAGTTAACTGTGGCATACTCATTGAAATGCTCTGTGTCGTCAGATTCTAAGTTGTTTTTAAGTAAAATACTACTTAAAGCTGAAAATATCCCAAAAATATCGGAAGCTTGAAACTACGTTTTGTATTTTTCTTCTTTAAAATTGCCAATCTGAAGATCAAGGGTCTGATATTAATACGCATGACGTTTATAATCGTCAATTCTGCTACTAAAGGCAAAATTCTTCTATTTTTTCTTCAAGAGCATATTCGTCAATCACAGTTAACTGGTTGAAGACAATCCTTGAAAAATATGAGCATTCGTTTTAATAAAAATAATTTTTGTGTCTTTAATCGTTTTTGTGGATAAAAAATTAAGTATCTTTGAAACACATTTTACCTATTTCGTTATCAGTGATTCACAAAAAAATAATAATAATAATAAAGAAGATACCATTTTATTAACTTCCCGTAGGGCAAGTTATAGTAATCGCAAAAAAAATCGAAAATGAAATTTTTTATATATCTTTACGTTTCAAACCCTTCTGAACATTTTGGCATATCTTAGAAAAAATGGATGTATGTGTGTGTGTGTGCGGATACAAATTTTCGTCGACGATTTCGGGAACACGGATGAAGCGATTGGTAAGGAGACGTGCTGATTAGTTTTTGGCGAAGGCAGGTCTAGCCGTTCCGAAGATATGGGGCAAAAAGTGCCAAAAACGGTAACTCAGTTTTTAAGAGAACGGAGCGTCCGATTTTTTAGGAGCGAAAAAACATTTTACTGAAGAGAGAATTTATAGTTTCTCGAAATTTCAAAAATGTTAATCTTTTTTAAAAAATAATAATTTTTGGTACGGGAAGTTCCAGCAATTTGCTTAAGGCATGATGCCATGCGCCATCAACTTTGCAAATTATTCTTTATAATTTATTATTGCAAATTATTCTTTATAATTATTTAATTACTAATTGTTTTTAGTAATATAAAAAACAAAATTGCATCTTGAAAAAGAAAAAAAATAGTGATGACATAGTAAAAATAAAACGAAATATGTAAAGTGACATGTATTTTTAACAAATTCTGTTCATAACACAAATAAATTAATAACAAATCCTTGACTAATAAATCAGGTACCTATTTAATTATATATTACAAAGTTATTGCATTTGAAAAATGATCTCCATCACCAGATATCCTTTCCCCAAGACAATTCTAGGTGTGAGTACTTGAGCTTACGGTCACACGGCGCGTAAAAGAGACACGTGCCGTGTAAGGTATATGTCCCCTAATCTTACAAATTATTATTACATTTTAGATACACATAGGACCAACCACAAATTCATCATTAGGCCATTGAACGTGACGTATGGCTTCTTCGAATTTCTATAGAGAACATTTGTAAATCGATGAATCATTATCATTAACGGAAAGATTTAATCTGTTGATAAAATAGATATTAGATACTTTTATATCTATAATTGATTTCATCAGTAGTATTTAATAAATATATTATTTTCAATTAGCTTAATTTATTATATTCCGTTTCTTTCATTTTATCGATTTTGGCAAAATAAAAATGGTAACATATCGGTTCAAGCTTTTTGAGTACCTACGCAACTTTAAAATGAATCAAATCCTTGAAATTATGTTGTGAAATTAATTTTCGAGTGCTTGTGTTTTATATTTTTACATTTACATTTCTTTTTTCAATCTTGACCTTTTGTTAAGCGACACCTTTTCATCAACATTATGCGTGATTCTTTAATTATAAAACGTTGTTTACAAATTCAATTTTACGTTATTTAGGGAGAAATGCAAGATCAAAATATACATTCAACTTAAATAAATAAAAATATTTTTTTAAAGTAAAATGCGTTATTGTGTAACATAATTTATAAAAAATTATAAAAGATAAAATATCTAATTAGCATATATTTACCTATGTATTACTTTACAATTATAATAAAAACCCTTATGCATGTGAATATTAGTACATATATCGAGCATATACTATACGATACATAGTCAGTTTATGATGTAATTCATAAAATTTAAAACTTTTTTTCCTAATCATCCGTCATCTCATTTTCTGATAATTAACGCAAATGATAATTAACGTGTGAGGTATTCAAAATAATCGGTTTTTGATGGCTAATCCGGGTTCACCTGTAATAATTAGAAGCTTTTATGAATCACCCGCTTTGTTAGAATAATTCTAATAATAATAAGAAGCGATCTACACGTGCGCTCCGAGAATTTAGAGAAATAGTCCGTGAACACTTTACTCGAAATTTAATTATTTCAACTATGTACAGGGATTTTATAGAAATTCAACTACTTTGTATAAAAATTAGAAGAGGTAACTATACCCTATCTTATTTTGATATATCATCTATGATAGGCTATATCATTATTAATTTATTGAGTAAGAAAATTATGTTTGCGCTATCAGTTTGTGCTAAACCCATTTTAAATCGTTTTTAATAATCTTAATAATAGTTTTTGAATATTTTTACTAGAAATTTACTAAAAGTAGTTATATCTGACTCTGTTTAATAATGTTAGATAGGAGCAGATAGTCAGATAAGATCCCAATATTCAGAAATTTATTGAAGACCCACTGCAATAAACGATTAGAAAACTGCCAAAATTCCATTACACAATTATTTTTAATTTGCGATTCATTATATTTACTCATTTTATTTGAAATTTATTAATTTAATTTTTATTCACAATTAAATTTTATTTACCAAAAATGTAAAGGCTTACTACTGGGTAACTTGAAATATTTTCAAGAAGAGAGTAGAAAAATTTCACAAATTTTGGCAATAATCGCCCTAAATAAAGAACCCTATCGATAAACTAGAAAACTGTCCATATTCTTCACAAAATTATTTATTCTAATGACAATTATTTATGTTATGAGTTTGTTAGTTATATTTACTTATTTAATTTGAAATTTAATGTGTTAATTTTACTTTCTAAAACTTCGTAATTTAATTTAATTTATCAAAATCGAAAAAGCATAAGTTTACTCTACAAAGGTTACCAGTAATCTTTCAAAACTTAAATTAGATAATTTATATTAATCCTCAAACTAATTGTTTATTTACATAAAATTAATACATTTTTCAATTGTTTATACTTATATCTATAACGTATTTTCAGGAATAAAGTAGAAAAAGTTCA
This sequence comes from Ctenocephalides felis, assembly GCF_003426905.1. Classification (NCBI taxonomy): domain Eukaryota; kingdom Metazoa; phylum Arthropoda; class Insecta; order Siphonaptera; family Pulicidae; genus Ctenocephalides; species Ctenocephalides felis. The sequence goes on from NW_020537324.1 coordinate 12,010,430, forward strand.
CAAATTTCGACAATAATCGACCTAAATAAAGGTCCCAGTCGATGGACTAGAAAACTGTCCATATTGTCCACACAATTATTTATTTTAATGACAATTATTTATGTTATGAGTTTGTTAGTTATATTTTATATAATTAAATTTAAAATCTATCATGTTAATTTTACTTCCTAAGATTTCACAAATTAATGCAATTATCAAAATCGAAAAAGCTTAGTGCTGGGGTATCCTTTCAGAACTTTAATTAGATAATTTCCATTTATTCCCAAAATAACTATTTTAAATGTTTTACAAATGAATACATTTTACAATAGTTTGTAATTTTATCTATAAATATATTTAAAATTAGAGTAAAAGATGATCACAAATTTCACAAAACCCAGTCGATAATCAAAAAAATAACTCCATATTCTTAACAAAATTATGTATTCTAATGAAAATTATTTTTATTTTGAATTTACTAGTTAGTTATTATATTAACTGGTTTTATTCAAAAATTTATTATATTAATTTTACTTCCCAATACTCCAAAATTGAATTTACCAAAATCGGAAAAACTTACTATTGGATAATCACCTTTCAGAACTAAAATTCGGTACTTTACATTTATCCTCAAAATTACTTCATGTTTTTGCATAAAAACAGATTGTATTTTAATAAAATAAAATAATCAAATATCTTATGCATAAAAATAAATATAAATATGCACATAACGTTTTATACTACAGATATTTACCTGTAGGTATAGTTTTTGTAAACAATAATAAATTCTGAATGAATATAAAAAATATATCATAATTGTGTGACATAAAAAAGAAGAAAGGAAAATTTTCTCCCCAAAAAAATCACATAGCAATATTTATAAATATCTTAAGCATTTAAAACAACGAAGCATATATACAGTAAAGACCGTGAAGGCGATTTTCTAAAGACTGGACCAAAAACACCTCTTAAGCGAGAAAGCGTATTAAGACAGATAGACCAAAAACGCTTCAAAGTGGCGTATTATGCGAGAAATTATATTAACCATGATCTTCTTCACGGGATTCTACGGAATTTACATCAAAAGGTTCTCTATCTACCAAAACTTCCAGCAGCCAAATACATACAAATTACTCATGACGTACGGTCGCCGTGACGACAGGAGCTACACGTGCTTCTGGGCCAATTCAAGGACGCCTATATACATTTTGTTTTGAAGTATAACATTGTTTATTTCGTCTTTTTTATTTTCAACAGGAGCCAAGCGATAATATGACGTGCGAACGCGTAAAACAGATTATATCAATCGTATTATATGAAATTAGTTATTACAAAATAATTGGAAAAGAAAATTTCAAGAAAACATTGATTGAGGTAATAGAGACACGTCAACCGTTGGGTTGCCCTATGAAAAGGCTACGATATTCAGAAAATCATCACAACTGCTTATAGGTCTCTTAAGTTGTGATTATTGATCAAAACTATGAAATAAATAATAAATACTGGACTGGACTGATCAAAACTATATAGAATATAAAAATATACAGCAATATCTGAATATTACGCTTCTTTATTATTAGTAGTAGTTTACCATCATTATGCGTTTTATCATCTATTACGTCACTTATTATTAGTTTAGAAATATTTATTCAATCAACAAAAAAAAGTTTTCCACTGGGTAATCTCTATTATTTTTGCTCTAACTTTATACAAAATAGTCATAACAATTACTACATGTTTTTGTTGGAAAATCAGATTGGAATTGAATAATTAGAAAAAATGATATATAAAAAATAATTGCAACGTAACAAAAGTAATGAATAAAAAATTTATTTTTCATCCATATAATATGATTTTTGTAAAAGTGAATAAAATGATAAGTAGTACAAAATATATATATAGGGATAAACCTAAACGATTATTCGAATTTTCATAAATCTTTCTGACGTTTGTTAAGGAATTTTTTTAGGATTTTTTGATTTATAGAATATAGTTAGAAAGTAGAAATAAATGGTAAAAATTACAAAAACTTAACATTGTTTGACATTGAAAATATTTGAGGCATTACGATAAATATCAGTATAGGTTATAAAAAATAGACTCTTGAATTGTAGACATGAATGCAGGACAACGTCTGTCGGCTCATCTAGTATATATATATATACTATATATATATATATATATATATATTTATTTATTTATTTATTTATTATTATTTATTTATACTCGGTTTTGTTTAAAAATACTATTAAATGTCAGAAATTAAAATTACTTATAGTTATTTTTAAAAAATATTTACATAAAAAAAAAATAATAATGGAGTGTTAATTAAAATAATTAAAATATTTTAAATATTAACCAGATTTTTATTTATTTTTCAAGATGCAATTATAATCTATTTTTATAATGCCAAAAATATTTAGTAATTTTGAATAACAATATGCAAAGTTAAAACCAAAATAGAGCTTACTCAATGGTGGTACCCCACTTTTTGTGTTGGTTGAAAAAGTAATCAAGTGAGTTTATAGAAATATAACTAATAATTTAAATACATACATACAAATCGATAAGTGCTTGAAAGCCTCAGTATGCAATCACAAGGATTCAGGTTCAAATCCTGATTTACCTCATATCAGGCAGTAGTGATATCCGTTTCTACTTGAAAGTATAGATCAAAAATATGTTTCAAAGCAAATTAGTTTTTAGACTCTGATGTACAGAAAAGTAAGTGCGTAGAAAAATTAATAGAGTAGGATATAGAAATAGAAACATTGTATGCAGATAATCCTTCTAATCAATATGATGGAATTTCGATAAAAATTATTTTGTGGATAGACAACAAGAATAATAATATTGTAAGTGGCTAAAATTCTGACCTGCAAAAAAATCTATACAAAAATGAAAGCTATAGACATTCAAAATACAAAAATTTTATGATGCATTAATTGGTTTAAATGAATATGTAAATTACATATTCAATACATCCCATCTAACAAATCTAAATTCGATGGATGCTGCTTGATTAATATTTCCGCGCCGTATGATCTACGTGATAATTCTTCGAATATCTACGTGACAAACTCTGCGTTTTATATAAAAATTACCATCGGTTTTCATAATAGATTTAATTCAAATTAAGATTATTCATAGATTCGACCTCGGCTCAAAATCAATGCTATTGCGATCTTCGACGTTTACCTTCCAAAGGGCGGGGAAAGAACAAGGCCGTTGAACGAATAAATATACAATTAAAATATTATGCTGTATATAAATGAATTCTGGTCGGATTTGTATCGAATCCGATGATATGTCCGGGTTGAGAAAAATATGTTTACAAAGTTATTGGGCGAATGAACATGATCCATCTTCTGCAGAATTAAGTACAAAATTAATTATGCATGCAAGAGATGTTAGCGAAGGGCAAGAAAAAAATAGGCAATGTTTGTTTACAAATCATCAACTAGGCAAAAAAGATTGGATAAAAAAATTATAATTGATGGATAAGTATAAACGATAGATCATCAAAAAAATCATATGTATATATACATAGTGGAAAATAACTTTAAAATATAAAAATATATATTTAAGAAAAATGATATCTATTTAAGATATATCATCAAATATGAGAAACTCCTTATTTGTTGATTATCAAAAGCAATCGCAGACCAATAAATATAAGTCCAATATAATAATTTAATATAAGTGAATAAACTATTAAATTTAACTTCATATTAAAATATTTGAAAATGTATAGAGTCTTATAGAATTACAAGCAATATTCTTAATTAATTTTTTTTTTCATTATTTATCATATTTAAGAAATTATTTTAAAACTCTATGAAAATTTTATTTTATGAAGTAGATTTAAGATTCATTTATATCCAACGTCTTTTAAAAATCTGTAATCTTGATTAGAAAAACTTTTACTAAAGGGATTTCTACACTTTTTTTAATTTTAGTTTTATTTTAATTTTTTCATAATAGCTTATAAAATTGTTTTTTTGTTGCAAATTGTGCACATTTTACCTTTAACAAGACTTTAAAATTGGAACCTAATAATTGCTTGCATTAATAATAATTATATAAATATTAATTATTAAGTTAAGGTAAGCAGCTTAAACATTGCAAAAATCTCTCTTTAAACAAAATTTTTAAATCTATTTTATTTTAATTTTTATATATGGATCTAAAAATACTTTTAAATTATAGAGGTATTCATAGTAATTATAATAATATATCATAAAATTAAAAAAAAACTAATTTTATATTTTTATGCGTTCTTCATGTAAAGCCAACATGCATTATTATTTTTGTCAATGAAAGATTAATTAATTAATTTTGATATTTATATATATTTACTTTTAGTAATAAAATAATAACGCAGTAAAAGATACTTAGAAGTGAAAAGATTAATTAATTAATTTTGATATATAAACATTATGGCTTGTTTAGCACTAAGTAAATATCAAAATTAATTAATTAATCTTTTAAATTTTAAGTATTTTTCATTGACAAAAAAATAATGCATATTGGCTTTACATGAAAATCATTGAAAGAATTTATAAAAATTTAAATTTAGAATTTTTTAAAATTTTATTATATATTATAATCATTGTGGAATACTATCATAAATCCATATATATCCATATCAATAATAGTAATAAGAGTAATAGTAATATGTAGTTATTTTATCAAAATGCTAGCATACATGACTGCGCAATTTATTTAATTTATTAAAATTGAAAAGGCTGCTAACTGGGTAACATTTCAAAACTTGCCAATTTACATATATCCTCAAGTTTTGTTTTGTACAATAAAGATACTAGGGCCTTACTTTAATTTCAAAAAAAATTATTTAAGAATTACAAATCTATTTTATTTGTAATCTGATTTTCTCTATTTGAATTTGTAATTTATCATAATGTAACCATTAAAAAAGTGTGGGAACAGGTAATTTGTGTGCAACAGGTGATATTATGGCACGTGCAAGAAGACTCGAAGTGGTAATAATGTAATAATAAATTCGATGCCCGTATTCGAAGTTTACTATAATATTATGATATGAAATAATAACGACAATTAGTGAAGTCGTTTACTCGCTCACGTGTATCGAACATTGAACTGAGGCTAACGAATCGCGATAAAAATACAACAGGTAAAATAGAGACTTTCTCAATGGGAGAGTCGCTAGAAAAGTAAGAAAAAAACGAAAAAAAAAATAAATTTTGGATACAAAAATTGAAATATGTAATAGATGAGAGAAATAGAGGTAATTTACTACATATATACAACAAGAACAGAGAAGCTTTTTAACAGGCCATCCAAAATTTTTGATAGACTTCCACACGCTATCGGTTGTATTCTCAATTGAAAACCCACACAAATTATTAAGAAAAGTATAAGCATAAAAATACTTTTAAATACTGCGAAAAAAGGAACTAGAAAATTTACTCTGAACTGAAATAAAAAACTAACAACCACAATAAAAAAAATATCTTTATAATACAAACTACCCTTATCGACTTAAAAGGACATCATGACTTAACTGAGTAGTTACTTCATATTAGTTACTTTATACTTAAATTAAATTTATATTCATACATAGACATATTATAATTCTTAATATTTTTATCAATTAAGGTCTTGTATAAATTTGATTTTTGTATGATGTTTTTTATTTTATTTGAAACGCAAAATCGTCTCTATAATCATGTTTACCAAGATTGAAGTAAGAACGGACCCAAGCTTAAAGATTTGGTTGTGAAAATTAAAATTTTTTTAATGCAAAATTTAAGTATTTATTTTTAATTTATTTTTTTAAATGTTTGAGGGTACAATGACTATTGTAGAAAATGTGTATTTTTAAATATTTTTTAATAAAAAAATTTAAGTCTATTTATTTTTATTTTTTTTTTTAAAAAAGTTTGATATGCAATGACTATTGT